>NC_056735.1:1436197190-1436527190 GCF_019279795.1 Protopterus annectens | reverse complement strand
ACTTTGCATGTAAAAAATCAATTGTAAAAATCCTATTCTATTTTCACAATTATATATATTTTTAATTTTTTTTTTTACTTAAGACGAGTTTAAGTTTGCTACTTCTACTACTTTTGTCTGATCCGATTAATATACAGTGATTAACTAGGGATATATGAACTGAAAATCTTCCACACAGAGAAGTTTCTTACACTGTTTTGTTTTTTGGACCCACAACACTTGTTTAGTGGGTTGTTTTGAGACTTCAGGGATACCACGGAGATTACTTGAATATATTTAAGTAGAAGTTAAGATGTTATGCCTTATTCGGCAACCATTCCTATGAAGATTGTATGTATTGGACATTTTGTTTATATATATATATATATATATATATATATATATATATATATATATATATGTGTGTGTGTGTATGTACATATAGGGTCTATATCAGTTCGTCAAAATCTACTTACATCGTACTGTTCATCAAACTGATATCATTGAACTTACTTTCATCAAATGTTCAAATCAGCAAATGTTTTCCCAGGTAAGGAAACTAGTTAGCCAACATATGGAAATTTGCCCTTTTCTCTACTGTACTGCGATCTTGGAGTTGGTAAATATAGGTACGGGGTGTGGGGGGTGCCGCCCACCCAGTTTGTTGGGTGTGTGGGGGCATAGCTTCTCAGTTTGTTGGGTTTAATTTAATGTGTTTGTGTGTCAGTTGGTATGCTGGCCAACTATCTTCCTTATCTGGGAAAAACGTTTGCTGATTTGAATGTTCAATGAAGGGGAGTTTGATGTTGTCAGTTTGATGAAAAGCAGTTCAATGTAAGTAGAGTTCGATGAAATATATAGACCCATATATATGTATATAGATATACACACACACACACACACAAGTATATATATATATATATATATATATATATATATATATATACTTTTTTAAACTTTTTTCCTAAAATGAGAATAGCATTAGGGAATGATATTTTAATGTGGCATAAAGCCGCAGTGGTACAGCGGTAGCATTGTTGCCTCATAGCAAGAGGTTCTCCTGTTCGATTCTTGGCTGGAGTGCCTTCTGTGTAGAGTCTGCATGTCCTCCCCGCGGTCGAGTGGCCTCCAAAAGACATGCGTGAATGGGCGTGCCTTCGTTGAAGGTTGGGTGTCGGGTTGGCAACTCAGCACCTTAAAAATCTACTGCCAATCATTAGCAGACCGGAGTTCTGCTGTGGCAACCCCTAACCAGGAAAAGCCGAAAAACAAACAAACATATGGGAAACCAACAAAAGTACTCTCATAAAATAGATATTATCCAGTGCTGGAGGGGAAATCTCTGATGAGTGGAAAAACAAGGCTGGAAATAAACTACTTTTAATGAATCATTTGTGATTTGTCGTGCTGCAGCAAGTGCCTTCCACAAAAATGTAGCGACCTGCTTTTGTAAGTGCCAACCCAATTTCACTTTTTTAAAGTTGATGTGAGGGTAAATGCCTTTAGCTTTTTGATTTTTACATTGTACAGCTTAATTGTTGCAAAGGCAGTGTGAAGCAGGCCTCACTTATTAACTGCATGTAATGCTATATGTCTACAATAACTTATTTCATTACACATTGACTATTTCATTATGACATTGACTATCATCAGAATGTTATGTGGTAATGAATGCTTACTTATAGAATGGATAAAAACATTTGTAATCCTAAATAGAATCTATTATTAAAATCTTATTAGTGAATTTCATATCACTGCATATGTAGTATATTGTACACAACACTGCACACAATGTAAATATATTTATGAAACCAACAGTGTGCAGTTGGACAGGTTTGGTAAGATAAAATTAAATAAAAAATATTATTGTAGCACTAAAGCTGTGGTTTATCTAGCTTTGTGCCAATTCTGTATGTGTTTTTATGTTGGAAAAACAAACAAAGCCTTAGAGAAAGAATTTACCAGTGTTATATCGACATAAAGAAAAAGGACCTTTTAAATTTTTGGCTATTGATCATGTTGATATGGGTCCCTAGATGACCTTCTTGAATTGAAAAAGTTGCAATGGAAACTTAGAATTAAAGCTACCACCTTTCTGGGCTTGAACAACTCGCTGTCTATAAGTAGTATTCTTAAACTAAAAGCTGCTTTTGCTATGTAAAATTGAGGCTTTCATAGCCTTTATTATATAAGAAAAAATATATGAACATGTATGAACATGTATGTTTACATGTATATGTATATGTGTATGAGCATATGTGTATTTATTTATTTACATGTAAGGCTTTTTTATTTATATACGTTATCATATATACTTTTGCCACACATATATACATTTTTTTGTATATGCATATGTGCACACATTTTTTGCACATATTTACATTAATGAAAACCATGCAATATGGAATTTTATGAGTCAGCGTTTACTGTATGGGTTTCAGTTATTTAGTTGTGATATACAGGTTACCGTTTTTCCTGTTTTTTTTTTTTAATTGTTTATTGTTTAAGTGCATTTGGTATATGTTTAATTATGTTATTTATTGATTATCCAATCAGAATGTAGGTTAAAAAAGAAAAGATTTAAAGGGCAGTTCCTGGTCTTTCAAACCTTAACATGGCTGAGTTTTTAAATACTAAATCCTTCCAGATGTTGATTTTGAAGTCTCTACCTCCTTTTATAGAACTCATTTACTTTATGGCTCCCAACTATGGAAGATACATGTCTTCACATTGCAGTGAGACTTCCAGATACATGTCTCAAGCTCTGAAGAGCAAAGCTCTCACACAGCACTCATTTTAGTTTTAAACTATGCCATGTCAGCTATACACAGCTGCACACCTCTGGAATATTTATTAAATGTTTAGCTCCTGTGTTTGATCACCTAAAGAAAAAAAAAACATTATTGTTTTTTCCCTGTGAAAGACTGTTCAGTAGCAACAAAGACAGGACTGTTGATTCTGAAAAAAAAAACTGACCTGTTTGAATAACAACAAATTACAAATAAAACTTCTTTGCCTCATTCAGCAGTTTAAGATTCAGGTCCATCTGATAATGATTCGGCTGCACAGGACAAATAAGTAGAAAGTCAAACAGTTCTGATAGTACCTGGAAAACAACTGATCAAGGTGAAATAGTACTGCTTTAATGTATTTGTTAGATATGTGGTCTAGCATTGAAATCTCCCAAGTAAAGAGCAATACAGGCTTTGTACTGCCCATCAGTGATCACTCGTTCACTGAGATGCAGCTACCATGCATTGAAAATAATAATGTCAGGAAGTTTACCCATTACATTGAGGGTAGATGAGACCTTAACACAAACAAATGTTATTTTTTAGAAAATGTTTAATTTGTCGGTATTATAACAACCATGACATGAAGATGTGAGCATGTAGGCTAGTACAATATAAGCATTCTTTGGTGAGCTTCTGTGTTGATATCAGTTGTTTTGAGGATTCATAATGAAACCATTTCTTGGACTACATAACAAGGTTTTAATCTTCTAAGTTGTCATATTCATATTAAGGTGCATGAAGCTATAATGTGTGCTTGTTTACTAGCTTTTCGCCATGTTGCAGTACATCCATCTGTTAAAGCTTTCCTTAAACGAATTAACCACTTCAAACCCCCAAAAGACAAATTTCTTTCCAATGGAATTTAAACTTTACACTACAAAAACTCACTTTACTTCCTTTAGAATTGTCATATTCTGCAGAGCTGAAGTACAAGTGGGTGTGGGTATATCAGAATTTACTCACTGTTAGCATGGTTTGATCAAAAGGGTAATGCCTGATTGATTAAACAAAGCCAGCTATGGGTAAATCCTAATATAACCACACCCACGACTGGGACTGCTATTATACAGTGACATTATTTAAGAAAGAAATTGCTTACCTTTCTTAAATAATGTCTTTGTATAACATTGCCATAGTGTTCCTCAGCATTGTTTCCTGTTTTTCCACATTTTCCAATGTACTTCACATGTGTATGGGAGTAAAATTCACACAAATGCACAGTCCATCAGTGCTGTTGAAGAGAAGCAACAGAAAAAAATAACCAGAATGTACTGTTTTTTTTTTTTTTTTAATTTGTTCAAGAAGAGAATCTCCTATGCTGGTTTTACTGTGGATTTTGTGAAGGATATGCAGGCTAAATCTGAAATGTATGTCATTATTCAATGACTTCATCAGTAGTGGCTTTGGAAAAGAGAAATACTATGAGGCAAAAATCTGGACATTCTGCAAAGGTCGAGACAGCTGAGCAGTATGAGTGTCTGCCGAGATTTAAGGAAAACTCAAATACCTTTCTGTTTCTTTACTTTTGTAGAATGTACCTGATTTTCCTGCATTTTGGTCTAGTATTACTCCAAAAGAAAAGTTTGGCTGCTCAATGGTACATTAGCTGTCGGACTTGTTTCTATTTGTATATGTTCGATTTACAACAGGCATGCTGGTTAGGCTGTCCAGTCAGTGTGCTTATTTTTGAATAACAATGACTCACCATTGGATAATATAGCAATAACCCACGCCTGGGTGTGGGTAATGCTGGATTTACCCACGGTTGGTGTGGTTTGGTCATGAGGGCGAAGCCCGAATGACCAAACAAAGCCAACCGTGGGTAGATCCAGCATTACCCACACCCAGAAGTGGATTATTGCTATTATACAATGACATTATTTAAGGAAAAAAAAAATAATTTTCTTATATAATGGCATTGTATAATGCCTCCTTGCTGCCCTTCCACAGCTGTCTGGTATTCTGCGGCAGTTCTGATGTACTGCGCAAGCGTATGCCTACGCAGTACATCAGAGCTGTGGGCCAAAGCAATGGAGAAAGCAAGATCTCCATTGCTTTTTACAAACTGTTTTGCTATGTTAAATGGGTTTAACATAGCGAGACAGCTTTAAAGAAAGCAACGGAGACAGTGTGAAGCAACGGAGATCTTGCGTTTTCCATTGTTGTAAAAAAAAAAAAAGAGTTATAGTAATGGAAAAAGTCCGGGCGACCGGACCTTTTTCCATTACTATAACTCTGATTTACAATGTGCACGCTGACCAATCAGCTTGCACATTTTTGAATATTAATGGGGGGGCGTCGTTGTATAATTTTCAATAATGAACAGTCTCATTTGAGATCAACCATTTTTTCCAAAGTGGTATTAACAATGCCTCTTAACCACTGTATTCAACTGTCAGTCTTTCATTGAATGTACCAAAATTAAACAGAACATCACCTTCATTTGCTAAATGTACAAAGACAAATTGCCTTTCACTAGAAAAAAGGCAGAATTTATCAACTCTGCTGTATTCAAGAAATAAACAAGATTTGATAGTTAGTTAATAGATCTTTTAAAAATAGTTGGCTTACAGCATTGTGCTTTGTATGGCAAATATAAAAAATCCTTTACACGGCAAAATAAGAACTCATTCTAGAAGTGCACCAGCAACATCAGCTGTATATTTCAGAAATACTTCTGCACAAGATATTTGAGATGCTGCCACAGGAACAATCTACATATTTGCTAAATACACCAAATTAGATGCACATTCTGGAGATAAGGATTGGATTTCACGTAGCTGTATTACAGGGGATCTTGTAGTGGTTCATGTTCTTTGAGTATGATATGCTATGAAATGTTCCTAGTCGGTATGATAAACTGTCACAGTGACCCTCCCCAAAGAATATAATATAGTTATATGTCAGCATGCTTAGAATATTAGCTAATCATTTAGAAGTGCTCAATATTACAGAGAAACTGGCCCATATCTACCCACCTAAATGATAGTACATTGTTGTTTTAGCTGACAGTTTGTTCTATAATTGCTTATTTTTATTGCATAATGATAAAATGTCATAATCATTTAGTCAGTAGCTAGCCACAGCCACTATTCCCTATTGGTCTTTAAGAACAAAAAGGTTTAGTGAAATGTTGGTATAGGACCAGCTTAGGCATTCATAATGAACAGAGTACCAGTGATGAAAACTCTGGCTAGACGAGGGAGGAGGTTGTCATGCAGTCAGTATGATTTATTCTTATAGTGACACTTGAGATACTGTTATAGTAAGTATATTTACACTCACCTGTACTTTATTAGGGTAGGCGCATCTCCACTTTTTACATGTATGCCAGAATGCTAGGCTCAGTGAGAAGTAGGAGGAAGAGTAAAAATGGGCTCTGTATTTTAATGTCTGCTTTATTTTTTCTGATAAATCTAAATTTCTTAATGTAGTCACCACACTGGATGTGTATCAAATGCTTCAGATGCATGATTTTCATACTAGGTTATCAGTAAGGATTAGGAAATATTACTGCCAGTGTCATAAGGGAGACTTGAAGTCTGTAATGCTGCTTTACATATAGCTGTCAATACCATTATATTTAGCATTATTGCCCCCAAGAATCAAAGCACATTTCTTTAGAAGCTGATTACAGGGCCTGAAGAGGGCAGAGTACCCTTGCAGCTACTTGTTGTTTGATAACTATGACAGTTTCTACTCTCTCTTCTGATTTCTCAAGGACCACATCCAAGTTTTTTTTGTTTTGTTTTACTTACCTTTTTAATGAGTGTGAATCTAACTTTTGAATTTGAGGAATTATTGAAAGTAAAATATAACTGATATATGACCTTTTTTGCCACCACTGCCTGCCAATCATTAGACTTTCTCTTGGTCTATAGGCCCATTCAGTCCACTTCACTAGGGCATGAACTGACTCAGAGGGATTGTTATTAGGGTAGCAATCAGAGGGGGTTAGGGTATTTGATCACATCCCTATGTTCCCAGGGCATGCTTAGCTACACAAGGGCAGGGGAAGTGCAATGGGCCATTCACACTGG
This sequence comes from Protopterus annectens, assembly GCF_019279795.1. Taxonomy (NCBI): domain Eukaryota; kingdom Metazoa; phylum Chordata; order Ceratodontiformes; family Protopteridae; genus Protopterus; species Protopterus annectens. Next base: position 1,436,520,376 of record NC_056735.1, on the reverse strand, counting down.
CTGTTCATGACTTCCACAAAGGCCATTACCAGCAATCAGCTCCATTCACCTTTCTAGATGCATGGGAGTTAGCTTATCTGGTATTCAGCAAGGAAAGCATACAATCCCTGTGTGTTTCCAAGCACCCAGGTTCCTCCCCAACCTCCAGGAGAGAGGCAAGTATGCCAAGCCCCTTCATTCTTCTCCCTCCTTGCCTGGTTACCATAGTGCTGGAGACACTGACTGAATTATGGTTGCTTAAGCTGCAGTCAGTGTCCATTCCTTTGCATCACAGAGCCACATTAGATATTTGATGTTTATTTGCTGTATGCCCCAAGACCTGTACAAAGTTATAGAGTGATTTTCATAAAAATGTGACAGAAAGTTCATTTTCTTGCAATTCAAAATATTATTGCTGCCACTGACCAAGTTAAATCTAATTTATGAAGAAGATAAAGCACATTTTATAATAATTGCAATGGATACTGCATTTAAAATACCCAGTTTGGAAACATATATGCTTATACAGTTATGGGGCAGATGTGCATTTTCTTGAAGCATATTAATGCAGACTATTTGTGACATTTAAGTACTCCGCAGAATGTACTGGTGTCCATTTAACATCGGAGCAAGACTACCTCTTCAGTAATATTGTAAGAAACAGTCTTATTATAGACTAAAGAGACAAATTATTGTTTTTCTGCCAAGTGGAAACCAGATACCTCTTCATGTAATCTGTGAATACTGTATTTGGAATTAGAACACATCAGTGCAGCAGGTTTAGTTTGCAGTTTAGGAAACAGTACACTTCAAGCAATATAAAACAATTACATTGCAAACAGGTACTTTAAGGCCTGCAGACTGAATTGATAAGGTGCACTGTGTAATAAATTTGTTTTACAAGTGATTGCAGCAATACAAATTAAAAGAACAGCCCTTTTTCTGTGTCCTGTCATCTGTCTCTTTAGTTTACAAAACTTGCATATTACACACATGATTTAGCATATGAGCTGCTAATAAATTTATCCAGCAATCCTGGAATTGGATTATATATTGCCCACTCTGTGACTCTGAGCAAGTCAGATACTAAGGTCAGCACTTACCAGGATCCCCACCAGTAAATAATGTGTTTGCTTATTGGGGTTTACAGTAATAATAATAACAATAATAATCATCATCATCTAAGACATTAACAATGCTATACAACCTCCACTTCTCTTTAGTCTGATCATTTATCATCAGATGGTAATTGTTACTTACTTTTGCAACCCTGATAATTCTCTGGCTATGTTTCAGATATGTTCAAAATATCTTCACACTTCAACTGCATTTATGCATACTAATCATGTGTGAAGGTTCACGCTCCCAACTATTTACCTTTACCATGTTAAGAGTAAATGCATGAGCAATAACTGCTTTCTCAAAAGTTTAACTTATCTTTCTTCACACTTTCCATTCAAACCCATTTTAGAAGGCTCTTGTTTATTGGTTTACTGGTACTACAAAGAAATTCTGAAGACTACAAGAAGCAAAATTGAACAGAAAGCTGTATTTGTGGTACACACAGAACACTTGGTACACACAGAGCACTATGTGCATTTTGCACCCGCTAGGATGAATAATTGTTTATATCAAGAGGATTTTCCCCTTTACGCTTGTCATCATATTTTTTCATTTCCTTACATTCCTCATTAGATGTTCAGAATTAATTATCATAAAGTTAGCAGGAGTTTGCATAATGACTTCACAATCTAAATATGAATACTTGGTTGTTTCTCTGTATGTAAAACTGGAGTGAAGCTAAATAGAGATGAAAAATTTTCTAATAATTTTATTCTAAATCTTGAGACAGTTTCTGGAATCTCTTAAACATAAGTGCAGCCTGGGTTTCCTATGAATGATGTTTAACTTCACTGTAATAAAGTACGTTCTTACTTCTTTTTCTGTCTTCTACTCAAGTTTTCTTTCAAAGTGTGGTGATTTGATTTGCAACTGTTTAATTTAGGGTTTCTTATTTTTAGCAACTTTATACTTACTGTATTACATATCTTCAGTATTTCCTTTTCCCTTGTTGTGTTCAGAGTTCAGGTAATTATAAAGTTTGTCTAGTAAAGCCATTCTTAATTAATTCCTCAGAGATGCTGTCTAGTCAGGGATGGCAGATGTGTCTTATTTATGATTACTTCTATTGGAAAAAAAGAAGCAAATCTTAAATGAGCACGTCTGTGAGATGCTAGAACACACACTTTAATCACATGTAGTATAACAGTGGTTGTGTCATCATAGTTTTAGTTGACTTATTTATTTTATTATGTTATAAATTGAAAGAAAGTTTGGTGGTGGTGTTTGCTTAGTCTTTAGTAAAAGTGTTCTAACCCTAAATGATTTAGCAACATTTCAGTCATTTTCTTCTAGAATTATTGATACCACCAACACCAGTATGCTCTGCTTGCTATGTTCTTGACAAAATGAAAACTATTTGTGAGTGATGTGGCATACACTCCTCAGTACTTCCATGTCAGCACTTGGGTTATTAAGGCTAAAACCTCTGCACATTGAAATAATTCACATATTCAACATTTTCTTTTGTCTTGACAAATGCAGGATGTTAATTCCCTGCTTAATGGAGGGTATGATTAAACTGTGGTTGTGTCTTGCTGTACAACTTTTGAGATGAATACGTTTGTGCAAATATAATGAATGAAACCAAATTTAAATGTAGGACAACTCCATGGCATAAAAGCATAAAGTTGTGACTATAGCTTAGATGGCCAGCATTCAGTTAGTGGCCCAGGCAGTGGAAGACCTGGTTGGGAATGAGTGGAAGTGAATAGTCAACAGTAACCTGCCTGTCCTGGGAGGAGAAGGAGTTGGTATGTGATCCAAAGAAAGAGCAGTGTCTGATGGTTTCACTGCAGACATATGCTTGATGTCATTAGATGAACTTTGGTGGTGTGTGCCAACTGCCAGCAAAGGAGAACATCGCTTTTTAGGTCAGCATAGTGGGTGTGTGGAAATGCACACTTATACAGGAAACTAACATGAAAGGCATTGCAATGCCTGTGCTGTTGAGCAAGGGGAGAAGTTAGGAGCACAAAATAAAATGTCCTTAATCCTGACAGGAATGTGACCTGAGATCCCTGACTCTTGGTTCCTGTCGCCAGTACCCCAGGATAGGAGGAAAGTGGGGTACATGGGGCTTAATGGTCAAGAAAAGAGCATAACAATTCTTGTAATAATATTACAGACAGGGAACTACATGTGCAATATATTTTCTTTGTGAGAACTGATAATTTACTAGAAATGTTAAAGTGACCGTATGATTGATTTACCCAAAAGTTTTACTTTTCCTGTTTTCCTCTGCTGGCTAAGACACAGCTCATTAGAAAGTACAGTGCCTTGCATGGAATCTTCTAGTATAACAACGTGATCACTAACATTACTTTTTTATAAGTTTATTTACTCTGTTTGTATAGTGGAACTCCACCAGGCTGACCTGTGAGTGATTCTGTACCGATTCTTTTCACAACATATGATTCTGTTTGGTGCAGAAGTGCTTTAACTTTGGCCAGATCTGTGGTGCAGAAAAATTAAGAGCGAACTGTTACCAAGATGAGCTAGTTTTGATCAGTACCCCCAACCCCTGAAGATTCAGTTGGAGGGTAGTATTTTGATAGATCACTTATACTGGGGGAAGGGAGGGGACTTCTGGCTAGGATTGTAGCTGATGGGGGTAAGGAGGGGCTTTATCCCTGCTGCAAAATGAGCGAATTCTGTACCAGCGAATCATCCTACAGAGAGAAAGGTGTGTGCTGAAACCACTGCATGCCAGTCTGCGGGAGCAGGATTGTCAATAAGGTATAAAAAGTTTACTAAATGAATACTGTAAAAGTTAAAAAAGCTCTTATATGTGTCAGCTTAGAGGCTGCAGCTTTAATTACTGTAACTCATATGGTTTATTATCAGATATACACATCAGAGTAGATTCAAGGACATGTGCCGCCTTTTCCAACAGTGATGTTACACAGAATAGACATTAATTAGTTGCAGCAATAGACAGGGTAGGAATGCATAAAGTGAAATTGCTTAGAATACATTGGATGCCTCATCTAGCACTGCAATTTTAGGAGGGGACTTAAGAAAGTTATCTTGGCCAAGAACAGAGTCATATAATGTAGGCTTCAGATCAGCACTTCTCAACGCCTGATAATTCTTTGCTTGATCAATCTGCTTATAATATTAAATTTAAGAAAAGAAAGACAAGGCAATTTCATCTTTCAGACATTTATTTACATCCTATTTCTCACTGGCAAATGCTGTTCATTCCCACCAAAAAGCACTTTCCTCACCTCAGGAATAGACTCCCTCTGCATATTAACTAATATTATAAATTATCTTCCTTCATATGGGAAATGGATAATTGGACTGGTATTTACAAACTTACTCTTGGCTTGACAGAACTGGCCCTTCACAAGAGAAGGTATTTGGTCTGTGGGTGGGTACTGGTAAGGCTTAAATGGTCATATGATTCAGTGGACTTATATTTTCTGTGATCTTATGATCAGTGGCCAAAATATTTTACTATGACTAATAAGAAGCCACTGTGCAGAAAAGGAACTCCTCTACAAAGTTTTCAAAAGCTGAAAGGAAAGCAATCCAGATATAATTGTAAGGGACATAAAAGAACAGATCATTAAGAGATCCTCAAAATGATTGCTGCCTTCTCTAATCTCCTCTTCTTCCATAATACCTCCATTAATCTCTTCACCTGACAGCAGATTACCAGAGACAAATTAATGTTGAAAACAATTCAACAAAATTGTGCCATGTAATTTATATAGAATTCACAAGGACAATTAGTCCCACACTCCCATCTATCTCATTAATTTAGCATTAGAGCTGTTGGATCAAATGGGAAAAAATATTATCCAACAAGTTCTTGACAGTCAAAGCAGTCCGAAAATTTAGTCCAGATTATTTCTGGTACCAGGAAGGCATAATTCCTCAGGCTGAGTTTTAGGCTTATTAGATCTGAATAGGTTTGTAAATGTGCAGGTATTCAGGACAAAGCAATGACAAAAATGATATGTTGTGTCAGAAGTACAGTTGTCTTTGCCACTATTAACTGATTATCCAGATATGTGAAAATGATTTTTTGCTTTTAGATGTGCAAGTACCCCTTTCACAGGCAACAGCTTTTATGTGATTACATTAGACATGGAAATGTATAACTGCACATTCCAGTGAGACCTACTAACAAAAAGTATCTCAGATTCCAGAAACAGCACCACAGCTGTCAGTTTTCAACACTGCAATTTAGGCTATTCACATCCCCTGTAATAGTTACCAAATATTTGACACTATTGCTTGCATATCAAAAAGCAAAACATAACGATTTTCACCTGTCTGGGTGATTGCTTCATGTGGCCAAAAACAGATGTACTTCTGGCAGAATGTATCATTTGGACTGTTGTTTTGTCCTAGTTTCTAGGAATAACAGTAACCTGCAGGAATTGTTCCCTCACTCATACATCAATAACTTCCCTAGGGAAAATTATACTTCATTGTTAATGAAAGCCTTTCCAATTAAACACTAGATAACAAGAGATTCTTGTCTGTACTCATACATTTCTCTCATCGGTAAATACCACGACAAGATAGATTCTGAGGACATTAAGAGATGTGTCTTCCAGAATTTTTCTAGCTTTGCAAGCAAAATTGTGTATGAGGAAAACAAAGACCTGCATCTCATAATCATTTGGAATTAATCCACAGATACCACGGACACTCCTATAGTAATGATAATAATGAAGGATTCAGCTGGTGGGCAAACTACATATAGAAATGGCATGGCTTTCATCATACAAAATTCAAATTCCAACCAAAACATTTTTGAATTATGTTTGAAGAACCCGCTTCAACATCTTACAGGCTCAATGCAGTTGGTGTCAACATGAACAAATGCTTCACATCAGTTTTAAGAAGACTAGGGCAATATACAGAGCCCCGACAGTCTTTTAGGATAACATTTGGCTATTCCACCTGCAGATCATCACAATCAGTACTTTAATGATGTGGTATATAAACAAGTGAAGTGCAAAGAGAAAATGCATATTTGCTAATGGACTACAATATCCAACTGCTTGGTTCAGACCTATAGAATCAGCTACAGGGTGACTGTTGATATTCTGGGGATTGTAAATCTGATGTTCAGAATGGCAAGAAAATAAATTTGTATAAGGTCACTGCATACTAAGGCTGAGACTTTGGTACCTGGAGTATTCCCCCTATTCTGAGGAATAACAATTTCAGATGGGGGAGAGCTCCACTTTAAAAATGATTTCAGTGCATAATGGTGAGTTAAAGAATTTGCTAATCTATTTAAACTGTAGTTTATTTTTGTAATTTGGGGTCTGCTACTTTAGGTAGGAAGCCTCAGTGGATCCAGTGTGGTTCAGGAGGATCACGTCGGTTCTTGAATAGAAAATAGACCCAAAGATCTTTCATTAAATCACTCAAATGTGAGGCTTTACAGGAATAGTTCTTTTCACTACTAAGTGCAGCAGTCAGCCCAAATCCTTATTTTCCCTTAGAGTAAATCCAATAAAGATGGCAGGAGACTCCACGACAAAAGCAGAAGAGGCAAAACTTGTTAAGACAAAATTTATTAAAAAGCGTGCACAGTGAGCACTTTCAGGCAAACATGCCCTTCATCAGACAAAGTAAAAAACTAAAAACACTTATTTAAACAATGTAACAACCCTCCTTTTTCTTAAGACAGGCTTTAAAGGTACAGCTGTATTTAAACCAGGGCTTCTGTCCGCACCTAGTCTTATAATCCATTTTGTTTCATAACATTCAGTTTCATTAGATAAATCACCTCCCTCATATTATTGTGTATAATCTGTAAAACCATGAACTTAAAAAAAATGATCTGCAAATTCTTTTATATGTTGTGCTAATGCATTACATACGTCATGATGCCTAATATCAAACATATGTCCAAATATTCTTTCCTTTAACATACAGTTTGTCTTACCAACATAATATGAGTTACAGAGTTGGCACATAGCCAAATATACTACATTCCTAGTTCCCTTCAATGAATATACCTGCTTATTCTGGGATGTATAAAAAGAATTTGTGAACTAATATGGGCACATGACCTGCAGTTATGCCATAAGAAGGTTCCCATTCGCGCCTTCTTTCATGATGTTGCTTGTGAAATCATTCTGGGCTCACAACAAACATGTCTTTTTTTCTTCTTCTTGTTCCTAAGGTGAACCTAGGTTTTCATTCACCTACAATATCTGCTATCCTTTGGTCTGTATGCAAATACCACATATTATCATCTAATATCACAAATCCCCCTATATAAGCCCTATCTTGGGTGCCTCTATGATACCAGGGTTTGGCCACCCCATTCCACTTGGTTCTAACATCACTTATATCCAAGTCAATTTGTTGTCTATTGTACCCCCTATCCACAAAATTCTCTGTTAAAGCACCTATCTCAAACTCGAATCCCTCTGTACTGGTGCATAATCAGCAGATTCTATTGACCTGGCCTTTCACAATGTTAGTAAAAGTGTGTCTCGGATGCATGCTATTGAAAGACAATAGGCTGTTTTCTCAACAACTCTTCTTGAAAAAGTGTTCAAAATCCTCCTCCATTCTCTTTCAGTAATGTACATCAAAAAATCTATCTCCAATGAATGATGATGAAATGGTGAAGAAAAAAAAAAAAATAAATAGTAAAAAACTCACTCACCTGGGATACACTTCAACCACAGGTCTTAAGGGCACATTCAAAAAATTTGAAATGTTCTCTCAGGCCTCTCCTCTCCCTGAGACAATCTCAGGTGGGAGGAATGGAACCATTGGATGTTCAATGAGAAGAAAATCATACAAAGACTGTGTCAAATCCCACTTTTTTCCCATGTTAAATAGAATGGACTTAACCCTTCCTTTAAGAAAAAAAAAAAAAAGGAGAAAAGGTGGTGGTGGTAGTAGTGTGTCCTGTAGCAGGAAAAAAGTTTGTCACAATAATCTTTTTTTTTTATTTAATATGTTCCTTCCTTCCTTGTCCGCTCTCTATCACAATCTCCTCATCTGCAGTTGTTCTAGGTAGTGATATAGGGGGTTTGTGATATATTATTAGATATAGGGTGCATACAGACAGACAGAAAAGGATATAGCAGATATTGTGGGTGAACAACCTAGGTTCGTTGCTTAAACACAAGAACTTAAAGACATGCTTTTGGTGAGAGCAGAGATGCTTTCAAGCAACATCATGAAAAAAGTGGCGAATGGGAACCTTCCCATGTCATATACTGCAGCATGTGTGCCATATTAGTTCCACTAACTTTTTTTTTATCCCAGAACACAACAGGTATATATATTGAAGGGATTTGCCAACCGCAGAACTAGGAATGTGTTTATTATGGCTATATGCCACTTATGTAACTCTCATATTATTATGTAAGAAGACAAGTATGTTAAAAAAGAAAAATATTTTTTATTATGAATATGATATTATATATCAGCTATGTCGCGTCGTTTGCACAAAGCACAAGAAAATTTTTTTTTTTTTTTTTTTTTTTTTTATTATGGTTTTACAGATTATACACATTATCTGGGGGGGGAGAATTTTATCTAACGAAACTGATTTGGATGAAAAGATTTGGATTTTAAGACTAAGAGATAGCCCTGGTTTTAAATACTTAAATACCTTTAAAGCCTGTCTTAAGAAAAGGAGATAAAAATACTAGCTGTGGATTGGTTTTTTTAGTGTTTGTTTAAGTGTTTATTTTTTTTTTTTTGTTTTTTAAAGGGCATGTTTGCTTTGTTTTTTAATCCTGTTTTAATTTTTTTTGTTTTAATTTTGTCTTGAGTGCTTCTTCTGCTTTTTTTTTCTCTCCTGCTGTTTTATATCTTGGACTTACCTTTTCTGGTTTTACTTTTTTTTTGATGGTTTGGTTTTTTTCCTTTTTTTTTGATTTTTCTATTTTTTGTTTTTTGGATTTATTAGCCCAGTTTGGGGCCGGTGGGCATGATTAACAGGTGTTATGATACTGTGAGAATACTGTTACTTCATAGGTGAATGATTGTCAATGCTGCATTTGCAATCACTGATCAAATGCACAACTACTTAATGAGTAAGGTGAGTGTGTAGTAACAGTTTTTTTGTCTTCCACTTTGCTCCTCAAGGGGGTGATACAGAGATAGATCTTTTCCACTCTCTCATAACAAGTGCTTTAGACTATTTGCATTATTTATTTGAATAAGTGTTGCTTATTTGTTGGTTAAGTTAATGGTTCTTTGTGTCTTGCCTCTCTATCAACTGCCCTACAGATAACAGTGTGTCTTTTTCTTAAGACCATCTTTAATGGGGTCTTTCATTTAGGAGTTTAAAGAAGGCACTTCTCTCTTCCTTGGAATATATACCTATTTTTGGAAGAGATAACTTTCCTCTTTTTAAACAAGCAAATTTAGCATAGCTGGAGTACTTTTTCCGGTAAGGTAATCTTTTTATTTTCTGTTTTGTTTGGTAGAAGTATAGCTCTCAAGTATAAATTACCTTATAATGTACTCCACAATGAAAGTGTATCATTGAAAAGAAATCTATCTTGTGTGCCAAAGGTCCTTCTTCATTGAATCCTAATTAGATTACTCAATAGACAGTATTCTTTGCAACCTGCCAAACCGATGGCATGCACTACCAATGTCTGTTGGATGTTCGTAGGCAGATGGCATATTTTACATGAAGAATTCAGGATTTCAGAAAGGCTGATTAGAATTTTGGGACTTTTAACCCACATGTTGTGGTTTGCAGTTACAGTGAGTATTTGTCAAATACTGACTGCTATGGGAACTATACTCGTGGACAGCTGTACTTACCTTGTCCCACATATAGAAATAAAAATCCTTCTTTTACCTGCTTTAAATCCAGCATATTCCAAGCTGATCCACTGTAACTCTGAAGAACTTTTGCTTGCAAAGAGTATGGAATATAATTTCCTAGTATCTTCCATAATAACCCTCACCTGAGGGAGAAATCTCTTTGCTTTATTATCTCCCTCATCCCATTAACTGGGCTGCTACTACATTAGGTGTGGCTAGGGTACTCAGCCCTTCCTATGCTCTCCTAACACATCTCTGCCTTATTCAGACTTCTGTTTGCTTGACCCTGTCTTGGATGTCAGTGAAATATGTCCATGTCTTTCTACCATATGTAGCAGTATAGATAGTATTACATGACATGATATGGATTCACCACTCTAAGTTGCAAGAACACCAGTTGTACTTCATATTGCTTTTTTATACCTAGTATTGGTGCAATGAGTCCTTAAAGCTGTCAACTGTATCAACAGACTTTCTGCTACTAGGAAGGCTATTCCAGCAACTGACCACCCTTTAATTATGCTGTCTTTTCCCTACCATTTCCAGAGTTTGCTGTAATACAAAGATCTGTGTTTTTCAGATTGATAGCATGCTCACTGGGGTGAAAACCAATGCATTCATACAGGCACTTGGCTTTAAATGCCTTATAAACTAAACAAATGCATCTTTTCAACCTCCTGTATTACAGTGAGTACATGCCCAGACTTGCCATTTCCCTGAATGTTATGTTAGGCTTTGCATGCCCATGTTCTTTCTTGGAAACTTTTTTTTTAATCTTTTTTTTTGTTTCTCAATTTCTTTTTTGCAGTATTGGTACCAGACCTTATTTTCAAACTCCAAAATGTTTGTTATTTGACTAGTGCGAAAGGAGATCATGTGGAGATCTGGCCACCTTCCTAGCCTTGCCAGAATACATTTTAGCTTACTATCCACCTGTATAAGTTAAGTCCTTATAACTAAGTTGTTTTGTATATATACCGGCAGTTCATTTATAGATGCATGTTTGCTAATGTAATTTGTAAGGTGCTACATATTATGCTAAACTTTTAGGGGTGGTATACATGATGCGTTTTTATATGGTCAGCATGTTCAATCCATCAATCCTCTGTCTATAGCAAAAACAAAAGAAATCTTGTTAGAGAATCCTATATTATTGCTCTATTAATTGGCATTCACTCTGCTTCTTGATGGTTGAATATTAATCTAGATTTTCCATTGCAGGCATTATGCAATAGAGTAGTTATGCTTTATAATTTCCTTATTTTTTAGACGCATGATCAACAATATTAAGTGCCAGGCTGAAGTCCAAACTCTGAATATCAGCCTAAACTCTATTGTCTACAGCAGTGAAATGCTATTCCACAGATTAAAAAAGTGGCACAAAATGAGTCCTAATTCCATTCTCTACTCTCTTTAAATAAGACTATGTTGAAAGAGCACTTTCAGAAGCAGTATACCTATATTGTCTTTTGTGATAATGGCTAGTTACACATAACTCCTTTGCCAATCATGCATCTTTGTACAGGACTTCACTTAAAAGCCTACAGTGATGAAATAGATTAGCTTAAAAAGCTTTGTTTGTTGTAAATTAGTTTGTAAATAGGAAGAGAACCAAGTCTAGGTTATCTGGTGCCCTGTGCAATTCTTTGATACACCCCCCTCCAACTTTTAAGTTGAGGAGCAAAAAAAAAAAATGTTAACACCTTGTGCCCCACTCCATTTACCTAACCATAGCTACACCTCTAAAAAGAAAGTGTGTGCAACTTGTCTTGTTATAATATGCAATTTTTCCAAGTACTAATTTTACATGTTCTGTTACTGTACTCATGTTTGTGTGTTTCTTAATTTGTGTTTCTCTCTCCATTAACACTGCTCTTCTGTAGCCTGGCATATGGCTGGAAGAGTTCAGTTGCCAGCCCACCTACCCTGTTATCATGTAGTAGATAAATAAAACATAAATAAAAATAAAATAAATTACAATGCCTTCATTACCACTGCTTATGTCATAATATCCAGGGATTTTGAAACTTTTCGTTTTTTTTTTTTTTTTTGGCCAGACAATAAATTCAGTTTTGTTATTTGTTGTTCCTACACCACTGACACATATTACAACTATGTTAGATTCCCTGAACTAGACCTTTGATAACTTTATTGTGTAAAGCCCTACATATATACAAGGATAATCAGTACTGCATTCTGCTGTGTTTTCCCATTGTACATGCTTTATATATCTGTACCATAACTTACAATTATTTCTAATGCTGTAGGCTACCAAAGGTTCACATGTAGTTTACTGGTTATTGGCCCAAAATATTGCTAACAAGTATCAATCCTCCAAGGAGTTATACAGTTATGATGTAGGCTTGGACACAGGCTACCCCTGTCCATTAAAAATATAGCTGCCAAACCAGTGGTAAATTTGTGACTTCCCATCTGGTCCAAGTTATATTTGAATAGTGTTAGGGGTAAGCTTTGCTTCACATGGATAGGAGGCCTGTTCCAGAGAAGATTTAATCTTTGAGATACATACCTGTGCATCCAACATGTCCTGTTTATGTCACAGATGAGGGAAATGCATTGTTCTTCCATGTTTGTGAGGACCAGGTCAAGGACACTTGCTTCCTTGTAGGGTGTGCAGACTAGCTAGTCCAGGGTGTCTATGTTAATAAAGACTAGGAATCTCTGAACCTGCGTGTTTGAGGTAGTATATGATTCCCAGTTAATGATGGGGTAGTTAAAGTCACTCATAAATATTGTGCTGGTTTGAATTGGGAGTCTCTCCAGTTCCATCAAATAATGTGGCATGGGCAAGGGCTTCTTGAGTCATGGGGGGATCTATAACTTGCAAGGATATGATATGGGACTTTAGAAGTTTAAGTGTGTCATACTGTTTGACCAGCCTTAAGGTTTGTTTATGTCTGATGTAACCTGAGACTCTATCTATAGATCCTATTTGTCCCATAGCTGGTCTTAATGTGTGGAAAGCATTATAGCCTTGCAATGCTGTGCTGCTCATCGCAACTTTACCAAGTCTCTGTGACTTCACAGATGTCTCTATTTTCCAGGAAGAGGAGAGTTCCCAGGGTGTGAAGTTTCACACCTTTAGATTATTCTAAGTTGGTTTAACTATGTAGGTAGGTTTATCTGGCTGGCACAGCCTAAGAAAGGCAATATGGAGTGAACAACCTTTTAGCCAGTATGCGCAAACCTAGAGGAGTCATGTGCAGACCATCTCTGGCAAAGCAGAGTGGTTTGTCTACCATATCCTTCTAGGCAGACAAATATTGCACACTCATGGAGTGGTGCCAGAAACTAAGTTAATTATTAAAGTCAGTTATCTTCTGTTGGTACTGTGGCATCATCTTTGGAGAAGGTAGAATGATGTTCAATGCTTGGGTCATATCGGCCTCTCTTCATATTGTCCAGGGAGGTATGTCTCAGGTCATTTACTCCCCCATGGACTAAGAATGAGTCATACTGGTTCTTGTGGTACAATTAATTGATTGCATGTATGATATGGTGGATCCTGGCTCCTGCAGGCACTGGCTGTGACACTTTCTCTTTTTCAGCCTATTGAGTGGGACATCTGTGTCTCACAAAAGAATCTCCTATGACTAAAATACTGTGTTGTGTGGCAGTTTGCTTCATGGGTTTAGAGGTTAAGACAGCCTATGGTGATGCTGTATGTGGCTTGATATGGGTTGTCTTAGCAGCGTGCTCTTCAGGTTGCTGAGGATACTTGTTCTGTGTGATACATCTGTGTGGGCCTCTGAGCTTTTCAAATATTACATTTATGAGCCTCAGCATATGTGGATCTATGTGTCGGGTCCATGCTATGTGTAGTGGGTATAGTACAGGTGCTGTTGACAACTTGTTAAGTGCTTGTACTGATAAGTGAGAGCCTTGCCTCCAGTGACACTGTAACTAAATCTCTCATGTACCATATCAGTTTGCTTTAGACTTACGTTGTTGTCAATAAGCACGAGACAATTGCAACATTGTCTCAGGAAGCACAAATCTACCAAGTTGGCTACAGAGATAGCAGGGCAGGGTAAATCTATGGTTACAGATCCATGCCCTGCCTTTTTAGTTTATGTTAAGAAGCATTTTTCATATGCTTATTTGTAATGTTAAATTATCTTTTTTCTGTTTCTGAACCTGACATCTTCAATTTTTATGCAGCTTTTTCTTTGTAATTTAAGTAATTTTTTTTCTTTTATTATTTATGCTTTCCTCCTTAGTATGGCTGTACAATAAAGCCCAGTTTCATTGTTGGGATCAAAGTATTTTTTTTGTTAAAATGAACACTACTTGTCTCCATCTCGTGTGTTTTGGTTTATGGCTGTACGATACATTGCCATTAATCAAGGTTAATGGATTATTGTCTACCTCTGTATCTTAACCAGGAAATTCATAAAATGGCAGCAGTCCCCCTGTCAGAAAATGAAACCTCAGGCATTTTATTTTTCAAACAATTGCTTACAGTTTTTTTTGTAGCTTTTGTAATGAAATTAGGTACAGCCCCCACCATACTATGTATATCCATGTTAACTTTAAAAATATTCCAGTTTCTCTTAACAATGCATGTAATTTCATTGGAAAACTGATTATGTTGTATAATAAGGGCTTTTTCATAGCTGATCTCATGCGTGTCATCAAGTGGTTTGTCAAGACCTAATCCTAGTAGGGGCCTGAATCCCCCGCCAATTCATTAAATACTTCTTTGATCAAATCACTAACCAAGTTCTCAATGTAACTTCTCACAATGAACATTTCTTTCAACCTAACTAATTCATCCAACATCTCATCGATCTGGGATGTCATGCTCGCTACCCTTATTGCTTCACCTTTCACTAGACTTTTCTTATGTGTGAAAGGGTGGGAACTACAGAAATTTAAATAGGCATTACAGAAAGTCTTTTTTCTATGTATGTTTGACTTGAATCCTGATGATATATGAGGTATAACGGTGTCCATGTAGTTAATCCTCTTCCTGTTCCGACTATAGGTGAACTTTAAAGAAAAGATAGTGCTATTAAAATACTCACAAAAGAATAAATTTTCTCCTGTGCACTATCCCGCAAAATAAAGATGTAATCAAGGAACCTTAAATACAGATGGAGGTTCTTTGAAAATCTGCTACTGAGCACATATTGATTCCTCCATCCTAACAAAACAGTTTTGGCAAAGGGAGAGGAGCAAGCTGCACACATAGCAACACCCCTCATTTGTTGAAAAAAACTCCCCTTCAGAAAAGATAAAATTATTTTCTGAAATCAAAGATATAAGTTCCACCACCAAAGAAACTCTGCAATTTGATAAAGAAAATCTATAAAGGGTATCATGGAACAACTCAAACTCTTCATTTTTAGGAATAACAGTAAATAAGTCAGTAACATTAGTTGTCAAAAATAATAGTTCCTTCTTCCAAATACTGCTCTTTGCATGTTCCAAGAAGTCCCAAGAATCTTTTATAGGATTGGGTGTTGCTTCAATAATGTGTCTTACCCACTTATCAACCAGGACTGCCATGGGATGGGTTTTTGATCCCTGTGCAGAAATTATTGGCCTGAAGTAGGATTTTACCACATCCTTATGAATTTTTAGGATCCTGAACATTGTAGGAATGGTTGGTTTAGGTTTTGTTAGAAAACTGAAGTCTCAACATCAATGTGCTGATCTACAACATACTTTTCTATGTAAGAGTCAATTCTCTGATATGCAATATTTATTTGATTTCTAGATATGTGGGTATGGGTTACAGTATTGTCCAAAATATCCATCATCAAACTGGAATAGTCCTTCGCATCAAACAACATTATTCCACCCCTTTTATCAGGTTTCATAACCCTTATGTTCCTGTCTTTCCTAAGTGTATCCAAAAGTTCTTTCTGTTTCCTGGTGAGGTTGTAAAGTACCTGTTAGTTCTGGGAATACATTCTATACATGCCCTCCTTTACTGCTTTTTCAAATAATTGTATATTGGGGTTAAAAGGAGGATTAGAGTTACTATGTACAACTTCCATTATGTAAAACAACTGAAGTTTTGCTGTTAGCTCTGTCATGAAACAGTATGTTGAAATTCAGCTTCCTTGTAAATAATTTGAGCTCAGAGAATCTGCTATATCAATACACTTAGTAGAAACAAATTTGAAACCTTTTAGAAACAAAGTGAAATGATCTTTTGTAATGGGGGAATTTGTGTAGTTGTAAATATTAAAACCCCTATACAAATTAACAATTCCATCACTTACAAATATCTTCTCTTCCCCCTCCCCACTTGTGATAACTCTTTTGAGGGGAACAGTATGGTAGTTGTTGAGGGTATTGCCCTGAATCTAATACCTGTTTTGACCAACTTCCAGTCTCTCTGAGCATGTCGGTAACTGAAAATCCTGGAGCTCAGCCGAGAAAGTGTCCAACTCTACCATGTGTCTATTCTCATTATCCCCCAACTAAGTCTGACCTCAAAGTCACTGCTGATGATTGTACACCTGAACCAAAGAACACATTCTTTTATCAGACTTGGGGGGGATTCAGCTGTGGAATGGAATAAGCCACGTTGTCTTGTTGGAGATTAACAGCATTTAACATAGAAATGCTGTTGGTTTGATTTAAAAATCCATGTTGAACAGTAAAAAGATCCTGTGAATCAGGCATACTCCACACTTGACAAGGAGACGAAATAGGGGTGTGCCCTGAAGCTGGAACTGGAGAAGAGGTAGAAACACCTGTCTTCCTGATGTACCCTTGGTCACCTGGCTGGGAAAGAAGTTCAATCAGTTTTGTAAGGTCCCCTTTCAATGTAGCTACGTCCTCTTTCAGCTGGGCTATGTCTGAGTTGTTAGCCCATGAACTAGGAAGATGAATGTTGTCTAAAGAATCCATTATTATCCTTGCACACACCAAGAAGAAGCTAAAAAGATTGCAAAAAGATGAAGTGTTCTAAAAATAACCAGGAATCAAATGCAATAACGCCACTGAGGATCCAAAAATGGTTGAAACCATAACATTTATTAAAAATTGAGCACTTTCTTCCCATTGAAAAGATTTCATTAGAATAATACAAAGATAAAAAAAGATAAAAAAAACATTGTTTTATACTATCCACAAAGCAAATACATTGGTTCATTAAGGTAATTAAATAATTACCTGTGTAATTTGGTTTTCTTAAAACCATAATACTGAATAAAAAACAGAAAACTATGAACCATGTTAATATATTTTATGTTAAACATTTGGTCGTAAAAAACCCCAGAAAACTATGAACCATGTTAATATATTTTATGCTAAACATTTGGTCATAAAAATCCTTTTTCACCATCTAAAAAGATGAAAGATGAAAATAAAATGCCTGAGGTTTCATTTTTTGACAGGGAGGGGGACTGACCCCTGCGGTTGTTGTAAACAATGCCCTTATATTATTAAGGTACAAACCCTGGTACTTGATAACATCTTTAAAAGTAAAATAATTTTTCAGAAAGGGAACTAGAGTTGTTTATTTGGCAAACTGTGACCACTATCCAGCATATTACATTGGCAAAATGAAGTGAGCATTTAAAACACAAATTTATGAACATCTGTATGATACTGCTAATCATAAAGAAAATAAT
Source organism: Protopterus annectens (assembly GCF_019279795.1). Taxonomy (NCBI): domain Eukaryota; kingdom Metazoa; phylum Chordata; order Ceratodontiformes; family Protopteridae; genus Protopterus; species Protopterus annectens. The sequence continues at coordinate 1,436,502,881 of NC_056735.1, read as the reverse complement.
GCCTTATGTAAACACTCTGGATTTAAGAAGTTTCCTTTGGTATTTTGGAAAAAAATGAACATCAACCCCGGGGGGAGACTGGAAAAGATGGCATACCAACAGAGAACTTATGTGACAGCTTAGACTAAGTGCCACTTTTTTACCAGGGTTAAACAAACATGTTTCAATAGGCCCAGTGTTGTATATTAGGGCTGATAAATTGTAAATAAACTATTTTTATAAGGTTTTAGATGGTGCAGAAGGATTTTTATTACAAAATGTTTAACATATGATATATTAACATGGTTTACAGTTTTCTGGTTTTTATTCAGTATTGTGGCTTTAAGAAAACCTAATTACACAGGTGATTATTCAATTATCTTAATATACCAATGGCTTTGCCTTGCAGATAGTATGTATAAAGCAATGTTTTTTTATCTTTGTATTATTCTGATGAAGTCTCCTTAGTGGGATGAAAGTGCTCAGTTTTTAATAAATGTTATGGTTTTGATCATTCTTTGATCCTAGGTGGTGTTATTGCATTTGATTCCTGGTTATTTTTATAACACTGCATCTATTTACAATTTATCAAGGTTTAATTCTAGTTTTTCAGCTTTGCCTAGCTTCATAGCTGGTAAAAAATTCTTTCATCCTGTCTTGATTTTCCAGTTTCACAGTGTATGCTCCTCTTTCAATATTTCAGTGTGTGCCAAACACCATATATACTCTGAAATCTATAAATCAGTTATTTACAACTCCCCTGTTCATATATATCCAATCACTTGATTTATCTCATAGGTATATTGGTATTGTTCTACCAGTTTATAAGTCCTAATTCTGTCAACAGTGGGCACCTCAAGTAAATCATTTTCAAAATTAACATGCAGTTATGTAATAGACCTTACTAAAATCTAAAAGTACATCTTTATGTGCCTCATATTCCCTGCATATGACATCGATCAAACAAAGCACAAACCGTCTATACCTGTTGACTGTCCTTTCTTATAAGTGCATGGTCTCAAGTTCAGACTGTGATTTCCCTGAAAAAATCTTTTCCAAAACCTTATTCATTCCACTCAGAATATTAGCAAGTGTATAATTTTTTAATTCCATATTTCTCTCCTTCTCTTCATAAACTTATATAATCACTAGACACTCAAGACCTTTCTTCCTTTAAGCTCTTATTATACAAGTAATCCAAAATCAGGGTATGTTCCTCAACAGGTTATTTGATTAGTTGGCTGTAGATTCTTTTAGGGTGAGGTGCTTTTGAGGACTTTGATACCTTTGAGGCTTCTCTAAGTTCATCTTCCTGAATAAACTGAAACTCTTGGAGTAGCCCACAGACATCATCCCTTTAATCAGCACTTATTGATAACTGTCAAACATTATGCTATAATATTAATTAATTTCATTGCCCATTTTAGCATCCTTAGCCTGGTTAAGCTCCACTCAATCCACTGCATAATGATTTATTTTGACCTTAGGTTATTTCAAGGATATAAAACACTTTCTCTAGGATTCAGAAACAAATAGCCCAAAATAAAAGGTGAAACTGCATGATGAGAGAAAGCATGCTCCTTGTATTATCTGTATACCTATATGCCTTTTGATGTCACCCATCCTGCCCATGACACGTGCTATCCATCACAAAACAGGTATGCTAGGGACATGGCCACAGCCCAGTGATGTGATGTCCCCAGCTTTTGTTAAGTGTGCACTATAACAAGAAGATGAGGTGTAATGCAAGCCTTCCCCAAGAATGTTACTTATACCACCTGTGATGGCTACAGGGTACAGTGGTACATGTATATGGCAGTACAAGCCCCTCACTCATAAGAGGTCTAACTTGCCATGCTGCAGTTGCAGATATATTACACTGCATTCCATGTCAATGCCATGGGGTTTTATCACACTCCAAAACAAAAGCACAGAAACAACTTCACCACAAACTATACCACAGAAGCACAGCTGGACATTTAATTCTTGGCCTCCCCAAACAGAAGTAGATGAAAACAACATTACAACAAATCAAAGACATTATTAAAAGCATGGTCTTTTGCAAATATAACACCAGCAAAGAGACAAATGTTAAAAAAATCCTTCTCCCTTACAACTACAACCAGAGATAGACATTTTGTAAAAAACATTCCACCAACCACCAAGCAAGGAGGTAATGTCCACTGGACAACCATACACCCCCCAAAACTGCACAGGAGGAACAGTTTGAAAAGTATTCCCACACATACAATAAACAGGAAGACAAACATAAGTTAACAATGCAAAACCTCAAGTCCCTATCCTCTCTAGAAGATCTGTATGCCCTCTCTCCTGCAAACACACCTTATGCTGTCAAGAGTAAAGAACTGTGACAGGTAATTTAATAGCCTACTAGCAAGCCATTTTTGTGTCCACATCTCTCACTTGAGTGTCAGTTGTTGACAACCCCTCCAACTCTAACAACATCAGTAAAACAGTAGCTGTTTTATTACAAAAGTCGCCCAACTTGTGCAGGCAGTATTCCACTTAATGTAGCTGTAGGAGATGTGAGCACCCTAAAATATCTTTACTTTGCACTCCACTTCCTTTGCTCAGAACTGGCAAATTCTAAAGTGTAATGAGCACTGCAATGGGTGCAAATTATTTTACAGTGCAATTTTGAAGCCAGTTCTATGACAGCTATTCTTATGAGGCAGTTATAGACAAGTGTATCTGAATCACACTTTCTTTGTCATGCACACTGGAAAACATATGTGTTATATAGCTTGTATGTGGAATGTCCACCACTATGACTAGCCGCAATTGTGCATTTCACATTTGCGGACAAGTCATTGATCCCAGCAGCCAAGTAATTAAACTTTTTTTCACCACCCCAAAAGGCACTAAAGAACAAAAATGGTATAATGTGTGGCCTATACACAAGCCTAGCATTGTGCCATTCCCACCCAGACTCCACCCTTCCACACTCTGGATTTATGTGCAACTGTACAGAGGTATTGCACACTGTCATGCTGCCTTGATCACCTCTGATATGCATCACATGATGCCAGAAACATGTGTTGATGGAAATTTGCTACCATATTTGTAAAGATCATGACCTGTGAAGTGACTGTGGCTACTGATGGCACACACAGTGGCAGGGCTCCCAGGTGGTATATTAAAAAGTCAATAATATTTTTTTCACATAATGTACAGAAACCACTGGGAACCTGTTATGAGGGTCTCAGATTAAGGGGGATGTCTGGTATTGCCTTGTCATGCAGTGATGGCTTTAACAACCATGAGCCACCTATAGCATCAGGCCTCTGGGTGGTCTGTTATTTCCCCAAAAATCCTATCCTGTCAGGCATTATTACTTGGTTATCCTACCTTTCACACATGGCAAAGACTGTTGGTAGCAAGCTAGACCTTTTATTCATATCTATTTCTTGTACTGATAAAATGCATTTTGCTTCATTTTTGCTTTTCTAAAGCATGTTCTTTGTTTCCAAATGTGCTATTACTTGACTAATACTTTACTTGCTTCTCTTGTGTTTTGAATCTGCCCCCTCACCTCCTACTATTTATGTAGTCATCTTCTTTCTAAATTACTAGTACAAGTCATTAATAACTCTTATGAAGGAACTTCCCAGTATCCAAAGTTTATCTTTAGTTTAACGTGACTATACCTGCAAATGGTCGGTTGTGATCAGTGCATTACCCCAGTAAACAAATGTAAAATAAAATAAAATTAGTACTTAAATTCCTTTAAGGTCATCAACAGTTTTCTTACCCTCAGCAATCTGTTTTCACCCTCTTGTAAACTCAATGATATTTGACTGCAATTGTTCCTTATGGACATATTACCTACTGCCTAGGGTACTTTGTAAACTTATCACCCCCCCTGAAACCTTTCTCTCCTTCAGTTTTCATCTTATTTTTGTGACATATTTAGATTCTTCCTCATCATTGGTAAAACTGGACATTTTCCATAATTCTCCTTCTTATTTGTAATGCCATCCCACCAAGATCTCTGTTTGATAACTTATCCCATGCACTCCTTTGTCCTTATTCACGTTCTTCTCTATTTCCACCTTATCACATGCTTTCTTCTTCAAAAAAACCCCACTGGCTGAAAAACAATTGTATCCTCCTGTTGAATCCTGATTGTGTTACTAACTGTATTTACTTTACCAACTTGATGCAGTGTCCTTTGTTTTCATATACTGTCACTGTTGTCATACAGTACTTGTAATCATACAACGATATTGTAATCATATTATCCATAGTAATCTCAATCCCTTAATTTAAGAATAGTATCTCAACCCCTTAATTTATAAATAGTTTTTCCTTCAATGTCTTTATGTACAGTTATGTTTGATAGGTTCCCTAAGCAGCACACATTCTTTTCTCCTATTTAATCACTTCAGACATTTTATATAAATAACATAGAGAGAATTTTAGTTTTACAACAGGGGGAGAGAGAGAGGAGAATATTATCCTCCAAAATCTTTGCTTCGGAACAAATGTGAGGCATTGTTTATTCACTGTAATATTATTCGTCTGAGATTTAAGGTTCACTTATTTCCATGTAATAAACAGATTTTAAAACACTAGATGAGCATCTTTTTTTGTTTTCACACTGTAGAAGGGGCCATGATATGTCAGCCTATGTAGATTTATTTGCAGTAGCTAAAAAGTCTAGCAATATGTGCAGGATTGCTTTTTTGCCACAGTGGCCAGTTGTTGGGCAGTGACTCAAGCAGCATCCTTATAGTTTCTTTTTCAGAATCCATCCCTGGACTGTTGCGTTTCCTAAAAACAGGCAATTTCATGAATCTTTTAAATGGGAAAATAAAATAATTGTATATTAAATAATAGAAGAAACCAAGTCAGTCAGTTAGCAGCGCAGCAAACACATTTTAATCCAGAGATAAAATCCACAAGTAATGGTTAAGTGCTTTCATCTGACATAACAGACATCTTCAGAATCAAGTTACTCAATCAAATTAACAATTAAATAGCAGAGCCAGTGCTTACACGCCCTTCCTGTAAGCCAATACAAGTTTAATGTTTTGTTTTTAGCAATAATATGTTTTCATGTGTTTTAGGAACATTTTAAATACATTTTAAATGTGTTGTAAAAGTGCTTTAAGACCAGCATGCTGAAAGCAAATGTATTGGCTTACAGGAAGGGCGTGTAAGCACTGACTCTGCTATTTAATTGTTAACTTGACTGAGTAACTTGGTTCTGAAGATGTCTGTTATGTCAGATGAAAGCACTTAACCATTACTTGTGGATTTTATCTCTGTGGATTAAAAGGTGTTTGCTGTGCTGCTAACTGACTGACTTGGTTTCTTCTGTTATTTGCTGAATTTTACCTGGTTGAGCACTGTGTGGATTTCAGTTTGTAGTCAATTGTATATTAAATGTTTATCTGCATTTCTGTGGTGTTTTAGCAAGCCAGGAACTCATAAAAATAAAATACAACACAGAAATCCATTTTCTGTTGATGCAAGAAATGACTATAAGAGAGAAAAACATTTCAGCCATGACCTGCATTTGGAGTGAAAAGTCTAAAAGGTGTTAGTGTATTAACTAATTTCTGAGGGCATTTCCAGAAAAAAGCCAGAGACTAAATTAGAAAAAAAAAGGTCTGATGAATAATTTCTTCCCTCTGTTGTATTCCTTTAGCAGACATTTGATAAAAATAACACAGATTTTTTTTTAAATGTCTAAGGTAAAGAGGAAAGCTTGCCTTATTTTGGTAAAAAGCACAACAGTCCTAACTTGTAATATTTGGGTTAAACCCACCAGCGAAGCTATGTTTGTTGGTCATTTTTTTCCATAGTTGCCCTCCTTCCTTGCCAAGTCCATTGCTGGTGTCATACCAGCATAAATGCCGACATGCATAGGTGCAATATTGCTTTATATGTAACCTTGACATGCACCTCTTCAGATCTTTGCCTTAATGAGAAACTGTTACATGCGTGGCTGCGTTTTCTCTTCATGTACATTTGTTTATTGAGAATTAGTCCTTCTTTAGCTGTCATTTATTTTCTGATATTTTTGATGCTCTCAACTTCATCTAGAATGCATTTAATCAGGAATGTACTTTCCCTCTTCTAGATTATCAAACAGTCATGCTTGTGCCAGACAAAAATGCCTGAAGATTTCTCTTCTCATATTTACTATTAAACTATCTGGGGTCTGATCATAGCAGAGGCACTTGTGATTTTTTTTAAATCTGATGAAGATAGTAGGCTAATTGTTGTGAAGGCAGTCCCTTCTTATATCTCTGCAAAGAAACACTTCCAGTGTTGTGGAAACTTTCTAAAACAGAGAGCTTTCTTTTAAATGTTTGGATTTCTCCAAAAGGAATAGAAGAAAACAGTTGAATAATATGTGGAGTGAAAGTTGCTGAGAAGGAAGCATGCTCTGGTAAGACATTAAGAGATGGTGAAATTGCTGATGGCTTCTACAAAGGGGATTCAAATCTTGGTCAGAAGACTGGAGAAGAGACCGTCTTCAAAGCTGGCACAGGCTACTTATAAAACAGAGCACCCTACACCAATATCTGCACCTGCAGCTGAGCTAGTCAGGATAGTATTACAAGTGGAGAAACTTCAAGGTCAGCGATGCATTATTGCAGAGATGTGTAAATGAGTTTTTGGGTCATTACACTAAAAACCAATACAAGACTAGTTCCCTCCACTTCACTACCTGTTTTCTGCAAGTATTGGCAACCCAAATTCAGTTGTCAGTTTATGTGCTTGATGGCTCTAATAAGAGAAGATGAGCATGCCCACTGTGTGTGTGTGTGTGTGTGTGTGTGTGTGTGTGTGTGTGTGTGTGTGTGTGTGTGTGTGTGTGTGTGTGTCTGTGTAGTTGAGCACATGAGAGGTGGCAAAATTTCCATAATGCAAAATGGAAAAACTACCACATGGTGCCTCCCGCAGATGGGTGGGAAGGCTTTCTAATGTTGGCTGCTTGTGGAAAGAAGGGTCAGTGTAGAGCATCACATGTCGCTCCCACAGATTGTCATTGGCAAGTGCAAGGGGTTGGTCTTAAGGGGGGGGATTAAACTACCTCTGAGAGTTGCCTTAACTATGACTCCACCTGGTTTATCATCTTTGTGGTGATGAGGAATCAAGTGGGCTGATTGGCTGTTTATTGGTTGACAGTCAGCAAGAGCAACATGTTCTAAAAAAACTATTGAAGTAGTATAGAACTACAAAAACTATTCAAGATTATGACTAAACCAGACCAGGCAGAGCCAAAACAACCAGAGGTCCTAGAAAAAAAATGCATTGACAAAATCAGTGCCTCACTTGGGAAAGGCATTATATACAGACTTTGGTGCAAAACCAAAAATGATGGAGTGAAATCACCAGAAGAAAATGTATCTGGGTCTGAGCTGTCTAAGGATAGTGAGGTCAGCAGACTGAGCATAACAGGCAGACATTGTGAGGTAGTAACAAGAATAATAAGCAATAACAAGCAGTGGTACAGTGGTTAGCATTGCTGCCTCACAGCAAGAGGTTCTCCAGTTCGATCCTCAGCTAGGATGCCTTCTGTGCAGAGTCTGCATTTCATCCCTGTGGTCATGTGGTTTCCTCTGGGTGCTCCGGTTTCCTCTCATATCCCAAAGACATGCTGTAGGTGGATTGGATACTCTAAAATTGGCCCTAGGCGTGAGTGCGTACATGTGTGTGCCTTCCGTGGAAGGTTGGGTGCCAGGCTGGCAACTCAACACCGTAAAACTCCACTGCCAATAATGAGTGGACAAGTGATCTGCTGTGGCGACCCCTAACCAGGAAAAAGCCGAAAGAAGAAGAAGTTAAGAGCTGTGAATCTTGGACTTTACTTTTTCAGTTGCTTTATTTTTTAAAAAACAAAAACTGTATCTCAAGCAAAAATCTTCTCCAATGAGTAAGACAGCGGTGTCAAAATAGTGAATCCAAAGCAAAGAAAAACACCAGCTGTACCATGGCAAGAAGGATTTAATAAAACAAAACAGGAACAGGTAAAGACTACATACATATGTTAAATTTTCTGACCTATACTTATTTTAATAATGGAAATATGTATATAGTCTATATTTAGGCATGCATATATCTAGCACTGGTTTTATATAAATATAGAGTATAAGACAACATTATATATTTCTACGTGATTAGTATGGGTTAGATGTTTTATGAAGTTGCATTTTAAAAGTTAATTGGTTTTAATTGCTTAATTGTTTGTACTATATAAGGGCATGAATATTTTTGCAAGATGTCTGAAGAAGGGGTTTGTTTCTTGAAAGCGCTTACCTGTTCCTGTTTTGTTTTATTAAATCCTTCTTGCCGTGGTACAGCTGGTGTTTTTCTTTGCTTTAAAAACAAAAACGGTTGTTCTAGAGTATAGTACATATCCAACCCAAAAGATAGGGAGAAGTCTGCAAATCTGGAGAGGTAATATTGCCAAAGGTACCTCTGGATTGTGTACCTTTTTAATTAAAACTTACATGAGATCCAGGAAGAAGAACTTACTGAAAGAGGCAGGACATTATTTGAGTAGTGAGTGATATATAGGCACTTTTTAAGAGCAGAGCAGTGGGATAGTATTATTTTAAACCCTTTAGGACTGCTTGGTATCTTTTGAAAATGACTTTAAACAACTAAAATTCAAACCTACTCAGATTGATTTGTGGATTAAATTAAAGGGTAATTTACTGTGAATTATGAATAAGTGTGTGTTACTGTTGTGTTGATAGTGATCCATTCATTCTGATGAATGTCAGAGTTAGCACCCTTTGTAGTTCCTCTACTCTTAAAGAAGCTTCATCCATATTGTTGATACTGGGGAAGGTAAAAAAAGACAAAGAGATCTCCTTCTCCTTTATTGTCAGAGGAAGAAAAATGCATTTGTATGAAGCAGGCCAAATCAAACATGGAACCATATTTTGGCTATGACGATAAGTGATTGTAAATCCTCTGCTTCTTCCCTGAATATGTAATTTTTGTGGAGATAGCAAATTATATGGGAGAATATCCTGAACATACTGATGACCCTTTGTTTCCAAAAAGAAAACTTCTGAAGTGAAATGGGCAAAGTTCTGTGCTTCCATTATTTTACACATTTAAGGATATTTAGCTAGCAGTTTGCAGTACCATCATACAGAAAGTCCAGCTCCCAAAAGAGCTCATAGGCTATAGAAGGCACTCACAGACAGGGGTGTGGAGAATTATACAAATGTTAACACTGACTAGGTCTTTCTTAAATATCAGCAGCCCTGGTCCATCATCAGTGACTATCTTCATTCTTAGAATTTCATCAACAGTTTATCCAGACCTGTAGCATATCATCAAAGCTACTAAAATTCCCCTAAAGCCACCATATTTCTGCTACTTGTTAAAATGCAGAGTAAAGCCTTACACACTGCTCACACAAAATTGAGGCATTGGTGTCTCCAGTGACACACTAAACCCGGAACAACGTTACCTTAAAACTTAAAACAGAAAAAAATGAATGTTGACTGATTTTTCTATCCATTCCAATGTAAAATAAACAAGTAGATCTCTTACTTTATATACTGTATTAAATACATGAAAAGTAATATCATGGAACTCTTGGAATATGTGACCCAGACTGGTAGGAACCTAGCACTGAGCAGCATTTTACCTTCTCCAAGGATGATGCCACAACATGAACAAAAAGACTATAATAATCGGCTTAGTTTCTGGTATCCTTCCGAGGGGTGCAATATTTGTCAGCAATGGAATATGCAACAGACCATGCTGCTTTGCCAGTGATTGTCTGCACCTCTCCCCTCTAGGGTTTTGATTATTAGTTAAAACATTGTCCTCCTCCTGTAGTGCCATTTTTAGGCAGTGCCATACCAAAAGTACTTCCGACATAAAAAAATCAAAACCAAGAAAATCTAAAGGTGTTACCATTAAGTGCTAGGAGTCTAAACATCTGTGAAGTCCCTGAGACATGGGTCAAAGCCACAGACAGCACACTAGCAGTACAAGGTTATAGTGCCTTCCACACATTTAGACCAGCTACTACATAGACAGGAACTAGAGATGGAGGTCTCTTAATTTACATCAAAAATAAATATACCTCAAGGCTGGTCAAACAGGATGATGCGCTTGGGTTTCTCCATGTTCAAATCACTATAGGCAAAATCTAGTACCACTTATTTGCAAACCATAGGCCCCTCTGTATGACCCAGGAAACCCATACCATGTATTTAAACTTACTGGAACACTCATCTTCCAACTCAATACCATATTCACAGGCAACTTTACTTACCCCACTATTAACTGGCAATCATATATGACACCAAACATACAGGCACAGAGATTCCTGGACCAGAGTCTGTCAATAGACCAACTAGAGGTGTAAACATATTGGTCCTGGTTCTCACTAATATGGGAGAGTGGTGCACAGCCTCTAGTTTAATGTCTTCTCTGGTAAGGTCAGACCACAAAATGGTCTCCTTTGAAGTAAAAAATAAAACCTGGAACACCAGCTAACCCTGGAATATTCAGGAACTACTGTAAGGCTAACTTCCTACTGTTAAGTGATAACCTGGCAACATTTCAAGCCCCCGTAAACCCTGAGAATACTTCTGCCAAGACAGAACTGTGCACAGAAACCCTATACAAGCATGTTAATAGCTGCATACAGGAAGCTGTACCCACCAAGGAGAAGTACAGAACTAAGTCAACAAACAAGCCACCCTGGTGGAATCACAACATCAATAGGCTGTATAACAGAAGGAAAGAAATGATGGCAGAAATTAGGAGGTGCAGCACCCAGCAGGATAAAAGGCACTGTAATAAAACTAAACAAACAACTCAGAGGACAAATAAAGTCTACCAAAGCCAAATTTGTAGTAAATTTAGTCTCCAAGGCCAAGGACAGCCACAAGGCATGCTTTACCTATGTCCACATCTGACAAGGATATAAACAATTGTGTGCAGAGCTCATTGTAAATGGATCCACCAATATTGAGCCAGAAGATATAGCAGATTTACTGGCTGACAAATTCAACTCCAGCTTTACCCCTCTCTCACTTTTAACCTGCCCTCAGGAAATACTGTCAAATATAACCACCTACTACCACTAGAGAACAGGTCCTTGGTGCTCTCTCCAAAGCCAAAATGCATCAGTGGGCCCAGACAGTATCCCAGGATGCCTTTTAAATAGCATGAAACATTACCTATCAGATCATCTGGATTTGCTGTTTAACTGTAGCCTACAAACAGGATTTGTTCCTCATGAATAGAGAACAGCAACGTTTATCCCTCTGCACAAAGGTTTACCATCTACAGACTTTGGAAACTAAAGATCCATATGTTTCGCTAGTCTGATATGCAAAAACATGGAAGGAATTATCATGAAAATGATCAAAAATGACATAAGAAACCTCCAGACACTGGACCCAACCGAATTTGGTTTTGTCAAAGGCAAGTCATGCCTTTCAACCTGGTGGACTTCTTTGAGAAGGTCACCAAAGCAGTGAATGAGGACAAAATGGTTCACACTGCCTACCTTGACATGGCCAAGGCAATTGTCATGATACCCCACTTGGATATTGTTGACAAACTCAATAGATTATGTACAAACTCTTATGTCATCCTGTGGATAGCCAGGCAGACTGGATCCAGGAAGTTAGAATTGGGGAGTCTGCCTCTACAAAGAGGTGAGTCACAAGTAGAGTCGTTCAGGGATCAGTCCTGGGACTGCTCCTTTTTCACATTTACTTCTCTGAAGTCAAGGTCAATGTCAGTGGCCTCTAGCCAACTAAATTTGCAGATGATTTCAAACTAGGAGCTGTCATTGAATCCCCCAGCCACACAAATGTTTTCCAGGAAAGGCTGACACAGACAATCAACTTGTGTCAGAGCCATGGACTAAAACTAAATGCCAAGAAATGCATAATAGTATCCATTGGGAAATCATTCACCCCTGCTAACTATCATACTTATAACACACCCCTAAGAGCTAACCCAGTAATTGGGGAGTTGGAGACACAAATAGACAGTAATCTAGCCTTTGACTATCATGTCTACAGTAGTGAGGAAATAATTCTATGTTGTGTAACATATAAACATAGGTATAGCATCTAGGTCCAAGGAAGTCGTTGCTCCACTGTATTCAGCATTCATCAGACCTATCATTGCGTACAGTGCTCCCTTTGGTATGCACCTAACCAGGCATATCCTACAAATGGAACATCCACAGAGGCTCCTCACTACAAGAATACAGAGTGTAAGTAAGATGTCCTTTGCAGACTGCCTGAAGGCCCTATCCCTATATTCTGATTCCTACAGGCTGTTGAGGGAGATCTATGCCTGGCATACAAGGCATTGTCAAACCCCACTCTGATGAACTTCCTTAAAATTTGCAAATCAATCACCAGAATTACCTATTCTAAAGACATAAACCTTACCTGTGATATAAATTGGATCTGTTAGAGAGACAGGTATGTATCCCAGAGACTATTCATTCCCTGGAACAGACTTCCCATCCATGTAAGCAGAGTTCCTCCCTAACCCAGTTGAAGTGAAACTTGGACAATTGCATAGCAAACAGGAAATTTATCCCTGGTTTGGCACATATGTTTCTAATGGACACAGACAGTCTGTAAAGGGTTCATATCCTAGGTCTTGCTTGTAAATGTTTCATTTCCCAAGCCCTGCTTACACTTATCAAGGGTAGCAGAATTTGTCAGAGATTTGGGATGTGAGGCTAGGCCTAAAAAGATCCTTGTGGTAATTAGCCTAGTAAACACCTAATCTATGAATGAAAAAGAGAATGATACCCCACAAAAACATTAGCCTACAAAAATCAATCTATCCAAACCCAAATCTACTTTTTTAGCTAAAATTATAAATAAAATTAAAAAGTAAACTGAAACACATATATCATATCCCATTCACTGAAGTGTAATAAAACTAAACTTTACACATAGCGAGCAGAAAAGCTTTACACCCCATTTATTGCAGCACAACATAACAGACCCTTGTCAATCCCATATACATCCACATGCATACGTGTGCTTTTGTGTGTGTGTGTGTGTGTGTGTGTGTGTGTGTGTGTGTGTGTGTGTGTGTGTGTGTGTGTGTGTGTATCTTTATGTACATATATTCTAGATATTTGTTTACCACAAGCATGCATCCCTGAAGAGATATCAGGAAAGGGCATATGTAAATGTTACTTGTTTAGGAAGGATAAAGCTCCATATGTAACACTGCCTTCACAGGTAAAGCTTTTCTTTTTTTTCTCCTTTGCCAGAGATGCCTGATGGCTTCACCATCTTTAGCCCACTGGTCCTTTCATTCTATTGGGAGTAAGGGCCAGGCATCCCTGGAATGTGGGCGAATCCTATGACCCATAGTTTTCTGTCTAGGGGTTCCTGATAAAACTATCAATTTCCCCTATGGCAAGTGGCAGGTGTTAGGGAGCCCAGTTATCTTTCATGTCCAATGGCGTGGTGTACCCTGTCCTATGGTGCATAACACCCCCAGTAGTGGCTCTGTACTGAGAGGCATGGCTCCGAATGGTGACCATTCCCACCCAGTGCACTTACGCAGGGACACCATGTGATACAAGGGCACATTTTCAGCATGTATAGCACTCACTGCATCCTCTAGGTGTCACTTATGTGTTGTGCCAGAGCCACATCCATGACCCCAGGATGGGCGAGTCATCAGTGTTTTCTTACTCCTATCCTCTCTGCCCACTGTGTATTATTTTAGTTTCGTCATAAACAAAAAAGGGACTAATATATCTTGTGTAGTGCAATATTTTCTCCTGCAGAGGCAATAATTCCAATGGCGAAAAATGTAAAAAGTTCTTTTTATTCCACACGATACCAGGTATACAAAAAGTTGAACAAGAAGTTAAACAAGAAGATGACAAGCGCTTTCGCCTGGTTCATTCCAGGCTTTATCAAGTCAAACAACCATACTTGCTATGAGAAGGTGTTTATATACTGTTGGTAATTAATCATCTGATGTAATTAACATACTTAATTATTTAAACTAACTTTCCGCTGGGCTAAAATACCTTGCAAAATAAATAAAATTGTTAAAAATACGTTGTTCCTGTCATAAATTGTATGTGTTTGCCAATTGTAATTAATAATACTAGAATAAAATGCTAAAATGATGCGTACCACTTAAGTACTCAATAATAAAGAAATAAAAATATACAGAGTAAATGGTGAACTTACTAAAATAGTTGTGCAAAAACCTACAAATAACTTGCCACAAACTGAGTAAATGTTAAATATTAACTGCGCTCATCTTAAAAACAATAACTCAACCTTTAAAAAGGTGAATAATGCAAACAAACCAATGGATAAATGATTGTACAAGAGAAAACCAATACATACAGTGATGAAGGAAACATTGTAAAAACAATATATATGAACTGGAATTGAAATATGTGTATGGGAGTATGGGAGGGGGGGAAAATTTTTATAACCTGGCTCTGCGGAGCTTCAGCACTGAGCCTATACTAAGCAAACCATTAAGGCCTGGGGGTTTCTCTGCATCGAGTTTCAACTGCCAGATTAACTCTCTAAACTCGAGTTTAGATTCCCAATCTCCCCCTCTGATGTCTGGATTACCTGTTCAAGTATCATAAACACTAGCTTGAAATCAGGACATATATTAGAATGCTTAAAGAAAGCATTGCTCTCTTTTTTGTTCTCAATTTCATACATGTGCTCGTACAATCTTTTTCTAAATTCGCGCTCCGTTTTGCCTACATAGAACCCTCCACATGTAGTACAGAAGCCAATGTACACCACTCCCCTACTACCACAAGTAAAGTGACCAGTTGATTTCAAATTAATGTGCCTTGCCTTTAAATAAAAGTGGCTGTCATTTATAAGGAGGTGACATTGCTTACATGCACCACATTTATAGGTGCCATGGGGTTGCTTCAGTTTTTCAAGTACTGTGAACTGTCTTCTCTCAAAAATTCCTTTTAAATTTCAAGCGTTTCATTACTAGTAAACCTGGATTTGTTAGGAAAAGAGGGCAAAATTTAAAAGGAATTTTTGAGAGAAGACAGTTTACAGTACTTGGAAAACCGAAGCAACCCCATGGCACCTATAAATGTGGTGCATGTAACATGTCACCTCCTTATAAATGACAGCCACTATTTAAAGGCAAGGCATTAATTTGAAATCAACTGGTCACTGTACTACATGTGGAGGGTTCTATGTAGGCAAAACGGAGCTAATTTAGAAAAGATTGTTGAGAACAAAAAAGAGAGCAATGCTTTCTTTAAGCATTCTAATATATGTCCTGATTTCAAGCTAGTGTTTATGATACTTGAACAGGTAATCCAGACATCAGAGGGGGAGATTGGGAATCTAAACTCGAGTTTAGAGAGTTAATCTGGCAGTTGAAACTCGATGCAGGGAAACCAGCAATGGTATGCTTAGTATAGGCTCAGTGCTGAAGCTCCGCAGAGCCAGGTTATAAAAATTTCCCCCCCTCCCCCCTCCCATACTCCCATACACATATTTCAATTCCAGTTCATATATATTGTTTTTACAATGTTTCCTTCATCACTGTATGTATTGGTTTTCTCTTGTACAACCATTTATCCATTGGTTTGTTTGCATTATTCACCTTTTTAAAGGTTGAGTTATTGTTTTTAAGATGAGCGCAGTTAATATTTAACATTTACTCAGTTTGTGGCAAGTTATTTGAAGGTTTTTGCACAACTATTTTAGTAAGTTCACCATTTACTCTGTATATTTTTATTTCTTTATTATTGAGTACTTAAGTGGTACGCATCATTTTAGCATTTTATTCTAGTATTATTAATTACAATTGGCAAACACATACAATTTATGACAGGAACAACGTATTTTTAACAATTTTATTTATTTTGCAAAGTTAGTTTAAATAATTAAGTATGTTAATTACATCAGATGATTAATTACCAACAGTATATAAACACCTTCTCATAGCAAGTATGGTTGTTTGACTTGATAAAGCCTGGAATGATGTTTAACTTCTTGTTCAACTTTTTGTATACCTGGTATCGTGTGGAATAAAAAGAACTTTTTAAATTTTTCGCCATTGGAATTATTGCCTCTGCAGGAGAAAGTGGTTTACTCATTTTTGTAGTGCAATATTTTGCTATTTGATCCCACATATGGATTGTGTCATACATAATTTGGCATGGCAGTTATTCGGATAATGGTCGGAACTTGAGGAATGCCAATTTCGGATGTGGAAAGGCCTATTGTGTTTCGTGGACTTCAACTAACAAATTTAAGATAACCTTGACCCATTTATGTTGGTTTTGGTTTGGATGGACCTTAGCAATTTTGACATTTTTCCTTTTCTTGTATTGAAAGGCAAATTAGCTGCTTTGGGATATTGTGAACATTTCAACCATAGTCAGCACGTTTTCTGTGCTCCAGGTGTTAAAAAGGGAAGGATTTGGACTCGTGTGTGAGTTACTGGGTCGAGGAAAATTTGTATTTTGTGTTTAACGTTGTGAGGAAGAAGTTATTAGCCGACATTAGTGGTGTTTAGGACTCTCGTTTATCCATAGTTGTGGAGGTTGTGCACGCATTCTTAGGTCATTTTGCATTGTGTAAATAGTGGTGAGAAGCATCTTTAGACAGCAAAGGAGTTAGCGTAAATCGCTCACTTGGGACACACTTATAAAGAGACGTGAGGCTTTCTGTTTCAGAAACCGTGGTCTGAGGTGTGAAGGAAGTAATAGGGGCCTTCGCTGGATTCCTTCTGTCTTAACCTCCAGAAAATGTCATTCCACTTAAGAAGACGCCGAAAAAAAGATTGAATCGAGATTGCTTGTAGTATATTACAGCTATTCTTACTGAAGGATGCTCACTTTTATTTTTGACATAAAGTTGTAAAAAAAAAAAGCTAAAGATTGCATGATTACTTTTTTACTTCTTGACGTAGGTATTTTTAGTGTATAGCAGCAGTTTTTACAGCATGTAACCCTGTTTCTTGAAAATGTTAATTGACTGAGAGCTCTTGCAACATTCCTCCTTTTTTTATAAATGGCATTCCTTTGTAGCTTTACTATGTCCGCTTACCGGATGTTCACTTACCGTAGTAAGTTTTCATGTATTTACTTTACTAGATTGTACTTTCTTATTGTGTGACCTTTACTTTCTTATGAAACAAATTTTTTGTGGAAAATCACCTTTGTTACGTTGGGGTTTTTGTGTAGCTTTTAGCAAGAGCCTCCTATCAAATCCAACTCTGTGTGCCACTCAACCACAGCCCATAAGGCATAACTCTATAACCAACCTCACCAACCACTCTATAATTTTCTCCTCCTACTCCTCCCTTTTCTCTTACTCCTCCCCTTCTCATCTCACTTAATCTTCCCCTCTCCTATTCCACTATTACTCCCCCTCACCACTCACTTTCTCCTCTCCTTCTCTAAGCTTGAAACTTCATTTCCTATTTTTTCTCACTTCCTTCTTCTCACCCATTCCAAATATGCCCTCCACAACCCTCTTTTCCTACATACTCCCTTGCTCCCTACTTATCTTACTAATTCCTATCTATCATGCTACTTCATACTCGTCTAAAGCCCCCCTTATATACCGCCTTTTCAAACTACCCCACTTACTCATCCACAACCTCTTCTACTCTCTCATTTTCACTCCATTTTCCTCCCTTACCCCTCTAAACCTTCTACACCTTTTCCAGCTCAAACTATTCTCTACCTCTTCTAAAACATCCTCTCTTACACCTCCACTCTCCCCAAACATCTCCCTTCAATCCAAACTCAAAAGGCTAAAACTTATCTCTTGTAATATCCTAGCCTTATCTGGAGACATACATCCCAACCCTGGCCCTTGCCTCACTCCTAGCGACTCAATCTCCTCTTCATCCCCTACTTTAACCAAACTTCTCCCCCCTTCTCCTTCTTCTTCATCTCTCTCTCATAACACCCTTAAAATCTTCACTATCAATGCCCAGAGCCTCAACAACAAAATCCACCATGTTCATGCTTGGATCAACCTCAACCAACCTGATATCTTAGCCATCTCTGAAACTTGGCTAAAACCACATATCTCTAACTCTGAAATCCTTCCTCCAGGTTTCCACATCCTCAGGAGTGACCGCTTAAACAAAAAAGGTGGAGGCTCTGCCCTTATCTACTCTAACCGTCTATCCCTAATCCCTCTGCAAATCCCAACCCCACATTATAAAAACACTGAAATAACAGCAGGACTACTTGACTTAATAAACATAAAAACATCTGCATTATTTCCTTATATATACCTCCAGGCAACAATATCTCAACCCTAGAAAATATTCTTCACTGGGCCTCAACTGAAATAAAGTATGAAACTCTCATTCTTGGCGATGTCAACATCGACTAGAATAAAATCAACACACCCACCCCCTCCCTAGCTATTAACCTCTACAACTTCACCCAAGTAATACATTCTACCACCCATCCTAACAAAATCCACCCCCCAGGGTCCATCTTAGATTGGATCTTAGTCTCTCATCCAAACAAAATCTCTCTCTCTGGTACTTCCCCTAACACCTTCAGCGACCATCTCCCTGCATACATCCATCGCTCTACTAACTCCTCCCAGTACCAACATCATTACTTTCAAACCCGTAACCTTAGCAACTTTGACCCCACAACTTTCTCTAACATTTTTAAGCAAATCAACTGGCAAATCCTAAACTCTCTCCCCCTTGACAATGCTGTCGAGCACTGTAACTCTATCTTCCTAAACACGCTCAACTCCCAAGCCCCCCTTAGAAACAAGCGAATCAAAACCAATTCTGCTCCTTGGCTTACCAAAGAGACTAAAAATTCCATGCATCTCAGAGACAAATCCTGGAAACTTTATCAAAAAACTAAACTGCCTACTGCCTGGCTCCAATACACCCAACTCCGAAACCAAGTAAAAAAGTTAATCACCTCAGACAAAAAAATCTACTACAATAAACTTCAATCCAACCATACTAAAAACCCAAAACAATTCTGGAAATCTGTTAACTCTCTTCTCCATCCAGGGTCAAGAAATAACCCCTGCCCTGATCCAAATTTAACTGACAAGGAACTGAGCACTCACTTTAATACCTTCTTTACAGACTCCATAGCTAATCTAACCAAAACATTTCCAGACAAAAATCCTCCCAACTTCCTCAACCCCACCTCCAACATCCCTAATAGCCATCCCTCCATGTTCCAGCTTAAACCAGTTTCCACAATGTATATAAAAAAACTCTTATCTAAACTAAAGCCATGCTCTAATGCCCCCGACAACATTCCCCCCTCTTTCCTCAAATATGCTGCTGAAGGAATTGCTCTCCCGATTAGTATCCTGATCAACCGATCCTTAAAAGAGTCTTATGTACCCAAACTTTGGCGTTCTGCCTACATTCTTCCTCTTCACAAAGGAGGCAAAACACCTCCATTTCTAACTTTATTGCCCTACTCTCCCCACTATCTAAAATCCTAGAAAAATGCATCCACCACCAACTTTTACCCTACTTAACTCAGAATCAGCTACTCACACCCACCCAACATGGTTTCCGTCCTGGCCACAGCACCATAACTGCCCTACTAGCCTTCCTAGAAACTATCAATCAAGCCTGAGATACCGGACTTCTTGTATCAACTATTCTGCTAGATCTTTCCAAAGCCTTCGACACCATATCCCATAAACATCTTCTCTTCCATCTCTCCAACCTTAATCTCTCCCCCAACACTCTATCCTGGTTCTCCAGTTACCTTTCAGACAGATCTCAGGCTGTCAGATGGAAAACCTCCACCTCTTCCTTCTTACCCACACCCACGGCGTTCCTCAGGGTCCATCCTTGGCCCCCTGCTTTTCAACATCTTTATAAATAACCTTCACACTGCCCTCCCTGACACTACAGTCATCCAATACGCTGATGACTCCACTCTAGTTTGTTCTGCCTCCAACCCTTCTGAACTTCTGTCCAAAACTCAAAAAGCTTTCTCCACTACTGAAAAGTGGATGCACCAAAACCATCTCTCCCTTAACTCCAATAAATCTAAAATACTAATTTTCCTTCCTACCAAGGCATCTTCCTTTAACAAAAACTCGTTCAACGTCCAAAGCTTAACCAACACTCCTATAGAAGTGGTCCCTTCCGCAAAACTCCTTGGCATCACCATTGATGAACAGCTCAAATTTGATCTCCACATTCAACAAAACATAAAGAAAACCCACCAGAAATTAGGTATGCTCTACAGGAATAATCAATTTCTTTCTAACTCTTCTAGGCATACCTTAGCCATCACCTACCTCCTCCCTTCTCTCCTTTATGGTGCCCCACTTCTAACTAATCTTTCTGCTTCCAACACCTCAAAACTTGAAGCTTGCTATAATAAGATCTCTAAATTTGCCACCAAATCCAAAACCCGTACTCACCACTGCCATGCCCTACAATCTCTAAACTGGTTAGAACTCCCTAACTACCTTGACTACCTCCAACTAACTACCGCTCACAAATTAATATTTTATCCAGAAAAATGCCCTGCCTTATCTAACATCCTTCCCCCTTACATCCCTAACCGATCTCTGAGATCTGAACACCAAAGCCTAATCTCCATTCACAAACCTAAGCATCCTGCTGGCCAGCTCCTACTCTCATTCTCTCTTGGTAGAAAATGGAACTCCCTCCCACCTTCTCTTAGGACCATGCCTAACTCTGACTCTTTCAAGACCCATCTTTTCTTACACTTTTCCTCCAAATGGAAATGTCCTTGCTTTCACCCAGTATAAATCCTAGAAACCTTTTCCACCTTGACCTCTATTCTCAAGCACCAATCTACTATATACTCTCTTAATTTCATTCTATGTTCCCCCTATATGATTATAGCTGACTTTCAGTTGACTGTAAGTATGTAAATACCGTTCATATGTTTAAAAAAAGTTTTACCTTTTTTACTTTGCAGACTCTACATCTTGGACATTGTACTTTTATGATTGTATTTTATGTAATCCTTACTGTATTGCCTACTACTGTATCTCACATATTCCTAACTGTGACTTTGTATTATCATCCATTACTGTATGTAACCTTGATTGTACTGTTTTTGGAGCTTTTCTCCCTGGGCCTCCACTGAAAATGGGTACTTCTTGGCCCAGTGGACTTCCCCGGTAATCAAACTGAAATAAATAAATAAAATAAAATAATCTAAATATGGTTTCTTTGGTCATAGTTAGGGATTCATCCCTGTGTGCTAGAGAACTCAGTGTTTCATTGCTAAAGTTTGAGCAAATTTATAAAAGATGACATACTTTGCTGCTGGGACCAATCTAAACTCTTACCAATGTGAAGGCCTAAGATCCCCAAAATGGCTGGAGTTATAGTATTACTTGCAACTAGTGAAACTCATGATGGGACACTAGCTACAGCATTCTTGTACTGGCTCAGCTCTGTCAGATACTGTTCCATGGTATATTGATTTGGACTCCTTATGCAATACTAGTACAGGCTCCTTTGAGTATCCCATGTAATAATCTTTTCAGGGACTCAATCAGCTTATATCAAAAACTTAGTAAAACCTTTCTTTGGTAATTTGACAAAGCTATTCTAAATTCCCCTTCAGAAGGGTTACAACTAGTCAACCTACATATATTTGGACCTGATGGTGTAGTATAACATGACCATAAAATATATGCCATAACTCCATCCATTCTTGGCAATTCTTTATCTACTTGAGACTGTTGTCCCAATTGCCGGATATTTTTTTACCTATAGTCAGAATCCTACTCTTCTGCCTTCTATTTCCTTTCCCCCTTACTATTAACAGCCTTCTATTTGTTGTTCTATCTGTATTGAACATTCTGGGTGTAAGAGCATCACACTTTGCTTCTTGCCCTACATATTCTGCTAAACTCAAAATCTTTTTATTTCCTTTCTTGTTGACCTTCCACCACTTATTTTCTTTCCACTCTCTTCTGTACTATTTTCCCTCTGTATCCCTCTCTCCCTCTACTAGAATCGCTAGCCCTGTTCCAACCTCTTACACTTTCTGGTCCTTTTAAAACCCCATCAGCCTTAGCGTCTCTTTTATTAAATTGTATAGTGAACACTGTAACTAGAGTGTAGTATCCAATCATTTGAATATTCAAACTTGTCTTTCTCAGATGTAAATTGGGTAACTGTGTTCTATTCATATTTGGTGTGAATACCATTTTTATGTGTAATGATCTACAGTCTTCTATGTTCCTTTTAAAATGGTCAGTATGGTAATTTATATGATAGTTTGGTTTTCAAACCATATTTTCTTACAATTTATTTATTGCCAGATCTTCACAGAACATGGAATTTTCCCACTTGGAAACACACCACTACCATACCAGAGATGGATTTTTGTTGTTGTGGGATGTTTGGCAAGTAACATAGGTGTGAGATGCTAGTCACTTTTAAAATTTGTGAAGCAGCTCTTCTCATTTTTGAAAAACACAGAGTTCCTGTCCACAGGGAGCAAACAAAGAGTAGGGAAAGTGCCACGGCCAGCCTTAGGCATAGGCCAACTAGGTGACTGCCTAGGGATCCCCGTCCACAGGGAGAAAACAAAGAGTAGGGAAAGTGCCACAGCTGGCCTTAGGCATAGGCCAACTAGGTGACTGCCTAGGGATCCCCGTCCACAGGGAGCAAACAAAGAGTAGGGAAAGTGCCATGGCTGGCCTTAGGCATAGGCCAACTAGGTGACTGCTTAGGGATCCCCGTCCACAGGGAGCAAACAAAGAGAAGGGAAAGTGCCACGACCGGCCTTAGGCATAGGCCAACTAGGTGACTGCCTAGGGATCCCCATCCACAAGGAGCAAACAAAGAGTAGGGAAAGTGCCATGGCCAGCCTTAGGCATAGGCCAACTAGGTGACTGCCTAGGGATCCCTGTCCACAGGGAGCAAACAAAAAGTAGGGAAAGTGCCACGGCCGGCCTTAGGCATAGGCCAACTAGGTGACTGCCTAGGGAGCTGTACAGCCGGCCTCATAAAGGGTGCAATTTTATGTATTTATTTATTTTAATTAATGTACTTTTGTTATTTTGCAATCTTCTCAGTGCCCTTCACTCAGAGACAGGGTGCTGAGAAGATTGCAGAATAACAAAACCATAGGGCTAAGGGAAGATTGACCTACCCTCCCACTTTTATAGCTTCAGGCTGGCCAGGAGGCTAGCTTCAACAAGTACAAAGTAAAAAAAAAAAAAAAAAACTGCCATCATGAGTGGAACTTAAGTTAGTTCAGTGAAGAGAAATGTTAAGGTCATGCATGCATATGTGGGCATTCAGATTCATAACAAGGTAAGTGTATGTGTGAGTCTGTATGTAATTTAAGCCTTTTGTTTCTGTATGCGAGAGAAAGTGTGTGTGTGTATGTGTTATGTATGTAATTTAAATTAGTCATTCTGTTAGTATAAGAGTGTGTGTGTGTGTGTGTGTGTGTGTGTGTGTGTGTGTGTGTGTGTGTGTGTGTGTGTGTGTGTGTGTGAATTACTGTGTGAGAGAGTATGTGTATGTTACTTTGTGAGAGAGTAGGTGTGTATATGAGTACGTGTCTGTGTGTTGTTCTTCATCTGACACTGTTTCATATTTCTTCTTCACCATGTCTTTATATTTCAGAAATGCTAAATGAATTTTCCCTTAACTGAGGCCAGATTACCTAAGAACCATGCTTGCTGTCTTCTTTTTTCATTTGCTTACTGGTAACAAATGAAGGCCGGCTGCTTTTCTGATACACATTTTATGTATCGCCAATGTTTATAGGGGGCAAAGTAATGCCTGCTAATCAGCATTACTGGGGTGTGAGATAATTTGATTTCAGTGGTGAGAAGAGAGACAAGATTGTAAAATTGTTTCTACATCATGAACAGTTACAGATTACATTAGGCTGCACATCCCAGAGTATGATTAAAAGATGCAAGTGTTGCGCAATAAAAACAAATACATTAATCCTTCATTTAAATTACTACTTTTGTATCAGCTGCCCAACTCATAGCACATATTCTAAGAATATTTTCTGCTACTTTTGCAGTAGCCAGTGGCAGAGAAACATGTCTTTTCTGAAAGAATATCAGATGATGATACTAGAATCAGTGTGCTGCATCTGAGAACCACACACTTTCTTAAACTAGCAGAGAACTATGACAATGAGATTGCATATGTCTGAACAAATAAAAGTGATTCCTGTCTTGATGATAAAAGGAGATTTTTGGATCACTTTTCTGAGTTTTTTGAAATTATTACTTCTGTGCAAGTTTCACTGTTTCACAGTTTATTGTTTCATTCCAAAAGGTGTGTTAGACTGATCAGATATTCAGTTGTTTGTGCAAGATTATATATTATTTATCAATAGATCATAGGAAATGCAAGGTAAATGAGTCACAAGACTGCTTATGCCTTCATGTTATTTCCTCTTTCTAACTAACCTAATGCCCGCTACTTAACACACTGTATGGAATTGTGAGCTTCAAAGAAAGTTTAGTGCTGCTCATGCTAAGTCTGTTTTCAAAGTGCAAATAGCTGTTTTTTGTTTATCAAATGGCACACTGTACTGTAGAATCTGAAAGCAGTATTGGTAGCATACCTGCGTTTGATGCAGAAGGCTGTGGATTCTACTCCCATATCATGGAAATGGAGTGCTGATATTACAGTACCCATATGATTGCTGATTTTTTGCATTATAAGGGGGAAAGGGGTTCTACACTCCTGAGTATGTCCTCCTTTGTACGAGATGCGTAGTGGCTATGAAATTGTTGGTTTGTTATTTCCTATTGCAATACTACTAACTTGCCAATTGTTTAATGTAATAAAGGCAATTAATTCTTCAAGGGCAACAGGCACTGAATTTATAGATAAAACATTAAAATATGAAGTTGTTTGTCAGTAGCAACCTCTTCATTAGTTATAGATTTCTTTAATGTAGAATTATTCTGATGATTTTACTTCTAGAGGGATTGTGCGTATCGAGTGATATTGGTGGATTGTAATTACAGAAGTCTTTCTGGTTGAAATTTTCTGAAATGGGTAGTTACTGATTAATACATTTTGCTTCATTGCTTATTAAAAGAATGTTTAAAACTACAAATTTAAAACCAGTCTAACAAGTGGTGCTGTATTATACAAGGAATATAATTTAATACAGTCAGGAAGGTGAATCAAAAACAAATACTTGTAAGCATGGCCCTAAAAAATGTGTGCAAGTAGTCTGTTTTGAAAACAGCCCAAAGGTGAACTTAATCCTCCACTGGTCAGATGCATTTTCTATGACTGTGGATTTTCATGCTATTTTAATGAATGTGAGTTTTGCCATTTCAATGAGTGGAAGTTTCAAGGGCAGAGAAGTTTACTGCTCATGCTAAGTCTGTATTCATTGCGAGACTGCATTGTTTGTTTAGCAAATGACTATCTGTGTTTGTGTTATTTTATTTCAATATATGTAAACATCGTAGAAGTAAATAAGAAAACAGTATGCACACTGATACATTTGAGCAGTGTGTATAGTAACTGTTGAGAAATAGCCAAGTAATGGAACACTGGAATGGCTGGTGAGGGGGCTGCTGCTGGAGGGATGGGGTTACTGCAGGAGGGGTTGCTCTGGGGGGGGGGGGCAATCTATTATCCTGCCCAGGGCCCTATGTGACCATGATCCAGTTCTGGTACTTAAAGTAGGAAATACGTACACAAAGGTAGTTGCAGTTTAACTACATTACAAGGTATCTTTTTCTTATGCATTTAAATGATTTAAGGAAATTACTGGAGTGGCTTTCTTGGGGAGTGACCTACCTGTGAGAGTGGCTCAAATAGGGGTGTTTCATGAGTATGTTGTTGGTAGGGTGTAAGGGGTGCCAGAGCACTATTTCGCCTAGGGCACTATTTCAGCTAAGGCTGGCCCTGGAAAATGCTAGCATGTTAGATCAACAGACATAGGAATGATTATAACATACGCAGGATATGAGTGAAATGTGAGGCAAGAAAAAAGACATTTCATTTAGAGAATGAAACATTTTTATAATGAAGTAACACGCTAATGTTTCCATTCTGAAGCTTTTCTCAAAAGTTAAAATGATCTCTTGACAATACACCCATTTTTTTGCTGTTTTCTAGTAGTAATTTAGCATGAAACATCACAAATCATAACTATCTTGACTAGTCTGACTCTACCTTTTACGTTTTTTGTTTCTTAATGTTTTAACAACATTTAGTTACATGCATTGTTGTTGAGGAAAACAGCTCAGAATAAGGATAAGTAATAGTTACACAGCTACAGGTGTTGTCTTTAAGATGTAGTGAACGTTTTTCGTAAATGATACTTGTACCAGTATTGTAACCACTAAATGTTTACTAACATGTACCAGCTATTGCCTGGTCTGTTACTTTCAAAGGCAAATAGCCCATCAGTTGGCATGTAGTTCATTTAAAAGCAGCCTTCATTCCATGCCATTATTTTTCTCCATATCTTAAATTCCTTACACATTTGATGGAATTTTCCATTCAGGAGCATATTGTCCAGTTCCATTACATCTTGTTGAGCTCAAATTCAAAAAGGAACGTTTTGGTTGAGTTCAACTCAATGAAACTGAAGTCCTCAGTTGCTTTTCTCCATAGAACATCACTGGTGGTGTGGCTTCTAAGTGTGCCCCAGCAGTGGTTACTTTCTTTTGGGAGATTTCTTTCCTCATCGTGTTAGTATGATCATGGATTTTGGTACATACAGGTCTGAGGGGTGTAGGGGGGGGGGTCTATAATAAAAGGAAAAGAATTTTGACAAAAAGTAAGAAGAAGAATTCCTATAATGTTAGAGTCCTTGTCACTGAAGTAAACAACTGATTAGCTTAATAAAATCAATTAAAGCCAAGCTAAAATAGCTACCCAAGCCAAAGACCATCACAAGTCATTTTTAAGTTATGTTTGTAATCTCAAAAGCACAACACATCAATGTGGTGAGCTGATTGTGAATGATGGCACCTACACTGAAGTTGAAGATATATAGATAACTTACTGGCGAATAAATTTAATTCTAACTTTACCCCTCTCTCCCCTCTGTCTGTCCAAGATTGCAAGCTAGGAGCAGTCACTGAATCCCCAAATGACATAGCCATCTTCCAAGAAGGTTTATCTCAAATAAATAACTGGTGTCAAAATCGTGGTCTGAAACTAAATGCCAAAAATTGCATTTCTCTATCGTTTAGGAAGTCACCTACCACAGGGAACTACCTCACTGACCATATGCCCCTAAGAGTTGGCACAGTTGTTCAGGATTTGGGAACTTATGTGGATAGCAATGTAACTTTTAACAAACATGTGTGTGTTGTTTTAAGAAAGTCCTTCTATATTGCACAGCTTATAAACAAAAGGATTGTATCTAGATCTAGGGATGTCATTACCTACCTTTAGTCAGCTCTCATTAGAACAGTCTTTGAATATAATGCCCCCTTTAGCATGCATCTGTCCAGACATATGCAACAACTGGGACTCCAACAGAGATACCTTACTAAAAGGATACAAGGCCTAAGCAACATGTCCTACATGGGCTGACTGAAAACCCAGTACTATACTCGGTATCCTACAAACTGCTAAGAGGTGCCCAGTGTCTGGCATACAGAGCATGCTCCAACTCATTACTGATGGATTTACTGCACATCAGCAACTCAAATGGCATCAGAAATACTCAGTCTAGGGATCTAAACCTCTTCTGAAACATCAACAGAACAGTTTGGAGGGACAGGTACATTTCACAGAAGATACTGCTGCTGTGGAACAGACTATTCCTGTCCATTTTCAAGTGCAACTTAGATCTATGGATGAGAAACAGCAAATTTACCTCAGGACTGCCCCCTGTGCTAATAATACTTTATCCCATGCATGGGTCCTGTCAAATTAAGAATGGTATGATCCCAGTTATTCTACTTAGGGATAATATATAATTATCGACCATGGGATGGGTAAGGCCAGTCTAAACAAAGTGGGAGAGGTTATTTCAAGCACAGAAAGGGAAAATGGCTAGGTTTAAAATGGCTACAAGGGCAGCTAGTCTAGTACTTACTTATGAAACTATTTTAACCATAGAAGACCAATTGAACAGCTGTCATTACAATCCGACAATATCCATAATTATCAGTGATAGCCACTTCACTCTGCATACCTCAAATGTGCTGTTGTGATGAAAAATGCACCAGATTTTAAAGAGTGTCCCATATACTTAGAAATTTGCTAGAATAATGTATGCATTTTTGAAAAATGTGAAATAGAAAATGCAAATGTCTGTCATTATTTAGTGATTGTAATCCTGAATAATTAAAAAAAAAAGTTTATGTGGAACAGACCACAATATGAGGAAAAATCAGGGATATTTTATACATTGTTTCACAAAAACAGTAGTGAAAGAATGAAATATTCTAACTTATCTCACACAAATGCACACTGGTTTTACAAAACTTACCCAGAATAATTGAAAAAATGAGTGCAGCCTGTTGTGTTTTATCCACAGACAGCCCCCATACCCAGATTCAGCAGTTAGAGGTATTTTTGTCTATGTACCATCTCAGAGGTCTGACTGTAATAAAGATAATACTAGGCCATCTATAATTTGGCTCCACTTTACAAAAATGCACAGCTGCTCTTCAGCTATAAGAAAGTACATCTTTCTCCTAATCACCTGCTTGTATCTGTTTGTCTGTCAGTATTTAAAAGATTAAATAAGTTCCTTATATTAGTGTGTCTCACTGGTACTATTTTAAATGACTAAGGCTGTGTCCACTAAGTCTGTGACCATTTACCATACCATTTAATATTCTCATGCCTTCTGCTCACTGTAGTCCCAATGAATAAAGTAAAGGCAAGGGCCAGAAAGTTATGGCTGCTTTACATATGGTTGCTGCCAGCCATTTATTTATTAATTTTGAAGACAAGAAACATTTCTTTATTAAAATATATGGGATCCCTTCTAACTTAGTTGATTTAGCCAACAATAAAGATGTCAATATTTGTGCAAGATCGCTATAATTACTGCTTTCTGATTCTCACTGTCATTTGTATGTTCAGCACTAACACTCGTGACATCTCTTCATTGCTGATCTCACTATCTGAATTATTACTTCAGTTGTTCAAGTGTTGCTAGAAGTTACTTCCTTTGTATAATGTGGACTGTCTCTGTCAAAGCCATTTACTGCTTTTTACTGTTATAACTTTGTTTCCCCTTTCTCCTGACATCTGCTCACTATGGATCAATGGACGTCTATTGAAATCTGTTAACGTTGCACCCTTGTGCTTTGTATTAATTCTGTAGACTATTTTTCACTTTCATCAGTAGCAGTAGCTGTAAAGCCACCAGCTGTAATGATCTCAGTATAGCCTAACATTTGTGGTGCATCTCCCAGAAAGTATCGCCGCTTGATTGGGGTAATAAGGGAATGTATATGGCTTGTAAGGTTTATTTGCAACACAAAGGATTCTATCCTCATCAAATCTATAAGAAGATTTTTTTTGCTACATTTTTCTCTCCCCAGGACCTCTCTTCATCCACTAGGTCTATCAACTCCAACCCACACTCGTAGTTGGTGATAAGACTTCTTGGGGAAGTGTCATGCTGCTGCAAAGGAGTGCTTTTTTCAAAAGGCCTAACTTCACCCATATGCAAACACATACCATCCTGTGGTTTAGCATAAAAGTATAATCTGTGCCTCCATATGTGACTCAGCCAAAGCCCTGCCCCACATAGACAACACACCACACCACACATGATCCTGGTCTCATTATGTGACTGATTGCAATGGTACATCCATACACGTGCAGCTTCCTCCCCAGGATGTGCATATCCTTCCTCCCTCCCTGCACCATCCATCTCCTAAAATGCAAATTGAATGTGAGTCACCTAGGCTGTAAAGAAGGCTTTATCCTTTTATATCACAGATGCAAGCTGTTCTTTAAAAAATATTGGAGAGCTTATTCAGCCACACCCCAGTCTTGTAGATCATGAGATCTAGTGACATTAGTCTTTTGCTGGCAACTGGGGTCAATAAAGAGTTACAAACTGGGATGCACAGGGGCTTCCACTTCCAGCAGAGAGATGCAGTGAACACACTCCGATAGCCCCACTTGTTCTAATGATAAATAGTTTAATAAATTTGGATTTCAGTGTTGGGCAGCTTCATCTGTCTAAGGAAGGAAATAATTCAGAGACTGGGGTGATATTTGGGTCATTTGAATGACCAAAAAAAATAAAATAAAAAAAGAAACAAATGCACAACAGCAAGGTCCTGTTTCTTTCCACATGGTCAGATATAGACAGAGCATCGCTTATCTCCTCGCAGATGATTGGAGCTAACCATGGATAATATGGAAGGAAAATATGATAGTTTAGTGATGAAGCTGCTAAAGATTTTGTCCATGATGTCTGAGTATAAAGAGTAGGCGATCCCATCTGTGTTTTGGAGACCTGGACCTGGAATAGTAGTTAGCACACACTCCAATCAGTTCACTGATTTGGAAAAAAGCATTTGCATGAGCTACAAAACATCTAGTTGCTGCTGAAGCCAGGCTAGACCTCACAAAGGCTGATGGATGTGGAAGATGAAGGGAGGAGGACAGATACCCAGTTCACGTGGTACCAGAGAACTTTGAGGGAGATGACTGTGTAAAGTTTATTGTAAGAAAAGTGGCTTCCACCTACCACCTCACCCAAACTATCCCTCCTTTCTGGCTTCCTGGATTTAAGACTGTTTCAGATTAGGTGTCAGGAATATATACTATTACTGCATATTAAAAATGAAATAATACTCTTATGGAATAAACTGTATTTTTTGTTTTCCTGGATTGTGTTTTCTGTGGGGTTGTTTTGTTTTATATATTTTTGTTTTGGTTTATTTTTACTATTCCTTAGCCACTTAGCTTAGCCACTTTTTGTTTTTATTCTGTGTGGATTTATTAGCTTATATTTTGTTATAAACACATGTTAAAACAAAAGTACACTATTGGACTCCTTAATTATCCCAGATCTAACCATGAGTAGTTCTTCTCTCATGGTCTGCTTAATTTACTCGGGTATATTATAATGGGATTGTTTGCTGGAGCTTTGAGTCTCTCTGTCTACTTGGTACTTCATCAGGTAGGTGTACCCTAACTTAGCAGGCTTGGATCTCATGAGCCCATGCAGAAGATAGCTGCACACTTTCCTCTTGTCTCCCCGAACTTCTTTTATATCTCACTGTTATGTTTCTGTACCTTTATGCATTCTTGCCATCATTTGACTCATGCATTATTCTCTTTCACATTCTCTGTCCAACAATAGTACTTGTTGCAAATACTTTGTTCTTTGCTGTCTGTATATTATTTTCTGCATAAAAACATTCTACTATATGATGTTATGACAGTGTACAAGAATTCTGCTTACCTATTTTACTGGCTGAACTCTTGTTTCATATCTACTTATAACTCTGTTCATTAATGCTGCATATTATCCTGACTTATACCTCTCTGCACATTTGCTCTTATTTTATCACTGTTGTACTGATAATGATTAAAGTTTACTGCTTCTTTGATTGTATTTCCACTGTTCTGAGCTTGAAAATAGTTTGGGTGGATTAGTGCTCTACCTTGCATGATATATTTTAAATAAATGAATAAAAAGCCTGTTTGTAAGTTAAGTATTCTACACATTAGACCATGTTTGGGGAGTGCTGCAGACAGCACCAATCACACCTTGCCACTAAAAAGCAATCTTATTTTGAAAGATGAAACCTTGTAAAATCTTTTGCCTCTGATACCAAGATGTACTGAACAAATAAGTCAGTGAGGCTGAATTCAATGGTTGTGGGATGACTGAGCGTGTGGGTGGGAGGAGCAAATAGAGTATGAAAAGTTACTAACCTACATTGTTATCTCTATAACTCCTTTCTTACTTTATGGGCTTCCAGTCATATGCATTTGCTCAAAATGGTTAGATTTCCTTACCTAGTTAATTGTTATATCTTGTTGCAGTCAATCTGTTACCACAAAACCGCATAACATTGCTCAGAATTTTCAACAATAATAGCAGTAGTCTCAGGCTTCTCCTTATAAATGTCATTTCTCACATACCACTTATTGAATAACGATTTCTGAAAATGTATCTTTATTTGTTTAATTATTTATTAAACTGGATAAGTGGCCTAATACATTCAGATATTATCCATATCACAGGTCACAAGGACAACAGGATTATTTGCAGTGAAATTTTGGAGTAGTCACTAAGTATTATGTTTTGGCAGATAGAAGAAAATCAGAATGCTGTAACGAAACTCAGATGGATGTAAGAAAAACATGCAAACCCCACACAATTAGTTCAGCTTTTCATGATACAGCCTCCCCAGTCTATTGCAATTATTTTCTAACTTTGTTTCTACATCTCCTATTTTGTATGCAACAATGAAATTCATTAGTACTTACCCCCTATTTTGTATGCAACTCTGAAACTGGAGTACCACTGCAATACATTTATGAGTCAAACTGTTACTGTTTCTGATGTTCTTCATCTCACATTGCTGCAGTCCTTACACTTGGGTAGTCCGCTGTCCTCAGTCAATATCAAAGTATTAGGCTGCTTAAGACTGACATCAGGATGTCAGGATACAAATTATCCTCAGTCTTTTGCCGCATGGTCCGATGCAGAAGCAGCGTTGCAAGTGCCGAGTTTCAGACCGAGTCAAAGTTGGCTAACACGTTGGGGAATATTTTAGTTTTCTTGCCTCAGTGGTTTACCGGATGTCAGAAAAAGTGAATAACTGTATTTCTTGTGGGAAACAGATAATAGAGATTATCATACTTTGTGTATTCCTTGTTTGGGGCCTGAGCACGGCGTTGTTGGGTGTCTTTGTGCTAGGTTCAATGATTGTGCCAGGTTGGTCTTTGGGAAGCGGTGCAATTATAACATGAGACAAGGCAGCTAAGCCCAGGCAAGAAGAGTCCAGTGGAAGGAGGCTTCTCTGGAGTCCCAGGGGGAGACTTTGTTATTGCAGGATGTGGCCTCTCAGGAGGCAGGTCAGGCTGAAGGGGCTTCTCAGGTTACTGTACTCCCCTCCCTTCCTAGGGTGGTTAGGCCCTCTCCTTCTGTTTCTAAGGCTTCTCCCAGAGGCAGGCCAGGTTTAGCTTCTGTTGGTGTCACTCCTAGTTCTTCAGGATCTGTGCCCAAAGAAGCACATGCTTAAAATGGCAGAAGATTTAATTACTTTGATTAGAGGTTCTTTGCCCCCTCCAGATAAGAGGCCTAGGGTGGAACCAGAGTTGGGGAGTTTTGAGCAGGCTTCAGATGTTTCAGAGTCTTCGGCTGAAGACTTGCAGGAGTACTCTCCCTATTCTGATTCTGATGCAGATGATTCCACTCCTTCTGCTTCTCCTCCAGAGGATTTTTCTTTTTCAGAGACTCTGCATTCCACGAGGGAACATTTTAAGTGGGAAGGTCAGGACTTCTCTGATTCCAGGAAAAGGCTTAGGGAATTTTTGCTTTTACCCCAGCATAGGCCTTTGGCTATACCTCCTGTTCTGGATGTTGTGGAAGATGTGTTTGAGGCTTCACTTAATCCTGATTCTTTGCCTCCTGCTCCTGTTAAACCGGATAGGTATTATAGGGTGCCTGAGGCTCATAAATATCTTTATAAGAGTCCTAGGGCAGACCCAGAAACTGTTAGTCAGGGACCTAAGGGTGTCAAGGCCTCTGTTGTAAAAAATCCGGTTCCTCCAGATAAAGAGGCCAGAGCTTTGGATAGATGGGGAAAGAAAGTCTATACTTCTTCCACCTTAGCTATGAGGGCTTTGAATTGCCAGTTTCACATGTTGAAATATCAAAACTATCTTCTTTCTCAACTGAAGTCTAAGGTAGATGCTCTGGCGGAAGGCATTGAGTGTAAGGAATTACAAGATTTGGTACATGTCTCTGAACAGGTGTGTAAGCATTCTTTACAATGTGGTTTTGATGCTATACAGGCCTCGTCTAGGGTGGCTGCCACTGGGTCAGTTCTTGGCACGCCTGGCTGAGGGATCAGAATTTATCTGAACATGTTAAGACAAGGATTTTGGATGCTCCTTTACAGTCTGATGTGTTGTTTGGTTCACCTGTGGAGTCGGTCTTGAAGAAAATGGAAGACAAGGCTAAGTCCATGCAGACTGTTAAAGATTTTTTGCAAGTCCAGCCTCCGAAGTTTAGTAGGAATTGGCCTGCTAAGGGGTGGATGCACCCTTCTTATGATTCACAGTCTAGGGGTAGATCTAGACGTGGTAGGGGCAGAGCTCAGAGCTCCTTCAGACCTAGAACAGGGAGTTCTCCTGCACAATCTTCAGGTGAGGGCAGGGGCCAGTCCAACAGGCCCAATGACCTACCTTTTCAGCTGCCAGATCCTTCTTGCCTGGCAGCACCTTTGGGAGGAAGGTTGGCACTCTTCAGGGAAAATTGGAGTTTGATTACCCAAGACAGATGGGTATTGGATATCATACACCAAGGTTACAGGTTTTATTTCCATACCTTGCCTCCTTTCAAAGGCATGCCGGACGTTCCTCCTCAGCAAAGACTAGAGGCTCACAAACAAATTTCTCTGCTGCTCCAAATAGTCCCTCTGCCAGAAGTGGGCCTAGGATTTTATTCTCGCCTGTTCCTAGTACCAAAGAAGGGGAACACGTGGAGACCAATTTTGGATTTATCTATCCTCAACACTTATCTGGACATTCCCAAGTTCAAAATGTTGACGTTACAACAGCTTTTACCTCTGCTGGGCAAAGATCACTGGATGGTGACTCTGGATCTCAAGGAGGATTACCTTCATGTTCCTATCAGGCTAAGTTGCAGGAAGTATCTGCGGCTGGGACTTCTCATTATCAGTTCTCTGCATTGCCCTTTGGCTTATCTACTGCCAGAGTGTTCACGAAGGTTCTGGCTCCAGTGATAGCTTTCTTCAGGCTAAGAGGAATACAGATCTATCCTTATTTGGATGATTGCCTGATTCTGGCCCAAGGAAAGGACGAACTTCTTCATCATTTGCAATATGTGATAGCAGTGCTAAGATGCCTGGGGTATTCTGTGAACGAAATAAAGTCCAGTCTAGTACCCTCTCAGGACATGTGCTTTCTGAGACTGAATACAGCATCCCAGATGGCCTTTGACCCCGGACAAACAAAAGAATCTTTCTCTTTACTTCCATCAATTGTCTCATCAGTCCAGGCTGACTGCAAAGACAGTCCTTCAAGCCTTGGGGTTCATGGCATCTTGTATTCTGGTGCTTCCCAATGCCAAACTGCATATGAGGAAGCTACAATGGTATCTCAAAATGTATGGACACAGCACTGCCAAGATTTGGACACTGTCATTCAGATAATACCTTGCATTCAAAAGGAATTTTTGTGGTGGGCTCAGGAATGTCACCTAAAC
The DNA here is from genome assembly GCF_019279795.1 of Protopterus annectens. NCBI lineage: Eukaryota > Metazoa > Chordata > Ceratodontiformes > Protopteridae > Protopterus > Protopterus annectens. Next base: position 1,436,467,504 of record NC_056735.1, on the reverse strand, counting down.
AGGGGACTCTCTGTGACCCCAGATTCTAACGACAGATGCCTCAGACAAAGCTTGGGAGCTCATCTAAATGGAAAGTGGGTACAAGACACGTGGCCTGCCAGACTTCAACATCTACATATCAACTTGAAGGAGATTTTAGCAGTCCAATTTGCATTAATAGCTTTCAAGGATTTACTTCTTCCAGGGCAGGTGTTGATTCTAACAGACAACACAACTGTCATGTGGTACATCAACAAGCAAGGGGGAACACATTCTTATCCTCTATGCAGACAAGCAATGATTTTGTGGGAGACTGCTCTCAGTTTACAGCTAAATCTTCAGGCAAGGTTTCTGCGAGCACAGAACTCCTTAGCAGATGTGTTGAGCAGGCAAATTATGGATCCCCACGAGTGGAAATTGGATCCTCATGTATTTCAGAAGTTGACAGTGTTATGGGGAACTCCAGACATAGATCTGTTCGCTTCTCCACTAAACTACCAGCTGCCAAAGTTTTGCACAAATGGTTTCATCCCACAGCTTGGAAAGTGGATGCTCTTTCATTCAATTGGAACAATCTTCATGTGTATGCCTTTCCACCTCTGCCTCTCCTCCCAAAGGTACTCCTGAAGGTCAGACAGGACAAGCCAAAGATGATTTTAATAGCTCCAGATTGGCCTCGACAGCACTGGTACCCATTACTGAGAAGTCTGGGAGCCTCCATGGCCTTTGCCTTCGATTCCACACCTGCTGTCTCAGGAGAACAGTCATTTACTCAATGTCAAACTTCACTCTCTTCACCTGACAGCCTGGCATATTCTGTTTTGAACCCTGGAGGGTCTCAGCTTCCACAGCAAGTTTTGAATGTTATTTTGGAGGCCAGAAGGCCTAGTACAAGGAAAGTGTATGCAGATAAATGGAAGAGATTTTTATTTTGGAGTACAGCAAAGGAATTTGATGTTTCTAAGCCTAATTTAAGTGTGGCTCTTCAATATCTTACTGAGTTACTGGACAAAGGTTTGTCCTTCTCTTCTGTTAAGGTTCATGCTGCAGCAATTTCTGCTCACTATGACTGTGACCCACCATTGTTTTCTCATCCTTTGTTTAAGCAATTCCTTAGAGGGGCAAAGAATATAAGACCCCACGGAGAGCTCCTACTCCTGCTTGGGATCTCAATTTTGTGTTGGAGAAACTCACTCTACAACCTTTTGAGCCTGCAGCTACTGCTGAGTTGAAATATTTATCATGGAAGACTGCTTTTTGTTGGCCATTACCTCTGCGAAGGGTTTCTGAATTACAGGCCCTTATGGCAGTTGAGCCTTTCTTAATTTTCCATAAGGATAGGGTATCTTTACTAATCCTTCCTTTATGCCTAAAGTGGTTTCTAGTGTGGCTTTAAACCAAACTATTCATTTGCCTACTTTTATGCAAACCCCCAAAATAAAGGGAAAAGATTTTGCACACTTTGGATATACACAGGCAGTTGCGATATTATTTGAGCAGAACTACAGGGTTCAGGCAGTCTCAGCAGTTATTTGTTTCTTTTGCTTTGGGTTCTCAGGGCAAGCCTGTGTCAAAACAAACTATTTCTAAGTGGATTGGGTTTTGTATTGCTTTCTGTTATTCCCATCATGGTAAGGAGATTCCAGCTGGGATTAGGCCTCATTCCACTAGGGCTACTGCCACTTCTACAGCTAAGATATTTTGGAGGCAGCTACTTGGAGTTCAGTGCATACTTTCTCTAAGCATTATCACCTTCCACTTTACTCTAAATCGAGGGCTGGTTTTGCCACTGCAATTTTACAGGGCATTTTGGCAGCTCCTACTGCTTTATAGTTTTGCCATCCTCCCTTATCTCTGCTTTGGGATTCTGGACTGCAGCAATGTGAGATGAAGAACATAGTACAGTTTTGTACCTACCATAAATGTAGATGTTCAAGATCCACCTCCTTCCCTCTGTAGTTAGAGGCGGTTGTGTGGTTTGGGTTGTACATATTGTGAATATTGTATATATTGTACATATGGTTAGTACAAGGGTGGTTGGTTGTTTTTTGCTGTCTTTTGGTTTTGACCTTTCTGTTTAGGGTCTTCTGACATCTGGGGCAAGAAAAGACTGAGGATATGCCTGATGTCAGTCTTCAGCCTAATACTTTGATATTCCAAGTGTAAGGACTACAGCAATGTGGATCTTCGAACATCTACATTTATGGTAGGTACAAAACTGTACTTTTTTCTACTTTCATGTTTCTGTCCACGCCAGCCTTCCACCCATTAGGGGACACACCCTGTGCTTCACTCTCTGGGCTTATTTTACTCTTATCTGTAACTTCTGCAAACATTCTGCCATACTGTTGAATGGTATAATTTTGTCATGCTTCATAGTGATCAGAAGCTATCTTACATCACAGTATCTAATATTATTATTTTTTTGATGTTTGGTAGTGTTTGCTTTCATACTGTCTGAGATGGACTATTCCATAGTTTTTTGTCTGTGATTGTGTTCATTAGCAACCAATTTTAAACTCTATGCTAGCAAGAGAAGCAAAAGAAAACACAGTACATATCCATTATTCTTTAGATTAAGCCTGGTCTTATTACCTTCCAAGACAGTAACTGGAGCGATACACAAAACCAGATGGCTAATCCAACCAGCTTTGGGTCAAAAACTCTATTGAGCACTCAGCAACAGCAACTGACCACTATGGAAGTATGAGAAGCTAACACTGGAGTCATACGAAAGATGTAAATCCTGGACTAGCCTCTAGTGAAGTGCACAATGGGATATGTAGTCTGCTCCACTAACAAGACTTTTAACTACTATGGGAGCAAGACTACCAGTAGAAAAATGCCTTGCATTTTACTGTAGTGTCTGTCATGTAGTTCTCTTAGCCACACAAGGCTCCTAAAGGAGCTATGCACTCCTATTGGGCCAAATATGTTAATTTGGACTAAGACTGGCCCTGGTAGTGTTTGTGTACTTACTTGCTTGTTTGTTGTTAATTCTTATGACTAAGTTTTTCTTTTAACTTTTATGGATTGGCATATATTTTTTCTCAGTTCTCAGTTCCTAGTTCCTTCTAAAAAGTATAGGGCTTCTTTTTCCAGCAGCTAGAACACAAACAATAAGTAGCTATACCTTTCTTTCTTAGAATGCAATTGGTCTCCTTTATCAGATTCACTTGAACTCTGAGAAATATCTAACTGTTTTTGGTGAGATATACCAAGTGGACTTTGGCTCCTCACCACTTGCAGGTAGAAGAAGGGTAATAAACTTATATAGGCAGGGTCACACCCTTCTATTTGTTAGATCAACTAACAGCTTGGTGAGGCAGATATATCATGATTAAAGGCCTTTTAGATGGGCAAATCATTACAATTAACAATATTTATCTTCCCACAAGCAGGTCATGCAGAAGTCTCATGGCTCAACTGGGAATAGATCACTTTTCAACAAGGTCTGTGTATGTGGGAGAACTAGATTGTGATGTTTCCAATAAATATAGTCAACATGGGACTGAGAGAGAGTGGTCTCCCAAGCAGTGCACTTATTCGCAAGGACCTTTCACATGTTTCGCATACTAAAACTGATGATGGACATTTAGACATATTATTCCCAGTGTTTTCATTCTTTTTCTAGAATAGATAAAATGTCAATTACAAAATAACATGGATACATGGTAATGGCCATAGAGGTCTTAATTAAATGAATTTCAATCCCTCCATGCCCTGATAAATGTTTGAAACTGATGGACTTGAGTCAATGATCCAATTGGTGGGTTAATCTTGTCTACTGTAAAGCTATGGATTTTGGCAGACAGCTCTTTAGATTTTTTGAATCCTGGGGATGTACAGGGTCCACTCAAAGCAGACTATGTGATGGCTTGGGACTCATTTAAATTAAGACTGATGGAGTATATAAAAAAACTATGCTAGTAAAGTGTAAGAGAAGAGTCATGCTAGATTAGGACAGCTTAATTCTTGTTTTTTGTTTTGTCAGTGCCATGTATAAATATGTGCTGGGTGAGGGGATAACATAATGAACGCTAAGAGTCCTTACTAACTTATAAAACAGAATAGGTGAAAACTAAATTGATGTTAAATACTTTTGAAAGCTCTCCTACTAATCAGTGTCTGCTGGTGATAAAAAATAAGGCATTGGGGGAGGTCAAGCGAATGGTTATATCCATTCATGACCCTGTCTCTCTTAAGACCCATATAGTCCCATCAGAGATTTTGCAGGTATTTGGCACCTTCTTTGAAGTGTTGTATGCAAAAGATTTGAATGGAATTCACAGATTCCCATAGATTAGCAATTACCTTGGGGAGCTTCATATGAATTCAGTAGAATGTTTGTGGAGAGGACTGAGGTAAAAGAACTAAGGCAGATTCCAGCTACCTAAATGAAGGAAATGTCTCCTGGCTCAGATGGAATTCCATTGGAAATGTACTTATTGATGGTACTTCTTAGGAATATTGCAATTCTAGCTAACCAGATAACAAATGCAGTACTTGTAGAGTGAAACAAATTTGTACACCTACAATAGATGAAGTGAGAGAGCTGATGAGGTCAATTGTGTCCTGGAGATGTTAGCAGTCAAGGGAAAACTAAGAGCCCAACCTCTATAAAAATGGATGTTATGGAGATAGTTACATGAATAGCTGTGCAGTAATGCTGCACACAAAGGATGTTGGGAGCCTTGCTGTGTAGAAGTTGGATAGTTTTATTGCATGAACATGGATTGCTACATTATGTTATCTAGTACTGAATTTTTCTGTCATCCAGTTATGTGGTGACATTTTTTTTGTCCATTTTTTTATTTCTTTCTCTTGCCATTTGTTCATAGGGTCATAGACTAGTACTAGACTAACTGCCCTTGTGTGCCATTTAAGCCTAGCCAATTACCCCATGTGAGAATCAAGCCCTGCACCTTGTGTTTGTTAGGTAACCACCTTAACCATTATGCCAACCCCCACCCCAAATTAACAGCCCTTGTAGGTCTTGAACCCAGAACCTTGCATACCATAGCCTATGCAATTTGCCAGTAAGCTACATCAGCTTCAAGATGTTATTCCAGAAAATGTTTAGTACCATTATAAATATGCGTATTTCTTGATTATAATATTGGAAGAAGCTGTTATGTATATATATCTATAAAAAATATATATATATTAAAAAAATGGGAAGCACAGAAGGAAAACCCACAGACCTCTCCTAATGGCTGCCTAAATGATGATTCCTCTAAGCTGACCCAAACCTTAGTTATGGGAATGAATGGGCTGATTGGCCCATTGGGGGGTGCTGGTCAGCAAGCAATGAGAGCAAAGACAATTAAAAAAATGGGGAAGCACCATATGTACTCAATTACACAGTGGCTGATACAGTTATATTCACATTTCCTGGGAGGAAGCACAGAACAACTGAGACACAGAAGCACTGTGGCACATGCTTGCTGGACATACGGACAGGAGTTATAGGTATAGTCAACAGATGTTACCAATATCAGTGCAGGGTACAGAAAGGAGTTAGTCTGAGTTGTTGTGGCTCAAAATAATTAAGAAATGTCATTCTACCTTTTGTGAACTGCAACACTGGTACTTGTAACGTATTAAGGATATTATTTTGCAGTTTGCAGAGTTACTGATATAATGTTTGTAAAGATTCACTTCATTCCATTAAAAAAATTAACTTCATTAAAGCTGAAATTGTAGGTCAGTTTTATGCATTCCCATTTTGGCAGAAGTCTGTGTATGTGAGTATGAGATTGCCAGGTGTGAGACTGCAGATGAGTACTATATTATTCAGTGTGTGTGTGTGTGTGTGTGTGTGTGTGTGTGTGTGTGTGTGTGTGTGTGTGTGTGTGTTTGAAAGAGAAACCTGTCATTGACAGCATCTGTGACTGCTGGATCAGATGGGTGAAACGTGTGTGTGTGTGTGTGTGTGTGTGTGTGTGTGTGTGTGTGTGTGTGTGTGTGTGTGTGTGTGTGTGTGTGTGTGTGTGTGTGTGTGTGTGTGTGTGTGTGTAGTATCAGTGAGTAATGTGATTAAGGAAGTTCCTCCTTTTCCCTCACTTGTGAAATCTCGGAAGGTGGTGATGATATAAAGTCACAGGGATGCATAGAGGGTAAGGGGGGTTGCTGTCCAATAGAAGCAATTGTTTTATTGTGTTTGAGAAGCTGACAGAATGTGTGAACTTGATGAGTAGAGTTTAATGATGTTAGTTCTTACTAACCTTTGTTTTGTGTAACTGAAATTAATTTATGACCAGCAGATTCACATCTGAAAGTGCTCTTATGAGGACCACATAATGATGGTACTATTGTCAAGGTTGGCAAGTGTGATTGCCCTTCCTGCAGGTTACATGCAAATTCATTTTTCCATCAATGAGTAGTTTCACTGCTGTACAGGGTACCTTGTTTCTTTCTTTCTTTCTTTCTTTCTTTTTCCATGTGCAAACATTAACTTTATTATATGTGAATGCACTTGCTGCATAACACTAGGTTCGGAAGGAAAGTACATTGGTGAAATGTTCATTTCATGTGGCTGAGCTCATATATACTTGCTTGTGAAGTGAAGGCACCAGTATGTGCTGTTGTACTTCACAATAGATAGTTGTACACTTTTGAATGAAGGCAATCCTCAGTATCATAGTATTACTTGTTTTTCATTAAGCTCTGTCTTCCTAGTCTTCTCCTCAGAATCCTTTCGTGGGTGCCATTTTTTTGGTCTTGCTGAGACTGAATAACATGCAGGAGTTTGAACAGGAAGACATGCCTTTTCCTTGGTAGACTTCTCAGTTACATATTTCATACTTCCACAGTATTCTGGATGTGTGGAGCTTTCTTATACAAGGCCTTGTGCATACTGTGAAATTCCAAAGGGAATATAGGTAGTGTGTGTGTGCGAAAAAAGTGAGTGTTATATTTGTTTGGTCACTCAGTAATACTGCTGTTTAATAGCCACTCAAAGTACTATTCCACATTTCCTCGGAATCAAGATTTTAGGTTATAGAATGAGTCCTGGATTTCCTCCAGGTGAAGATAGACAAGTGCTATTAGGTCTTTTTCTAGCAGCCGGGATGTGAGGGATTTGACATTCTTTTTCAACAGTCTGTGGCACTGAAGCTGTCACCACACAATTTGGCCAAAGTTGAGAAAGTATCCTCAGCTTCCATTCCAGGGTGGTGCTGCATTACTGAATGTATTGCTGTCCTTGTAAAGTCTTTTAAGACATACTTAGGATGCATTTCCAGGCTTAGTGTTGTAGCCAAATCACATCTATGATTAAACAATGTTTTGTACGCCATTTTAGACTTTTGTGTCATGAACACTTTCACAAGTGAAATGAAACTGCTTTACTAATCATGGACACATTCTAATGGATTGTGTACTCTTCAATGTACACAGGTGCTTTTATAAAGAAGGTAACATCCTTAAGCCAGTAGACTTACGAGTTCAGATGTTTTAAGCCTGCTTTGTGGCTGGTAACAATATGTTAATTGTTCTGTCTTCCACAGAGGTTTACTGAACAAGGAAATGACCCTCCATTAGAGGTTAATCACTGGGCTGTATATATGAGTCCCCTAACACAGAGTTTCTTCTTTCCATTGCATGCCACCTGCCTCTTTTTCTAAAATGCCTTGTTTAAGCAGGCTGGTGAAATAGAAAGATATTGCACTAGCTCAGGGTGACTTTTCTGTGGCCCTTAGTGGATTGCTGCTGCTGGACTGAGTATAGAAACAGGAGCCATAATATTAATTTTCGAAACAAGATCAGCTGGCATACATGTGGGTGGTGGTGGTGGTGCTTATTATAGGGCTTTACCAGCTCATTTTTATCAACATCAGTCCTGCCTTTACACTTCATTTCCCGGAATGTTTCAGGGCACAAACCCAGTGATGTTTCCCCTTGCGCTCTTATTTGATGCAGTACTGGTATACATCCAGCAGCAGAACTGGTTTGTCCTTCTGAGTGAGACATATGTGACTTCGACATGGTGCTAGATTCACCACACAAAGCATTTTTTCTTTGCGTATGTCTTCAGTACATTCTGAGAAACCAATTGCTTCACTGTGGTTGCATATGCAGGCATTGTAAAGCCACCAGGGCAGCTGGCAGCATGGCTTTCCATGCTTTGACAGTAATTGTAATTTATTTAATCTATTAGCTATCCATGAACATGGCTTTTTACATAAATAATCTTTTAGATATGTGACCATAAACCCAAGTTTGCATATATGGATTAAGAGTTGTGCTATCTCAACATTTGTTTGCTGAGCATCAGTAGTATAAATAATAAATGTCCAGTATTTGAATATTGGATAATCAGTCTGTATATGACATGTTGGTTATATCCTATATTTTATTTTGGTAAGAAACCTGTAAGGATGTTCCAACTGTTGCAGGTGCCTGGCGAGGCACATGCCAAAGGGTGCATTGTACTCAATTATTGGTCTGATGAGGGCAGAGTACAGTGGTATTATGACATCCTTTGTTCTGGGTGCCATGCTCTTACTTATAAGCTGAGCCACATAAAAGGATTTCCTCACTACCATGGACACATAGTGGTCAAAGTTCAGATTACTAGCTTTCTGAGTACCCAGATCTTTCACCATTGGGTCCACTATTAGGGGAGTGCTATCAATGTTGTAATTTGCAGGGGTAGTTGATTTCCCAAAGGGTATTATTATGGACTTCTTCACATTTAGTTTGAGGCCATAGCTCTAACAGCAATCATTTGTCTGTTTCAGATCTTTCTGTAGGATATCAACATCATTTGAGGAGTCAGCAGTTTCTCCCATCTTGCAGTTATCAGCAAACATAGTCAGGCAAAAGCCATCAACATTTGCCTTGACATATGAGAAGTATATTTGAAACAGGAGGGGGCCCAGCACTGAGCCTTGTGGTATTCTGCTAATGACTGGCTTCTTGCTGGTTGTGGATTCCTACCCTCTAACAACATATGTCAAATAGCCAGGGAATTGTTATGCTAGGCTTGTGTAGGGCCCTAGGGCTGATAGCTAGTATATGTCCTATCAGTGAGCCATTTGGCCATCCATGTGGTGACACAGAGGTTTATGCCCAATTTTGTGAGTTAGTCTATAATACCTGAGAGGGATATTGTATCAAATGCCTTAGCCAGGTTAACATTGGTGGTATGCACAAATGTTAGAAAAATATATAATAGTAATATGCATGCTTAGTGCATTTGAGGTTTAAAAGGGTTAATACATTTATTCTGTTCACACTGCATGAATCTGCACAGCTATTACAAACTTAGAAAGAGACATTTCATTTCTGCTAATGTCATGAAACTTAACAAAGAGATATTTAATTTCTGCTTATGTCATTAGAAAATATGCAGCTGCTAGAAGCTTTGATAAAGAAAACAATAGATGCTTGAAAGTATAAACCATAGTCAGCATTAATTGTACCAAAGCTAGAAATGTACCTTGAATCTAGACAAAATGTAACACATGTATTAGAACTGTACAACTGAAGAATTGAAAAATTAAGGTGGGCTAAAATAAGCCCAAGGTCAGGTTGTTTTTCTCAAAATGTTTTTGCAAGACAGCAAATAATCTGACCATGTCAGCAGTAAGTCTGGTAACATTTTCTGTGAAACATACAGAAAGCTGTGTCCAACTACATCAGCAATAGAATAGTAACATTTTCTGTATGACATGAAGAGAACTGTATAAGAATAATATACTGATCACCAAAGAGCCAGACAAATCCTGTACCTACATGCTTTGTCTCCTTGCTGCAAGTAATAAAGGGTGCCTTGCTTGAACCTAACGTGCATTGGTCTTTGAAATGTTTTCCTTTTACAGATTGGTCCTTTGGACCGGAACCCTCTCTTCACCTTGGATCAGACGGCCAGGTGGTTGAAACCGTACGGGGAAGAAACCAAATCGGTTCTTCTTATATGGAAAGTCCTCCGACTGAATTGTCGTTCAAAAGAGGCTAGCCACTTTCTGATCTGTGACTGAAGGATGGGTCTCAGCGAATCGGTGATCAATCACGTAGGCTCAGGTAAGGTGAATCTACTTTTTTTGTTTTCTGTTTTAGATCATGGACTAGATGTGTATTGCTTTTGTCAGATTGTATTTTTGCAAGTCAGGGACAAAAAAGATTACTGCCTTGTCATAGATCAGGAGAAACAGAATAAGTAGGCAGTCATTCTGAAGAGACTATAACAAAATCCGTGGTACCATGTTAAAAATTAAGAGAAGTTATGTAACGATCAAAGGGTAAAACAAAATGGGTAATAATTGCACAAAAAGACCCCAAAACCCGCCGTTAACGGAAAACGCAAAATATATGCAGTTGCAGCGTGCCAACAATATTATATATTATTCAAAATGGGTTAATAAATACGAATTTGATGGAAAATTAGAAAAATCCTCACTTATCAAACGTATCAAACAGCTCAAAAACGATTCCAAGGGTCGGGTAAAAAAGCAACGTCGATTAGGAATTCCTCAGGCACAGGTGGCTGGAGGAAGTAAACCGTAGGAAACAAAAAAACAAAGATTCAAAAGCAATGTTTTTAGATAAGGAGGATAATAACTTAGTAATAGCATCAGCACCTCCGCTTCCCTTACCAGAATATGAAGCAAGTGAACAGATTAGTCCACCCCCACTATATTCTGTGGTCACTGAAGATAGAGATATTGTGAAATTAAAACTGACTAAAATTAGAGATCCCATCGGGATCAGGTCCCGAACAAAGGCAGGTAATTCAGAAGAAGGTATCGAGTTATGGCAAATAGTTAAAAATTTGTGATCTATAGATGAAGAAGAAGAAATATGCCCGCTTATAGTACCCAATCCTCAGGCAGGTCAAGACAATCAGGATTCTTAGTGTATAGACCTTGGACTCCGGAAGATATCCGGAAAGCCACTGAGGGAATTCCCCATCCAAAGATTAATTTTAGAAACTTCTCAGAAGATATACAAGGAATGAGGTTGAGTTATAACCTAAACGGAGAAGAAATAGAAAAAGTAGTTAGGCAAATTGTAGGGCCAGATTGGTACATGATTAGTGGGAACTGGAATCCCTGTGACACTGCACAAAGACCCCTCCCACATAGCAGCGCAGAATTAGACACCAGAGTAAAAGGTCTTACAGCCCGCATCTCTGAAAAATGAAAACCTAGGGCAGACTGGACTTGCATTAATCAATGCATCCAACAAGAAGGTGAAACTATTGACCAATATTATGCCAGATTGTTAGAATGTTTTAGTAACCACCGTGGAATGCAGGTTCCTGAAGATCAAACACAAGATTCCCCATATGAACAGCAGTTAAAGAATGCATTTTTAAAAGGCAGTAGCACGCCTATAAGCAGTACCATCGTACAAGCAGGTTACAATCATTACTTGAATATGCTAGGCATGCCGAAAGGCATTTTAATAGCAAAAAGAAAAAGAAAGCTCAAGTATTTTCTGTAGAAGATGGAGCAGAAGTTTATATAGTACAGTCTGAGTAAAAGGTCAAGAAAAATGTGCAGGGAAACAAACAATCTGATCAGCAATCAGAGGACTTTGAAGGGTGGAAAAAAAGGGGAGAATGTTTTAAATGTGGTAAAAAGGGACATTTGGCAAGGGATTGCAAGAAAAACAAGAAGGCAACAACGGAAGACAAGGAGGGTGAGGACTGACTAGATGGTAGTCAAGAATCACTAGAAGGGGTTACCGAAGAAAGGACAAATGAGAATGTGATAGAGGGAGTAGAGGAAGTGCAGGAAGTTAGTGACAATGAAGAAAATGAAATATTAGACCTAGATTTATTGAGCTTGGAGCTCTATTTAGCAAACACGAAACCAGAAGTTACACGCTTGGTGGAAGGGAGGGAGGTCAAATTTTTATGTGACTCAGGGGCATCACTAACCCTGATACACCCCTCCAAACTGCCAGAAAACACAGAGTCACCTGATTACATACTGGTCAAAGCAGCTAATGGACAGCTGTATCGGGAGCCTCTCTCCCGTAACATTGCAATAACTGATCCAGTTTCAGGATTGACACAAAGAAGCAAAATTGTAGTTTCTCCAAAGTGCCCAGTAAACCTCTTGGGCAGAGACCTCATGCAGCTATTTGGTATAACAGTCGTCCCAACCATGCAGGGTATGGAAGCACAGCGACAAATTAATACATTTGTAGTGCAATTGGAGGGTGAAATGTTTTATTGGTACAGCCAGAACTTGGTTACGACTGGTCTAGGGACTGTGACCAAAGAGTTAATGAACCTAGCCATCAGCAAGTTCCCTTCCCTTGACACTGATAAGCAACACCTGTTGCACTGTACCCTGTTTTATTGCAACACACCAGGACCTGATAAGAAATATGAGCAAGAGTTAAAGAATCATGCAAACAGATTGATATTGCGTAACCTGTACTGGGACACAGAAGGGAACAGTGTAGCCAGCTGTTCATTGTCCCAGGAGTTCTTTGCAGTTTATAAGTCTAATCGATTACCACATGTTAACTTAACCAAAAACAGAAATATAGAATGGGCAGACCTAGGAGAAAAAGTCACAAGATGGGAGAAACAGACAGAACTAGAACTGTCAGAACAAGGAATACAAGTACAAAAGTTGAACTGGATAACTCAGACCAACCCAGCTGTGCACTTGCAGTCTAGCGAGGACAGCTGATTGACACTCCTATTAAAGGAGGAAGAGAATGCCTTACGAGACATACCAGAGACTCTCTGGTCAACAGGGAAATCAGATGTAGGACTCATTCGTACAGCGGGACCAGTTACTATCATGCCAAAGTCAGCATTCAGACCACAAAAAAGACAGTATCCCTTAAGAAAAGATGCAGAGGCAGGGATAAATCCTATTATAGCAGCCTTACTTAAAGGAGGGATACTAGTAGAATCTCCCGATTCACCATGTAACACACCCTTATTTCCAGTTAAAAAGGCCAATGGAGAATGGCGTATGGTCCAGGATTTACAAGCCGTAAATGATGCAGTAATACCAAGGGCACCCACGGTGCCAGACCCACACACCCTGTTGAATGATTTGAAACCTCAACAAAAGTATTTTTCCATGGTAGACATCAGCAATGCATTCTTTTTGATACCGATACACCCTGATAGCCAGTATTGGTTTGCATTTACATTTCAGGGGAAAAGGTATACATATACGCGACTACCACAGGGATATTGTGAAAGTCCAACAATATTCTCACAAGAAATGGCAAGCAACTTGGCGGGATTCACCCCACCAAAAGGCAGTCAGATTTTACATTATGTTGATGACATCTTGCTGGCGGCCCCCACCCAGCAGGATTGTAGAGAAGATACCATAGCACTTCTATGATTTTTAGCCGTTGAGAGACATAAGGTAAATAAAAATAAACTGCAGCTTTGGAAAAAACAGGTCAAATACCTAGGATATGTAATATCCAAGGAAGGTAGAACGTTAGATGAGGACAGAAAAATAGCAATTTTGCAAGTACCAAAACCCACTACCAAGAAGGAAATTATGTCCTTCCTGGGTACAACTAATTTTTTCCGGAGCTGGATTCCAAACTATGCCTTGGAATCTGCACCTCTGACTGACCTTATATATAAGAAGCCTATGGCAGTGCAGGATTTGTTACAATGGACACCAGAGGCAGAATCTGCCTTCTGTAAACTAAAGCAGTTAATAGCGTCCTCATTACTTCTGGGATTGACAAACTACCATAAATGTTTTTTCCAAACTGTAGATTGTAAGCAGGGTTACATGACATCAGTGTTAACACAACAGCATGGGGATAAGCAACGCCCCATTGCTTACTACTCATCACAGCTAGACCCAGTGGCATGGTCCTTACCCCACTGTGTACAAGCAGTAGTTGCAGCTGCAATGGCAGTACAGGCTTCAGCTTCAGTAGTCTTGTTCCACCCTCTCACTTTGAGAGTACCTCATGCAGTCGCGATTATTTTACTACAAGAAAAGGTGGCATATCTTTCCCCTGCTAGGCATCTTTCCTGTATGACTATATTATTGAGCCAACCTCATATGACAATTGAACGATGCATGACTTTAAACCCTTCTACTCTGCTCCCAACCCCTGCAGATGGCACACCGCACTGCTGCCTGCAGGTAATTGAGCAAAAGACACTACCTAGAAAAGATCTCACGGATGTCCCCTTGGATGATGCCGAGGTGACATACTACGTGGATGGCTCATGCAAAAGTGGTCCTGCAGGATAGAACCTAGTAGGATATGCAGTAGTCTCTGATACTGGGATTATAGAAGCAAAACCTTTACCACACAACTTATCTGCACAGGCAACAGAATTGATTGCCCTGACACGGGCATGTACCTTAGCAAAGGGTAAATGTGTAAACATTTTTACTGATAGCCAGTATGCTTTTTCTACTGTACATGTTTTTGCGCAACAGTGGAAAAAACGGGAAATGATAACATCTACTGGCAAACCTATAAATCATGCACAGTTTATTTTAGATCTTTTCGAATCTATTCAGTTACATCAGAAAGTAGCCATTTGTAAATGCACAGCTCACACCAAGCAACAAGAAAGGATTTCAAAAGGTAATGCGAGAGCTGATACAGCTGCAAAACAAGCAGCCACGGAAGTATTTCTTTTAAATGAGGAATTACAACCTTCTGAAACTTTAAAATCTAGATATGCTAAAAACAATGCAGACACTCACTATGCAAGCTGAAAAACAGCGATGGATAAAACAAGGAGCAATCCTCAAAAAGGGGCTGTACATCTCTAGAGAGGGAAAACCAATACTACCCTCTAATTTGTTTCGCTATGCAGCATTGTTGAGCCATGGACAGTGTCATGTCTCAACAGGGGGGATGGTACAGCTGGTGAACCAGGTGTTCACAACGTACGGATTTATAAACTTCTCTAAAAAATTTTGTTTGATGTGTCAGATTTGTAACAAACATCATGCACAGGGGGCGATAAAGCCTAAGCAAGGGAGTTTCCCCACACCACCATATCCGTTTCACACTATTTGTATGGGTTTCATAGAATTGAACAAATGTGAAGTATTGTCTTGTCATTACAGATATGTTTTCCAGATGGGTGGAAGCCTTTCCAACCAAAAATCCAGATGCAGCTATGGTGGCAAAAGTACTTGTCAAGGAAATCATTCCTAGGTTTGGTATTCCGGAAAGAATCTACAGTGAAAATGGTACACACTTTGTAAATCAAATCATACAGCAGTTGAGTAAGCATTTTGGTATTTCTTTAAAAAATCATTGTGCATACCATCTGCAATCTGCAGGGCTAGTTGAAAGGCATAATGGTATACTAAAAAACAAACTGAGACAATTAATAGCTGAGACAGGAAAACTTGGTTGTACTGTTTACCCCTGGCACTGTTGAGCATGAGAACTGTCCCTACAGCAAAAGGATTGACTCCTTTTGAAAAACTATTTGAAAGGGCTTATTATACACCCCAGTGGAAACTTCTCATGTCATCAGATCAGGAAGCTGATTTTACACTAGCTGAATATATGAAAAAATTGTTGAGTTCTAAACATCTGTTGCAGTCAAATTCCGTTTCAGATAGAAAACAAACCAAAACATCAGAAGTGGCAGTGATGCCAGGAGACTGGGTGTGGATCAAAATCATCAAGCGAAAAAACTGGGCATCACCAAGGTGGGAAGGTCCCTACCAGGTGCTTCTTTCGACACCGACTGCAGTCAAGATAGCAGAACGAGCTTTGTGGATACACCTGACGCACTACAAGCTGGTTAAGAACTTTGAGTTGGACAAAAATCTTACCTCTCCATAGGGGCCCTAAGCACAAAGTCTGGCTACAAAGGGGAGGGTCAGATCAATAGGACTGATCCATCTCAACCCCAGTGAAGAAACCATCAGTGCTGAAGGTTCTGTTAGGGCAGAGAGTAAGAGCACGTGTCCAAAGTTAAAATGATGGAATCCAGTAAGATCCAAATACACCTACTTGGAAGAGCAGGAGAAAACAGAAATGCAGAACAACCGTTTCCACAAAAGTATTGCATAACCATCCTGTTGACTATACTAGTGAAAATAATCTTTTTATAGTGGCCATTCCTTTTCTCAGCCACACAAATTGAACTGAACAAGCGTGCAGAGTGGCACACGAACTTTAATACTTACCAGGCAATCAAATATGTGTATGCTGAAACCTTCAATGTTTCAAATTGCTGGATTTGCACAGCTTTACCAACAGCATATGGGGGTTACTGTTAACTTCAGTTCCCCTAGGAGCCAACAAGACCTGGGAAAACCTAATTCATGATACATCAGATATCACATCACAAGATAAAGTAGCATTGCACTTGTCTGTTCAACAGAAGGGAACTGTGTGTTTTTATATGAATGATACAGTCAAGGTGGGTTGGAGCAATTGCAATGTGACTGTTCCCTATAGATGCTACACTAAACCTGATAACATCAGATCCTATTGCAACACGAGTTATGATACATTTGTTGAACTGATGCATAGGACAATTGAAGAAGTAAAACATAATGCTGACCTCTATGAGCAGCTGTCCATAATTGACAAAAAAATGTTTCATGCAGAGTCAGGGTATAGTAAAGTTACTACTAAAGTAGAAGATTGTTAGTTTATATGAGGTAGAAAAGCATATAAATGGCTACCTGAGAATTGGTCCGGAAGTTGTTTTTTGGGGTACCTGGTTCCGGCCATACGACACACAGCAGTTTTACCTCAAGGGAAAATTCGGAATGTTCGAGAAATCAAGAAGCCTGTCAATTCAGTGGGACAAATCAGTGCATGCTGGAAAAACCATCATGCTCTGGGCTTAGGGAACAATGGACTGTCACACATGGACTTGAGTGATACTGTTATATCGTGGGCAGGTGTACTGCCAGCATATGTAGCAACAAAATCAATCTGGGAACTGAGAAAATTGTCTAAGCTTTTCGAAATAATGAGCAATGCAACCTTTTCTGCCCTAGAATTGGATGAACTGACTGCCATGAGAACAGTGGTGCTTCAAAATCACATGGCTCTTGACTTTCACCCTAGCGGCGAGAGGAGGTACGTGCCCTTTAATCCAGGAGGAGTGCTGTTCATATATTCCTGACCATAAACACGAGATAGACAACCATCTTGAGGTGATTCAGCAGGTGTCAGCCATGACCAAACCAGGACCAAATCCATTGACGGACTTTTTCCAGAAATTGTTTGGGGGTTGGGGCAACATCCTGATGAACATTCTGATTGCCATCTGTGTAGGAATAATCCTACTGGTGGTATGTGTGTGCTGCTGCATTCCCTGCATAAAAAGACTGATTAAAAATTTTGTAGACATTTCAGTTTCAGAAACCTTATACCAAGATGCTGAACTTGAAGAATTGCTAAAAAATTGAAAATGCTTTCATGAGCTTAAACTGAATGACTCTCTTAACTGCAAATCCTGAGCAGGAAGAGGTGAGGGAAGAAAAAACTGTTTATGCTTATCTTGAAAGTAGAATAAAAGTATTAAAAGGGGGGAAATGTTAGAAAAATATATAATAGTAATATGCATGCTTAGTGCATTTGAGGTTTAAAAGGGTTGATACATTTATTCTGTTCATACTGCATGAATCTGCACAGCTATTAGAAACTTAACAAGAGACATTTCATTTCTGCTAATGTCATGAAACTTAACAAAGAGATATTTCATTTCTGCTTATGCCATTAGAAAATATGCAACTGCTAGAAGCTTTGATAAAGAAAACAATAGATGCTTGAAAGTATAAACCGTAGTCAGCATTAATTGTACCAAAGCTAGAAATGTACCTTGAATCTAGACAAAATGTAACACATGTATTAGAACTGTACAATTGAAGAATTGAAAAGTTAAGGTGGTTACAATAAGCTTAGGCCAGGTTGTTTTTCTCAAAATGTTTTTGCAAGACAGCAAATAATCTGACCATGTCAGCAATAAGTCTGGTAACATTTTCTGTGAAACATACAGAAAGCTGTGTCCAACTACGTCAGCAATAGAATAGTAACATTTTCTGTATGACATGAAGAGAACTGTATAAGAATAATATACTGATCACCAAAGAGCCAGACAAATCCTGTACCTACATGCTTTGTCTCCTTGCCGAAAGTAATAAAGGGTGCCTTGCTTGAACCTAACGTGCATTGGTCTTTGAAGTTTTTTTTCCTTTTACAACTATCTTACCCTCATCTATAGCCTTGGTGACCTTCTCCAAGAAGTCCATCAGACTGAGCAGGCAGGACCTACCCCTGATAAAGCTGAACTGGGTTGGGTCTAGAGTCTGTAAATTTCCTATGTCGTTGCTAATCAGATCCATGATTATCCTTTCCATAGCCTTGAATATGAGACTAGTCAAACTTATCGGTCATTAGTTTCCTCCGTCAGTTGATGGGTCCCCCCCTTGTGCAGAGGGATGACTGTTGCCTTCTCCACCCTACTGGGACAAAGCTTGTCTGGAAATTGTGGTTAAATAGAGATATGTGTGGGTCTGCTAGGTCATGTTTCCAGCTATTTAATAGGCACCCTGGGATTTCATCATGGCCCACTGATGCCATGTTTCTAGCTTTAGAGAGTGCATTGACAACCTGTTCTTTTGTGATAACAGGCAAAGGAATGGTAGTGGTATTTCATGGGCAGTGACTAGAGGTGATGAGGAGGTGAAATTTGAGCTGAATTTATCGGCTAGCAGGTTTGCTATTTCTTCTGGCAGAATATAGGTAGTGCCATCTACAGCCTACTCAGCACATTGTTGATTGTTTTCCTTAAGAATATGGACATAACTAAAAATGCTTTGTGGTTATTCTTTACTTGAGATGCTGTTTCAGTCGTGTATTTAGCTTTTGAAGACTTGACTATTTCCTTAATTTGCCTGTTAATACTAATGAGGTTTTTTTCTTTGTTGTGCACCCTCCCACTTACTTCTAGATAGGAATTTCTTTCTTCTGTTGAATAGTCTGTTTATGCCAGGAGTCCACCATGGTGGCTTGTTTATTTCTAGCTAGACCAGACTTTAGCTCTGTTAGGTGCTGCCATTTCTAAGCAGTTGTTTAATTAGTTGTACAGTGCATCTGTGTATACTTCTGCATACGCCTTTGTATTTCTGGGGTTTGGGAGAGTTTTAAATTTGCCCATTCTATCACTTAATAGAACGTAATTTGTCTTGGAAAAATTATTTTGGGTTTTAGGGTTTGATCGGGATTCTACCATTAAATTTATTCCAAAGGAGACCAATTTATGATCCAATCTTACCAATGTTAATATTACACCGAAGAGATGCAATGTTCCCCCATATTTGTGAGTACTATGTAAAGGATATCTGAGTGCAGACCAGCTGTTTCAGAGCATTTGCATTGACAGTCCAGGAATCACTGAGCCTGCATGTTAGTGGTTGTACATGTTTCCCAATTTATGGAGGGGATAGTTAACATAATCCATGAGAAGTGTATTGGGCTGAATAATAAGTGATTCTAGTAACTTCATGTATGCAAAGTGGTTTTCATGGTTCATGGTTGGGGACATGTAGCTAGATAATGATATGGTGGGGGATTTTGCCTATGGTCAGCTGGACATGAAGTAGCTCAAGCGAATCATCCTGATTGACCAATCTAGAGGTGTGATTTTCCTTTTTTGGAGGGTGGTCTGAATATGTGATAGGCATTGTAGCCATGCACTGCTAGGGTGCTTTCTGCAGCCTTGAACCATATCTCTGTAACTGCACAGATGCCAGCATTCCCCGAAGGGAAGAGAGCTTCCAGGGAGTGCAGCTTCTTGTTAAGACTCCTAGCAATAGTACCTTCAACTTGGCATTAGAAGAATTTGTTACATTGGTAGGAGTGTTGGTTTGGCACTGCCTAAAAAATTCACTAAGGGGAGGCTAATGCCTTGGCCAGTGTTTGAAAGCATAGCAGTGACAGGTGCAGATCATCACTGTCAAAGCAGTGTGGTCTGTTGATCATGTCATCCTAGGTTGACGAATACTGGATCCCCTTGGAATGACATCAGTAGGTAAGCCAGTTATTGAAGTCAGTCATTTTCTGTTTCTGTTATGGTGTTACTCTTGGTGAGGGTTGAATGCTGCTCACTGAAAAGCTAATACCAGCCTATGACACCTGTTCAGAAAGGTCTGTCATGTCTCTCTATACCCAAATTAACTATGACTGAATCATACTGGTACTTGTGTTTGAGTGACCTGAGTGACTACATGATCTGGTGAATCCTGTCCCCTGACAGGCAACAGACTGTAACTCTCTCTTTGTCCAACCTGGTGAAGGGTGCATCCATGTGTCTCACATTGGATTTTCCTATGACTAAGATATTTGAATGTGGGGTGTTTTGCCTTAGGGGCTTGCTTGTGGAGACATTGTGATGTGTATTTTTATGTGCAGTGGTGGATGTTGACTTGGTTTTGTTTGCATGCAGTGTCTGAGGGCAGCACATACAGAAGATCTCTGAGGTTTTGATAAGTTACTTGTGAGTACCTCCACATATTAATTTATGCATTGAGACCTTATTTAGCGAGGGAAATGATGTGCATGTGATGACAACCTGTTTGTCATTTGATCTGTCAATATATAAGAGCCATGTCTCAATTTTCATAGTGTAACTACATCTCTCACATACTGTATTTGTTTGTTTCAAGATTATGTGGTTGTCAGTATACATGAGACAATTGTTACATTGCCTCAGATGCCCATGTCCATCAGGCTGTCCATAGAGATAGCAGAAATGTGCATATCCATGGTTTCATTTCTTTTAACTAGGGATAAGAGTGAAGAGATTTAACTGGACTTGTGAACTGCAGTTATCCAACAAGGCAATGATGCTTTGTACTCAACTCAGATGCCTCTATAGCAGCAGAGGGACTGGGGAAGGTCGTAGAGATAGTTATTTTAAGGGAAATTTTAACTTCATAGCATCTGCATCTGTACATGCATACATTGCCTGGAGAGCAACCTGGTGCAAACACTGGGCTTATATAGAATCATAAAAACAAGTTTTATAATAGCAAGTCTTACAGACCAATCAGGAAAACACACAATAAGCATTCAGCTAACAGCCCCTAACTCAGATAGGTTTACTACAGAACACTTCTACCATAAGAGCGCAGTTAGAAAGCCATCTTAATGTAAAAATGCTGGTTTTAGAGCTCGACTGCAAGGAAACCACACAATCTAGATATTACTGTCCTGTAAAACTAGCAGATACAATGTAATTTAAGCTTAGAAACTCTACTAAAGTGTGAAAAATGTAACAATTTATACAGAATTGTTATGAAAAACAGTAACAATATTCAGCAGAAGTACAAAATGATACTAGATTTTCTGTAACCCTCAGGCAAAGTAGTCAAACCAAGAGCAGCCATGAGAAATTGAGCACAAACCCACTCCAACACTGGGCTGATATAGAATCAGTAAAAATGCTAGTTTCACAAAAAACCCTCTTAGTATAAAAATGCTGGTTTTAGAGCACAAATTAGCAGGCACAGTGTAATTTAAAACTCTATAAATTGTGAAAAAGTAAAATTAATCAGAAGTGCAGGGATGACTTTAAATGCAATGAAGTGTCTGTGACTCTCAGGGAAAATTATAATCACCAATTATCTAGATGCTAATTATGCTTATTTTAGGTCCATTCTCAAATTACTTATATCCCACAGATGTCCCTGAAAATTCTTTGAATTAAATACATTATTAACTGAAAGAATCCTAGCCTGGAACACTTGAAAACAAAATAATGATAGGACTTGCTGTCAGACTTACATATTACTCAAGAGAAGGAGGAGGAGGCAGATTGAGAGCAACACATTAAGGGTGTGTTCATCAGAGAAACACAACTACTGCTTGTTAACCAGTGCAAATTGTTTTGGACAAATCTCAAACTATTTTCTGGCATTTTCTAATGTTATACACACTGCCAGTCTGTACCAGAATAATTCTTTTGTTGACATTTCAAAAGAAAATATCTCCATCATTGACCCCTGATGAGTGTTAGCTCCCTCCCCTTCTACCACACCATTAATATATATACTTCCATCACCTGATAGCTGCCCTTTCCATTTCAGCGAGATCCCAAGAAATATGGTTCTGTTTAAATTACCTTTTTTTTAACTTATTTCTATACTACCTCATATCCTTTTAAGGACACTGGGGCAGTAAATCTTTTATTTTCTTTATTTTTGTTGAAATACTTGTGTTTGAAGTGAGGAAGTGTGTTTAAGTTATTTATAGGCACATATGCCAATCAGAAATGCTTTTAGGCATAAAAGAATGCCCATTCATGTGTCAACACAAGTGTGAGTGGGCACTGTTTTGTAATTTAGAAGTTAACATCATAGGTTCATAGGTAAGTACTAGGCTATTGGCCCTAGGGCCTATATCAAATATAAACTTGTGATAAAACACGTAAAAGAAGATGAAATAATAATCTACTTTATCTCTATAGTATTATGTTTACCAAAGTAATAACAATCGATATACAGTGGATACATTAAATAGCTATCCTATTGAGGATTTAATTAACTACAGGTTTTTAACACAATGTAATATGTGTAAAGTCTTTCTGAAAACAACTGATAAGGAGACTACTGATGCATGTTACAACTATCTGAATTTTGAGTAAGTATACAATACTGTATTTTGTAAAATTTCTAAAAATCAATCAGACTGTTTTTGTAGAAATGGCATATCACTTTGAACTATTGCAGCCTTGATGAATTGCTGGAAGGATTCTTCTCTGATCATCATTGTAATAGTCTTAATTTTGGGGGTGTGATGTTAATAGTACTATGGATAATCACACAAATAAGTGAACATACAGGTTCATGTCACAATATAGACACTACACAAATACAAGGCTCAGTATGCCTTAAGGAACCTATGGTAAATGAAACCAGGTATATATAGTAACTTAAAGAAACAGTAAAAGAAAGTGACAGCAAAGGGTTTATTACCTATAATTAATGTTGGCAAAAGGAAATTTAAGAATGAAACAAAAAGACAGTTGGAAAAAGATTATATCTGATAAAGACAGATTTGGTTGTTGAATCAGATGTTAATGCCTCCACCGACCCTGGAAATTACCGGCCCATTAGCTTGACAAGCCTTATCTGCAAAGCCATGGAGAGGATCATAATGGACTAAATAAAATAAAGACAGACATTTTTTTTGGATCCAACAACAACCAGTTTGGCTTTGTCAAAGGCCAAAGGCAGATTTTAGTTGACTTTTTTGGTTGACTTTTTTCAACACAGTCACCAAAGAATTGAGGAGGGGAAAGGCATACCGACAGCTCTACCTCGATTTCCCCTTTGTTTGACTTTCCCCACCCGGTATCAACTCAAAACTCATCAGCTTAAATGTTAACCCATACATCACAAGATGGGTTGCAAACTGGATGAGGACAGAACCCATACGGTTTCAGGTTGCTGGTTGCCATGTCCATGTCAAACTCAAAGCAAAGTCAGTGTCCTCAGCTCTGGGCCCACTCTTGTTTTGCATCTTGGTTCTTAGTTTCTGCAAAACAAAACACAGGAGGAGGGACAACAGTTGAAAGTTTGCAGACCACTGCAAACTGGGCTGGAACAGAAAACACACAGAAGATCTATATCCTTCAGAAGGGTCTCAGAAGAACGATATAACCAGCCATGATGGGTGCCAAAAAAATGCCAAAAAAGTTATAGTCATAAAAAAGAAAAAAAAAACAAGGTCACCCCATACCATATAGGTGGTATCCACTGAGCACAGGAAGAAGTTATCAGGGACCTGGGGACAGGGGAGGCGGGACAGTCATTGGTCATTCAAAAACCTAGTAGTCCCAACTTAAAGTGAAGGAATTCCTTTGCCCAACCAGGGGCCGACAAGGATTCACAGGGAATCTATAGTCTCCCTATACTCATCACTCTCATCACCAATGATTCAGAAAAATGATTGAGTAATGTATCTGACCCGACAATGTATCTGAGAATAAAAGGCCACAAAAGTGAAAAGCCACAAAAGAAAGGGTCCAAAAGGATAAATATGCAGCAACACAAAAAAATCTGAAAGCTCTCCAGTAACAACACACCCAGAGGCTACCAGTCGCTGACCTTTACTCTTCACAACAAAACCATGACAGAAATAAATAACCACAAATTTCTCACTTAAACATCGGATCCGTCAAAATAAAGGAGCTGGAGACTAAACACCGACACGGACTTAAAACCTGCTGTGTTACGGAGATTCATCACCCACCCTTGGGCCTATGCTGGAGCTGGAAAAAAACCCTGGGGATGTGCCCAAGCCATGCCCACCTTGTGGAGCAGAGCAATCTACCTCAATGTGGAGAAGAAATAGATATACCCCAGGGATACCTCAGTGATACTATAGGTCAAACAGCACAGCAAAAACTAACAGATAGTTCCCCAGCTTCAAGTACCATAAACTAAAATAAGGGCTAGGCTAGGCTTGTAAAAAGCCTAGCTAGTAGGCTAGTATGAACCTGCATATGACTATGACTCTTTGGGGTCCTCTAAAGATTCTTCTTTGAGTACTGAAACGGCGGGTCAAGAGCTTAATGTTAACATGCTGACAGCTGGGGGCATTGAGACTACTAACTGTATATGTGATATATAAATATTATTACACATTTAGATAAGGCAGGAAATCCTTACAACATGAAAGACAAATTTATCCTTTTGGTAGAACAATTGCTTAGCTATACAGTACCAAAGTAAAAAATCAGGATATTTAGAAGATACAAAAAGCATATAACAAAGACCCAATACAAATCATTTTAATAGAATGTGTAGACATTTTAAGTTGAATTTCAACAATGAAAAGGTTACTTATGAAAAACATTTGGCTGATATTGCTGAAAATAAGACATTATATTCAGTATGCTGACTTAAACAAGCAATTCAATATCATCTGTAGTTCACCAAGGAAGGTTATATATCTGAGCTACAGGTAATTGCAAATGTATTCAACCAATAATTTGTACTGGTATGATGACTTCTTCTGTTATCTGAAATGGATAATGAGACTTTTCTTTTTTAATTAATTCCAGTAACAAGTATGTGTGACTGTGATATATCAAGCCCTGAGTAAAGTGCGGTCCAATACATCAACAGGACCTGATAAGATCCAAAGTGTTTTAACAGTAGATGTACTAGAAATGTTCATTCATATACTGTATAAAATGTTCAGTGGATTGTTATTATAAGGTTTAGTTCCTGAAACTTGGAAAATGTTTTCTGTGACCCTTATATTAATGAAAGGAGATAAGCTGACTGTTAAAAGCTATATACCCATTAATTTAATATCATTTTGACTTCTTTTAGACCCTATAAACAGTAAAAATAAAGTTGATTTACTGTAGGTCATCATGCTTTTACTTCTGGCAGATCAACATTAACAAGTCTTATAGAATTTTATGACCAGATCATGCTAGATAAAACCTTTCTATGGGAGTTTTGCTTTTGAATCTCACAAAGGCATTTGACACTTTGTCTCATCATGCAATGTATGTCACCTCAGTTAGATGTAAATAAAATCCTTATATGATTAACTGGATTATGAACTGGTCAGTTGCTCAAAGACAGTGAGGTACTGTTATGAGAAACAGTCTAAGTACATACCTGTAGAATGTGGGGTAACTCATGGGTCTGTTGTAGACCCATTTTTTAACCTGGTATTTTGCCCAACTCCAATGAATAATGTTTGCTGGTCAAATAAATATGCTGATGATTGTAAAATTGGATTAATCGTATCTGACCCAGTTTTGTTTAACTTGGCATTTTCCACAAATCTAGTGAGTAATGTTGATGGTCCAATAAATATACTGATGATTGTAAAACTGGCATCATTGCATCACCATAAAAGCATTTCAGTGACATAAATTTCTTAAAAATGTATCAGCATGGACAAATAATAATGGGCTTAAATTTCAAGTCCTATATTTTGGAAAGACTGTAATAAAAACTAAATGAATGCATATTATCAGTTGTAAAGGAGTATTAAGACTTGGGAATTATAGTTGATAGAAACTTTCTTTCCAAAACCACTAAAATGTTATAAGAGTTGGAGCACTAAGCACTTTAGGTTGAATGTTCAGATCACTGTCTTTGAGAGATAATAAAAACGTAGTTGTATTATACAGATCTTTTATATGACCTATATTAAACTACAACATGTCATTCTATATATATAGGTTTACTATCATAAAATCAAAAATTAAAAAAAAAACTATATTAATTTTCGAGTTTTAACACAGAAAATGTAAAAATCGGTTTTACAGTAAGGTCGTAAAGCAGAGGGAAATGTTGATAATGTCGAATCGCGACATTTGAGTCCGATTTGCGGTAAAACACCGAAAGTATGTGATCCTGGTTTAAATGACAATTTCCTTGTGTATGTGCATTTAATTCCACAGCAAACACGTTTCCAGTGCTAAAATAGTGATTTCCATAAAGTGAAAGTGCTCTGTAATACAGAATAAGAAGTCCACGTCCCATTAAACAAAGTGTAATGAAAGCATCCAAATGTTTACTATAATGCCAGTGAAATATTACGCACATTAAATGTAATGGCAGATATATCAGAATGAGCAATGGTGTGCCATTAATTGTACAAATCCTAATGGTGTTAGTTCATCCCGTTCAGCCAGCAGACATTGTATCATATGTTCTTTGTCAGACAGCCTACATTTCTTCGTAGATGCTGGCACACAACACAGAAACTTCTGTTTAACATCCTCCAAATGGTTTTGCTCCAAACAAATGGCATGCAGCACATCTGTGATGTACAGGTCCTTTTTACCCAAGAGAGACCTCAGCCTACTGCATTCTGGCTCCTAGAGTAGCCCATGGTACATGTATCAGCCTGATTCCAAAAAGGGACATCAGATAGTGGCGGTTGTCTCTCTGATGTGGAACCCCTTATGCCATACCATCTTGGCCTCCCTAAAATGTATTTATTTTTGAAGAACTCACATAGAGGAGCACCCCTTTCCCCCAACACCTCCTCAATAGAAGTGAAAGTGTCCATAATATGTTCCATGCGTATGAAAGCAAGTGAAGGTATCTGTTTACATAACAGTGCAAATTGAGTATCTGTGCCATACACCTGCATCAGGTTAAGCTTCTGGATCTGCCTCCATATAATTCGGCACAGATGAAACCAACATCCCTTTGCCATACTGTTAGGTAGATGCTAAATTATGCTGTTCACTGCCCCCTTCTCAAAGTCACTGAGTACCATCCTTGGCTGGAAATTCAGATGGAAGTCCCCACATAATGCCATCATGGTTGCCCAGAACTGATCATAGCACTCCTCGCATTTGGACGGTAGGATGGCATACACTACAGGTACTACCTTGCTGTTGCTGCAACCATCCAAGCTGCAGTGAACAGAGTTTATCTGTTTACACTCCCTGGTGCTAATGGGAAATGTCCCATCAACAAGTATGTACTCAGAACTGCAGAGCAGGCCTAGATTACCCTCTGTAGTGAGAAGCACATCATCATAGGTATGGCTGTGGAGTGCACTATGTTTAATGATGGTGTCCCTGCTTCAATGGTATCATCTCAGGGCTTAAATATTTCAGACTTGCTAAGTTTACTCTGGGATTCATGCTGTTCCTACGCCTTACCCTATGCACACCCTGCTTCAGTGCATCAGTATTACTCATGGTGGTCACTACATCAGTGGACGTGGTTGCCAGGACCTCAGACACAATCCTGCATGGATCCTCAAGAGTCTGTTCAGCATGCCTTTTAATGGCTTCAAGTACTCTAGTCTGCTCTACCCTGACCACATCTGGTGCGTGAAAATGACCAATGCTTTTCAGTAGCCTCTCCTCACCAGCGCACTTCTCTGTTATACAACGGCCCTTACACCTATGCCTTGTCTTCTGAATGCAACACCAGTAATTCTTCTCAGGGTTACTCTTTTCAAGGTAGTATTGATAACCATCAATACAAAGAATTGGGCGACCTTTCTGTGATTTCACAGTGCCATACAATGAGCCAATAACACCAGGATAACTCACGGTCGGTTGGTCTGACATAGTACCTGAGCTCACCTACAAATCAACAACAGTAACTTGATTACTAACAATGAATGGTATTACTGCTATGTAATACAGGCCTGTATCACTTGTATATATCACAAATAACACGAACATAACCCATGACAAAGGGATTGCATTGCCAATGGAAGACATCTCCTAATGGACAAACATTTTTAAAATGCACTGACTACACATTTACCCTTTCCAAATACTATCTATACAGCTATACAGATAGACACCTAAGCCGATAACATGTTTCCTGCCAACCAAAGCCTGCTGATAATCACTACATAGAACAGTATACAGCTATAATTTATACCTACAAAGGTACACAACATCATGCAGTATTCCTTTCTATTGTGCATTTCACAACGTAATAACTGTCAGCTCTATCACAGCTTCATTCAACAAGGGGAATAATGCTTATAGCCGAAAGGAATTGTCCTACTACTATGCAATTAACCTTAAACATGACTATGCAAACAGCTGTCACAGCACACATTGACTATATGCTCATGTATCTACTGCCAATGTCAAATACTGACTACAATACACAACAAATTTTAAAAAACATATGCAGAGTTTGTAAAACCATTACAGCAAGATGCTTTTCCATTTTAGTGAAATCTAATATATTACTCCTTGTAGATGTCATGGTTCACTGAACAATTAATACTTACAGCAATATGTATTCACATAATACTGCTCATAATGCACTGTACAAACATTATATGTTATAACTTTTACTAATATACTGTTATTTACATTACACATTTAAACTACCTACTCACATATCAATTTTACTCACCCTTTCACACTCAGAAAGTACTCTCCTTAGTACTTCAGGTTATGCATACGCTTTATGGAAATAAATCCACCTGTTTCGCAATGTAATCAATTTAAATGACAGTCTTCATGACCGGTAGCTCTTTAATCGTGTCGTCTTGTAGTTCAACCCTTTTTCTCCATTTTATTTACTGCGACTAGCAGATCTTCATCGCAGATTAATTTTCGTCATCAGTGGACGTCGCATTCATTTGTGCGCCGTTCAGTAGTTCAAAATAAGGTCCTCGATGGATTTATGGATCCGATCCCTTTTACATGCAGATTTTTCCCTTTTCGACATTATGACTGACGATCGGAGGACTGGGAGGTATGTGAACGTCGATTTTATGATAGTAAACCATATATATATATATATATATATATATATATATATATATATAAATATATATATATAAATAATGTGCATTACAAATATTGTTGTCTGTTCAAAAACCTTCACCAAGCATCTACCATCTGTTAAAGATTTCGTACATTAAAAGGTGGGATTATTTATATTTGTTCACCATGCGTTACAGATATCTTAAAGTTAAGACAATATTACCTACAAAGCCTTCAATGATGACTTTCTTGAGGCTGTATTAAATTTTGACAATGATGATAATTACTTTACTCACAAGCTTAGAGATATTACTTTCTACATTAAGTTCTGTAAGACCTGCTTATGTAGTAAACATATTACTCATTATTATTACTAGATTATGGAACTGGTTATGGTTACATACTGTTAGAATGGCTACATATTTAACCAAATTCAAATCTAAGTTGGATTCCTGGATAGGAAAAGTTGTCTTTGATCAATATTTTACTGAGTCAGTGTTCTTTGAATGGCCTCTTGGTGTTGAATACTGTTATATAAAGTCAACAAACTTAGAAAACTTGTAAGCTGTGTCAGAAACTGCAGAAATACAGTCATCCTAAATATTCTTTCCTGTACCCTACCTTTTTGAAATTGTCTGCTCCATGCATAATGAAACCTCTGGCATTTACCTTAGCAGTTTTATCTCCTCAGGTATTTTATCTCCCCACCTCCTGTATGGTATTGCCATACATCACTATCACTCTACTGGCATTCTTTGGCATACATCAAAGATACTTGAAACTATAGCATATACTTACAAATTATAGAATTTTCAGAAGCACACAACATAATTTCAGAAAATGGTCCAGCACTTTGCTGTTTATAGTGTTACTGAAAGCATCTACAAATCATGGAGAAGAGCATTTTAACTTTCAGTATTTTTGTAGTGATCTAGATGGCATTGAGTCTATGGATCTTACCCTTTTAATAAACAAACTTGTGAAGATGGGATCTGGTGAAGTAGTCTGAATAAGTACATAACTATGTCACAAATCACACATTTCAAATCACTCAGGGCTAGCTGTTTTCTGATGTGGATAACTTCAAAGCTGGTACCCCACAGGGTTTGATGTTTGGACTACTTTTATGTTATGTTTTTATAAATGATGGTCCTGCATGACACCTGTGAGCTACTTGGTCTGAACATCATAATGTATGCTGAAGACCTGCTGGTCCTAACAGGAAGAAAGAACATGATGGGGGGCTGTAAGGGTCTTGCCCCTCTCCTATAAATAACTATTTTTTTAACAGTTTGCTTAGTGTTTTTCATTTGCACGCTCCTGGGTTATATCTCAGTGCAGACCTAGAGACGTGTTGACATTGTTTTTGTCAACCTTTTGTTGTCAGCATTAGTGACATCAATTTTGGGTATTTTTCTTCTTCTCCTGTATGTGTGTGTGTGTGTGTGTGTGTGTGTGTGTGTGTATGTGTCACACACACACACACACACACACACACACACACACACACACACACACACACACACACACACACACACACACACACACATATATTTTTGCACAAGTGTTGGGTTATCACTTTGAAAGTGGCAGTCATCCACAGCCAAGGTTCTCACTGCTGGGTAGCAAACCCTGTGGTGGCTGTTCTTCCATACTACACACACACACACACACACACACACACACACACACACACACACACACACATTCACACCAGAGGCCAATGACCAGTTTAGTGGGTCCAATAAACCTACTGCATGTGTTTGGAATGCGGGAGGAAAATGGACTACCCAGGAGAAACCCACGCAAATGCAGAGAGGATGCAGATTCCACATAGATGTAGTTGTTAGTCAACAATGCTATCCACTGTACCACTGTATATATGTATGTATGTATATATATATATATATATATATATATATGGATGGGTATAGATACGTGTGTGTGAATCTGAGCTATTTTGTGTGTGTGTGTGTATGTGTGTGTGTGTGTGTGTATGTTTTTGTATTTATAGAAGCATCGATCCAAGCAGCTCTTAATGCATTCTAGCAACAGTAAATAGAAAAGGTGAGTCGAGAAATAATTTATTCATATGCCAAATGTTGATCTTTTATATAGTACAACATAATAGCAGATATAGCAATATAGTTAAGGTGCATTCTTAATAAATATGATGGATAGTTGCCATTTACTTTAGTAGAAAGCCAAGAAAAAGCACTAGTGAGAACTCAGAATGCATGCAACTAAGAGATTTCCAGTCCAAAGATATATAAATAAGGATATTTTAAATAAAGGCACAGTGCTGGTTATAATGATTTGTAATTATTTCTGCTGGAGTTACCAATCACTCCAATAACTGATTTTACATTTCATGTTTAAGTAAATTAGTTACTTCCACAGTGATTTACCTACTTCTGTTTTTTGCTAGTCTTTTACATATTTGCATGTCTGTAAGATTTAATCTGTATTTATTTTAAAGGGATTTATTTAATCACTTTGATATTTAAATTTATTATTCTAGTATATATGGTATATCTGAAATTTTGGGTAATTGTATATCATCTAAAGGAATATCATTTAGATGAGATAGATGAATGATATAAAGATTACTATGAAGCTCAGAAAATTTGAGTTAATGTTTTACTTATTTTATTGAATCATTTACCTAGAAGAAGACAACTTTCATGCAATAACACATAGTAGTCATACCAGATGAAAATTATACAGTTGTATGACTGGCTAATGAGAGATCTGAGAAGAGGTGTCAGAGGAATTTGCCCACCTGGATTTTTTTAGGGCATTGTCTTCGTCCTTCACATGTTATTGATAGTGTAACTAAGGGTTTTAATGAATGGAACAGAATTGTAAAATGGGTAGAAAGTTGATGAAATGGAGAGCACAGAAAGTAGCAGAGCATGTTTGTTTGTGTGTGTGTAGTGAAACAACAGCAGTGCATCATCTCAGATACTGGCAGTGAGACCAGTGCTGTTTAACATGTTTTCATTTAAAATAACTTTTTTAAAACCGTTTATTGAATTATTACTTGTGACATAGACTAAATTCCATTTATACAGAAGTCGTCAAACTGTATTAACAAGTTCTCAGTTACAAAGATTATACATCACTTATATTGTTCTGTACATTAGAATCAAACCAGCATTACATAAATTGTTCGGTTTTTGCTTTCTTTAAAGCTCATTCCTCCTCCAAAACATTTTTCTGTAAGTATTGTTTCCACAATTTCCATTTTTTTCTATGTAATTTATTCCTTGCTTTTTCTAAAGATCCCAGTTCGAGTTCTTTTATCTTTGTTACAATATTCGCTGCTTCAAGTATGGCAGGTTTAGATTTTGATTTACATTTTCTAGTAATTTACTTTTTTTGGAGAGGAGCAGCTACTAGAATTAAACTTGACAAGGCCTTAGTACGTCTAGGCAGTTCAGCTCCTGTACACCTGCTCAAAAAAATAATTTCCTTAGTCACACTCATTTGCTTGTCCAGTATTTCTGATAGAGTACCGTGTAGGGAATTTTTAAAGTCTGCCAACTCATTGCATTCCGAGAACATGTATTTCCAGATACCTCTTTCTTCCTCATTCATTACACATCCAACTTTTGCCATCTACCTGAGGAAAACATTTAAAATAACTTTGGGCATTGAAGGCAAGATCAGTCTCTTTGAAGACTACACCAGTAGCGCAGATACAGTAGGAGATAGGAGCAAGTTCTACAAGGCACTGAAGGGACATAAGAACATGATACAGCGCTGACAAATAAGCTCAACACAATAGCTTGGTACAGATGTAGCAAATAAGTTCAAAACAGAAAAATGTCAGGCTCTTATTCCAGAGAACAGTAAGATAGAAGGATAATGTTCAAAGGTTTGCCTTACCTTCTGATGCATTTTGAAAATCAGATGCCTCAAAGGAATGTGCATTTCATATCCATGCAGTGTGTAATTAATTGTAATAAATTCCTTTCTAACTATTTAAATTAAAAATAAAAAAAAGTGTATATTTAACATGCTTGCCGGATGTCCTCTGCCTGTGATGTCATCACGCCTGTCAAGATAAATGAATAGTTTGGGGTGCTAATATGAAATAGATTGAACCAAATAAAAGAATATAAACTGCTGCAACAGAACGCCTTGAACAGCTCTTCTGTTTAGTCTTTATTGTTCTGAAAAAGGCTAAACAGAAGAGCTATTCCAGACATTCTGCTGAAGTATTTTTATTTAATATACATTTTTATTTATTGATTTATTTATTTATTTTTGTTGTTGCTTTTACTTCCGGCAGAAATGCTTCAGACCCCCCAAACATGCCATCTAATCATGCTCTTTACATCCACACATTATGAAGAGTGTGATCATCAGCTGTGAAAGCACAACTTTTTCTTATTTTATTTTCTTCCCTTAAAAGTTGGTATTTTATTGAGAAATAAGTACAGATTGGAAACGCACTTTGAACGGATTTCTCAAGAAGGTAGGACACATTTTCCATTTCATGCCTTTGAATATGATCTAGAAAGCTGTTACTACATAGGGTAGAAAAACTCAAAACAAGAACAGCACAAAGAAATGACTCAGCAGTGATAGTTTATACCATTCAAGCCATTTTCAGCTAATATTGCCTTGCCTGATATTTCTGGTTTTACTTTAACCATATTTAGCTGCTCTATTTTGTTTAATACTGTTTTGTTCCATTTAAATCACTGCCTTAAGTAAATCTGCTTGAACACGGATGGAAGCCATCTTATATTCAGTTGTGATTTGATCTAACTGAGAGTTACACAAAGTACTACAGGTTCTGATGGGTTCTGAGAACTTGGCTTACAGGTTTTAACTAGTTTTCATTCTTTCTTTTATCTTCTTCAGTTGTATTTATTGCGCTGAGCTGTGCTGAGTGCAGTGCCACAGTTGTTATTTCCATAACATTTCATACACACAAGTAACATTCTGTTTTCTTATTATACTACGAGAAGAGTAACTTCTGATAACATTAGAGGGTTGCTTGTGCTGAGCTGTGTGAGCTTCCTCTAAGCTGTGCTGATCTGGGCAGTCTGAGTACCAGTTGCTGAATATTAAACCAGTCCAACTAGCTTCTATAATTGTATCACTTCCGTAGCCCCTCTTTAGATACTCACTTATTTTAAAACAGAATTTGTCATCATGAGTGGTCAGTACACAGCATCCACCTGTTGTCAGCCTTACAGCACATAGAATCCTGAGGCAGTGTATGAACCTCCATATACTCACAAATAACAAATGCCTACTAAGCTCAAAGGATTCTATCTGCAAGAGGTGTAAATACTTAACCTGAGATGTCCCTCTTTCTGACAGCTATATGGAGTGAGTTTAGCACTGTCTTACCCCCACCCATACTATTGCAACATTCACATATTACAAACTCTAAGCTGTCTTATGCTAATACCATTAAAAAATCTTTAGATAGCCTCCTAGAACTTTGATGATAAAGTATCAGTGTATGTCTTCAGATTTACCTCCTGCACGCAACCCAGCATCGCAACCTCATATCCAGTATACAGCTTGCTCTGACACTATAAGGGCCACATAACTAGAATACAGAAGCCTTTAAGGCAACAAGTCCAAGCTAGCTCATCTAGCAATGTCCTGGTTTTAGACATCTCAATATTTAGACCTACAGATGCTACACTCACCAGTCTGTGCAAAGACAAGGTAATGGTTAGCTGCTTTTTATGTGCTAAGATATGTAGTATCACTAAAGCCCTCAGGTCCCTTCATGACGGATACAAATATTCCCTGATTATTTTGCATGTGGGACTGAATAACTTGAGATGGACATCCAAGACAGACATGATGGAGCTTTCAGAATATGCATTTGGAAAAGAAGTAAAAAACTAGTACTGAGCAGTGTCCTACCAGTACCAAGAATGATACCACAATGCAAACAAAAGATAATTAACTTTATTTATTAGCTTAACTACCGATGTCATTTCAGGGGGATCCAATATATATATCATCCTGGAATGAGACTGTTTACAACCAGCTGTTTTGTTAGGTGTGGTCTGCATCTTTTTTCATCATGGCTTCCATATATTGACTAAGAATTATTCTTCCCCCATAAATATTTTTTTTAGTTAAGCCAGGCTCCTCAAATTACACACACACCAAACCACAAACAAAATCATATAAAAGGAGAACTGCTCAATGCTAGAAGCATAAACAAAAAGTTGATCTCCATACAGGCTTTGCTGACCCTTAAAAATGCTGAGATATGTGTAGTCACTGAAACATGATTTAAGATCAGGGAAAGCACCCCTGCAGTGCAAGGATTTTATTGCCTGTCCCTTCAAATCCACTGCTGAACTGGAAGTCATAGCTGGTGCATGCATATCTTTGTCCCTAAGAAGCTATCTCATGTCCAGTCTCAGGTGACCTAGAACATCTACACATACTTCTTAAGATACTGCACCCCCTTTTATGACACAGGCAGATGAGGTATACCTTAACAAACTGACATCCCTCACCATAGAACTGAACACTAACTGGGGAACTTCATTTCCAAAAACAAGTATGCACAGAAATTTCTGGTTTTCATTAATACTAACTCAATGAACCAGCTAGGTCAAATTCCAACAAGGGTCTCAAAAGTATTAGACAACATTCTCACAAATATAGATCCTCCATACTCAGTGACCACAGCTACCAAATCACTGGTCAGATCAGAGCATTGTGCAGTAACAATTAATTAAGGTGACATACCTGAGCCACTTCGAAATCCCGAAATCTTCAGAGACTTCTCCAAGGAAAATCTACTGCATCTAATTGATGATGATGAAAATCAAGCTCCGTCCTCACATTGATGACCCAGCATCACATGCTGCAGTTGTCACAGATAAATTTTACACCCACCTTTAAGCTTGCATTTGGTCTCAGTCCCCCTTAAGACATAAACATAGTAGCAAATTTAAGAACAAACACAGCTGGTATCCATAAACTACGCAGTAAAAGGAAAAAAAAACTCCTAGCCCTTAAAAGCAAACTTGTTAACTAGAGAAGAACTCAAAATAATCAATAAACAACTTAGAAACAGAAACAAATCCTCCAAGAGCAAGTATAAATTGGAACTCTTCACCCATGCTAAGGATAACCATAACTCATTCTCCAGTTTTATCAGGAACCTAAGAAATAATAAGCAGAAATGCACTGAGCAAATACAAAACAACATCATGTACTTGACTCCTCTGCATTTTGTCCTCACGGCTATGCCAAAATATTAGTGGAAAAATTCAGCTCAAGCTCACCACCTCTCCCAAATTACTCCTAGCATATTAACATTCCTACACCCCCCACCCAAATTACCTCATAACAAGCTGCCTCCAAGGCTAAAAACACTAGTTCTGTGTATGCTCAGCCAGTGTGCCAGGTTGTCTTCTTGTCAGCACAAAACACTGCCTGAATGACTCTATATTACCCCTTTTCATTCACTGCCTCTCAATTGTGCCAGAAAAGTGGTGTTCTGCTGTAGTCATCCCACTCCACAAAGGGGGACCACAACTGATCAGGGCATCTTCAGACCTATCAGCCTCACCTGTCTTATCTGTAAGATAGTGGAGTGCATCATACAAGGACAGAAGCAGTCTTCAATCTCTAGACCCTAGCCAGTTTAGGTTTGCTAAAGGCAGATTCTGCCTCTTAAACTTCTTCAAATTTTTTGAACAAGTTATTAAGTCATTAGACTGAAGTAAATAGTTTCAAACAGATACCTGGATATGGTCAAAGCCTTCTATACCATTCCACACTTGGGCATCATTGATAAGCTAATCTGACTAAATGTAAACCTCTGTGTTACCCACTGGATAATAAACTAACTCCCTGACAGAAGTAATTTGATAGTGCTGTAGACACACACTCAAGAAAAAGAGTATTTACCAGCAATGTCCCTCATTGATCAGTCCATGGGACCACTCTTCTTTGGCATCTACTTCTGTGACATTAAAGCAGACTCTAAAGGCCTGTAGCTGATGAAGGTTTCTGATTACTGCAAACTCTGAGATGTCATAAATACCTCCAATTGCATACATATTTTCCAGGAGGGTCTATCTTAAGCTACCAATGGTGTTCGGATTTTAGCCTCAAACTAAATGCCAGAAATGCAGCTTTATGTCTTTTTGCACACCTGGGCACTCCAGTTCCTATCACTTAGGTGGCATTTCCCAAAAATCAAGTCTATCATCAGGGTCTTGGGCACTTTAATTGACACTGAACTATCCTTTTACCACAATGTGTCCACTGTTAGAAAATTATTGTACATAGCCAGACTAATCACCAGAGACATCTTTTGGATCCAGGGATGTCATTGTCCACCTCTACTCCTAGTTTATCAGACCAATAATAAATTACAATGGCTCTTTGAGTGTGTACTTGGCTAGGCATATAACCCAGCTGAAGAGATTTCCTTACCAAAAAATGTTAAGGTCCTACTGTCCTTGAGGTATTCTGACCATCTTAAAGCACTCTCACTCTTTTCCATTTCTCTAACAATTATTTAAAGATCTTTGCTTTGACTTCAGGGCCTTAAACAGCCCAATTCCATGTAACCTCCTACACATCCACAGAACTAATATCACCCTAAATACCCACTCAATAGACCTAAACTGCCACTGAAGCATAAACAGGACTTGTTAGCGGGACAGATGCCTTTTGCAGAAAATACCTCTTTTATAGAACAGATTCCCTTTAGAAGCAAAGAATAGTAACTCCATAACCCTTTTTAAGCATAACCTGGAAGACTGAATGGTTAAATATAAGTACACCCCCAGCCTGGCTCATTAGTAGTTATAGAAAGGGGACAAAACTAATATTGGGTCTGGTATTAATTCATGTGTTTGCAAATTGGTGGGAACATGGGCTAGGCTACAAATAGTCCACTGGGTCAACAGCCTAGTATAAACCTATGACCCTATAATGCCATCAAGTTCAGACTTAAAGAGCAACAGTCAAGGTCAGTGCAGAGTTGAACTGCATCTCCAAAGAGAATGAATCGAAGGAAAGGTTGGTGGTGTCACAATCCTATGGACACTTGTTTGGCAACTCTTGGAATGTGGTGTGCATTTCTAGAAGTTTTGTAGAGAAAAGTACAAAAGGTTTATGGAAAATACTCATATAAAAGCAATGTTTCGGCTAATTTGGGTGGAGAACAATGTTGACAATGCAGAATAAACAAACTGAGTATGTATTGTTTGTGGAGGTTAGAAAGGAATGACATGGCATGGTGTGCACTCAGTCAAAAGAGTAAGATAGTACTGCTGTAAGAAGACAAAGAGAAGTAGAAAAGACATCATTGTCATTGGACTGAAAAATTACAATTCAGTCTTGAGGTGAGAAAATATTGCTTTGCAGAGAGAAAGAGGTGGACGGGTGGAGTGAACTTCCATGGTAAGTGTTGCAGTGTGAAACATCAGAAGGATTCAGAGATGGATTGAAAGGAAAGGGTGTTCAGTGTGTGTGGGAGGCAGCTGAATTATTACACAAACTGCAACTGTCAGAGCGATCATGTGGAGGATAAAACCTTCCCTCCTCATTTATTATATATTTATGTATTGCAACAGAGTATTGTGAGGTCTTGCCATACTGATGTAAATAGAAACTGTATGGTGTAGTTAGCTATAGTTGCACAAATGTATTAGTAACTTCAGTTTGTTAATAACACCTGATCTGTGATATGTAAATGAAGGGTTTTCGACCTTGCATAGGTATTTAATAGGTAATCATTCTGGACACCATTTCATGCCTAGCCAGAAAACCCTATTCAAAATTTCCCTGTCCT
This sequence comes from Protopterus annectens, assembly GCF_019279795.1. Taxonomy (NCBI): domain Eukaryota; kingdom Metazoa; phylum Chordata; order Ceratodontiformes; family Protopteridae; genus Protopterus; species Protopterus annectens. The sequence goes on along the minus strand of NC_056735.1, from coordinate 1,436,428,520 downwards.
CAAGGAGGGCAATACAGATAGACTGTGAGAGAATTTGAAGCTGCCCATCCCATTTTCTCAGTATCTATCCTGAAGGTGGCAAGGGTGCTACTCTGAATGACATGTACTGGAAGTTTGTTCAAGATGTGAGGGATGCATTTACATAAGAATCTATTTAGTCAATGTGTCTTATCTGCTGATGAAGGTTTAGTTCCTTAAACAGTGTATTTGATGTACCATTAGTTCCACAAAGGAATAGGAGACCAAAGAGTTAGATTTTTCATGGCACAAAATGCTAGACATAGATCTGCTCTGAGGAGTCTGTAAGAAAGTGAATACAGAGAAAGAGCTGCCAGTCTCTCCTCATAATTAAGATTTTTGAGGCCACTAATCTTTCTAGCTATAAATCTGTGAGGTCTCTCAACTTATGTGATATGTTCAGATAAATAGATGCCAAAAGTTGCATTATATTCAATAATTGGTCTGATGAGCTATGAGTAAAGGGGAATTAAGAATTCTTTGTATCTAGTGAAGATGCCTTTGGAAAATCAGTTTGCCAGACAGAACATTTTCTGAACTACTGTAAAGACATTATGGTCAAATGATAAGGAATTATCAACAAGAGCTCCCAGATCCCTTACACCAGTGTTTGATTTAGGGGTGCATCACCTATATGGTAAGTGAAACTGTTTTATTTACCAGAATGAACTGCACTACATTTTTTTACATTTAAGTTAAAACCATTGTCCTTGCAACAACTGTTAACATGGTCTAATCCATGTTGAAGCAATTGTGAGGCAGTTGAAGATTGAATAACAACGTGCAAATTGCAGTCATCTGCAAACCTAGTTAACCATAGGCCAGAAGTGCTGACTTGAAGGTGTGAGAAATATATGCCAAATAGAAGAGGGCCCAAAACTGAGCCATGCGATTTTAAGACATTATGGTCAAATGATAAGGAATTATCAACAAGAGCTCCCAGATCCCTTACACCAGTGGTTGATTTAGGGGTGCATCACCTATATGGTAAGTGAAACTTGTTTTCTTTACCAAAATGAACTGCACTACATTTTTTTACATTTAAGTTAAAACCATTGTTCAAATAACACAAATAGTTGCCACCGGCTTTACGATGCAGGGTAATCCTGTATAAAACTGTAAACGCCAGAAGTAACACACTGAACTGGTGTAAAAAATGCCCAAATGCAAACTCAGTTAAAGTCCATTGCACCAAAATTTATTCCACAATGACAAGAACAGCAACCTGGGATTGAGCGCGCTTTCTTCTGTTAGTATCAGACTTCATCAGAATCCAAATAGATGGCTGTCACCTGCCATTAAATACTAAATTCACACCAAATTATTCAATAAAACAATCAAATATTAAAATATTCAAGTATCAATACATTGCTGTGCTCAAAGAACTACTATATTATTAAGTATATATATGTATATTAAAACATTTTTTAATGAAAAATTAAAACTAAAGGCTCTTGAACCTCATACAACCAAACTAAAAACTTTTTCAAGAAATGTTAAAAAATGTTGGTATCAAACAGACAATGATGTGTGCAAGCCAATAAACATTCTATATAACCACTCTATACTGCCATGTCTTAATAAATACTAGTGCATATAGGTGATAAAATAAAATTAGGACTATAATACTGTATATAAATTAGGGTGTCATCTAGTTGACTATTAATAAATATACATCAATATTTGGTTCAGTAATTATATAATGTGCATAATAATGTACTAAAAAATATATATATACTGAAAAATATATATATATATATATTATAAATAATAAATGGTATTAAATCAAATTGATCAATAAGTGCTATCAACAAGAGCTCCCAGATCCCTTACACCAGTGTTTGATTTAGGGGTGCATCACCTATATGGTAAGTGAAACTGTTTTATTTAAAACCAGAAAAAAAGCGTCACTGTTCACAAGCGCAAATAAATCCAGTCCCTTAGATGTTGAATCACGATTTATTGAATAATCCACAAGATGCAAGAACAGCAAAACAATAACTCATTTTGAGTCAACTTCTTACTATACACTAAAATCTCCTCAAACCATAACATACCTATGTCATGTGGAATGCTTGTAAATAAATCAATGACATCCATTGTGGCAAAAGTTACATTGTCTGAATATAATTCTTTTTTTATCCTTCTTAGAAAATCCCAGGAGTCCTTTAACACTGCTGTATTAAAATCCAGTATACCTTTAGTTTTAAAATCAACATATTTTGCTAGGGGTGCTGTGACTGAACCGTGTGCTGAGACAATGGGTCTTAGGGGGATCAAGCTGTCTTTGTGTACTTTGGGAATTCCAAATATGCATGGGATTTTTGGCTTGTCTACTGATAAGTAATCAAAGGTGTCATTATCTATGGAGCCTTCCAACAGCATGTCTTGTAAAATATTGTGAATTCTTTGATAAGCTATATTAATTTCATTGATTGAGGCTCTCGTGTACTTGTCAGTGTCGTTTAAAATATCCATCATTTTCCCTTCGTAAACTATAGTATCCATTAAAACCATACCCCCACCCTTGTCTGGTTTCATAACCCTTAAATTCTTGTTGTTACAAATTTCTTTTAAAACAAGATTCTCAGCGTAGGTTAAATTGAAGTGGGTTCTTTGATGAAGTAACCCCATTCTGATTTCATTTTCCACTTTATTTTCAAAATTTTTTAATTGTGGATGAATGGGTGGGTTGTACAAACTTTTTCTTTTTAAACTTTCTGTGTTAAAACCTGTGGCTGTTTGTTTAAAAATTAGCTGCAAATTCTTTTTCCTAATAAAAAGTTTGATATCAACTAAAAGTTTAAAAATGTCAGTTCCTTTGTTTGGAATAAAAGTGAACCCTTTAGAAAACAAATGAAACCATGCTGTGTTTAAGTGGATGTTAGTGTAATTAAAAATGTTAAAACCATCTAAGGACCATATGTGTGATTCCTTAATAATGTTGGGTGGTAAACCTTCACTGTCTAGTTCCAGTTGCTCTTTTTTCCGGGAGACAACTGCCACCCCCTCCCCCTGTAGTTTTTTGAATTGTATGTGACCTTTTCTTTTTCCATTAATCTTTCAGACCGTCTGAGTACAGGAAACTCTTCTTCCAAAAGCATTTGTCCTCGTTGTCATTATCATTACTATAGTAGACCTCATTGTCCTGTTTTCACCCCATCTCCCAAAATCATTTCTATATACTTTTCTGGGTTTGGGGTAATGTGATTTGTCTTTGTATTCCTTTACATCTCTGTCTATTTTGCCCATTTTTCTCATATGAACATCCTGACATTTTGTTTCTAAATTTTTTAACAGTTTATGATATCTCTCTCTCTCACTATTTACTGTGTACATCATGTCTTCAGTAATAGCTTTGTTAATTTTGTCAATATCCCTTTGCAGTTTTTCCATTTCATGTTCATTGTTTCTTATAATAGCCCTCATAATCCCATAACCACAGTTTTCAAAACAGTGATCAATTAGATCATGAAAGGCAGTGCCTTCAACAACATGGTTTGGGTATTTGCAAACCCTAAGTCCCTTTGGGACAATATTAATAGATAAACAATGCTTTAAATAACTATTATCCATGTCCAAGAGTTTGTACTTGTACAAATAAAGTCTAAGTCCTGTAACATGGCATTATAGCTTTTCTTGTCAAACTTTGGAATAAAAGGTTGCTCAAAATCGTATTTTGTGTTCAAAATACGTGTAACAAGTTTGCCAGTACCTGAAATACTGTTGTCACTAGTTGTTGACCTCCTGGTGTAATTCCGTTGTGTTTCCACTTCTGCTCTAACATTAAAATTGTCAGGAGCGTCATCCCTGGTGATGTGAGGGAAACCTTCCATGTCGGAATCATCAGAGGGTGAAATTTCATTTTGAATAGGTGCTGTATTTTTGTTTCTGCCAGTGTTGCGCTGTGGAGCATCTGGTTGAGCCTGCTGGTTTCCTGGTATGAGCGTAGCAGATACAAACATGGCCAATGATTGGCTAACTGGAGTAAGCAAGTTAATCAGCTGAGTGAGTTGCCCAACCAACTTACGAATCTCGCCAGTCTCAGATCCTTTGGGACCAGGATCTGCGCTTGAAGAAAGCTCCATAATACAAAACCAAAACCACTTGAATAGAGCAAGTGTCGCCAAATAAAACTAAAACCAGAAAAAAAGCGTCACTGTTCACAAGCGCAAATAAATCCAGTCCCTTAGATGTTGAATCACGATTTATTGAATAATCCACAAGATGCAAGAACAGCAAAACAATAACTCATTTTGAGTCAACTTCTTACTATACACTAAAATCTCTTCAAACCATAGCATACCTGTGTCATGTGGAATGCTTGTAAATAAATCAATGACATCCATTGTGGCAAAAGTTACATTATCTGAATATAATTCTTTTTTTATCCTTCTTAGAAAATCCCAGGAATCTTTTAACACTGCTGTGTTGAAATCCAGTATACCTTTAGTTTTAAAATCAACATATTTTGCTAGGGGTGCTGTAACTGAACCATCTGCTGAGACAATGGGTCTTAGGGGGGGATCCAAGCTGTCTTTGTGTACTTTGGGAATTCCAAATATGCATGGGATTTTTGGCTTGTCTACTGATAAGTAATCAAAGGTGTCATTATCTATGGAGCCTTCCAACAGCATGTCTTGTAAAATATTGTGAATTCTTTGATAAGCTATATTAATTTCATTGATTGAGGCTCTCGTGTACTTGTCAGTGTCGTTTAAAATATCCATTATTTTCCCTTCGTAAACTATAGTATCCATTAAAACCATACCCCCACCCTTGTCTGGTTTCATAACCCTTAAATTCTTGTTGTTACAAATTTCTTTTTAAAACAAGATTCTCAGCGTAGGTTAAATTGAAGTGGGTTCTTTGATGAAGTAACCCCATTCTGATTTCATTTTCCACTTTATTTTCAAAATTTTTTAATTGTGGATGAATGGGTGGGTTGTACAAACTTTTTCTTTTTAAACTTTCTGTGTTAAAACCTGTGGCTGTTTGTTTAAAAATTAGCTGCAAATTCTTTTTCCTAATAAAAAGTTTGATATCAACTAAAAGTTTAAAAATGTCAGTTCCTTTATTTGGAATAAAAGTGAACCCTTTAGAAAACAAATGAAACCATGCTGTATTTAAATGAATGTTGGTGTAATTAAAAATGTTAAAACCATCAAAGGACCATGTGCGTGATTCCTTGGTAATATTGGGTAGATAACCTTCAATATCTAATTCCAGTTGCTCTCTTTTCCTGGGGACAACTGCCACCCCCTCCCCCTGTAGTTTTTTGAGTTATATGTGACCTTTTCTTTTTCCATTAATCTTTCTGACCGTCTGAGTGTAGGAAACTCTTCATCCAAAAGCAACTGTCCTACATTTTCGTTGTCATTACTATAGTAAACCTCATTGTCTTGTTTTTCACCCCATCTCCCAAAGTCCTTCCTATATACTTTTCTGGGTTTGGGGTAGTGTGATTTGTCTTTGTATTCCTTTACATCTCTATCTATTTTGCCCATTTTTCTCATATGAACATCCTGACATTTTGTTTCTAAATTTTTTAGCAGTTTATGATATCTGTCTCTCTCACTATCTACTGTATACATCATATCTTCAGTAACAGCTTTATTTTATCAATATCCCTTTGCAGTTTTTCCATTTCATGTTCATTATTTCTTATAATAGCCCTCATAATTCCATAACCACAGTTGTCAAAAACAGTAATCAATTCATCATAAAAGGCAGTGCCTTCAATAACATGGTTTGGATATTTACAAACCCTAAGTCCCTTTGGGACAATGTTAATAGATAAACAATGCTTTAAGTAACTGTTGTCCATGTCCAAGAGTTTGTACTTGTACAAATAAAAGTCTAAGTCCTGTAACATGGCATTATAGCTTTTCTTATCAAACTTTGGAATAACAGGTTGCTCAAAATCGTATTTTGTGTTCAAAATACGTGTAACAAGTTTGCCAGTACCTGAAATACTGTTGACACTGGTCGTTGACCTCCCTGTGTGATTCCGTTGTGTTTTCGCTTCTGCTCTAACATTAGAATTGTTAGGAACGTCGTCCCTGGTGATGTGAGGGAAACCTTCCATGTCAGAGTCATCAGAGGGTGAAATTTCATTTTGAATAGGTGCTGTGTTTTTATTTTTCCGAGTGTTACGTTGTGGAGCATCTGGTTGAGCCTGCTGGTTTCCTGGTATGAGTGTAGCAGATATAAACGTGGCCAATGATTGGCTAAGTGGAGTAAGCAAGTTAATCAGCTGAGTAAGTTGCCCAACCAACTTACGAATCTCGCTAGTCTCAGACCCTTTGGGACCAGGATCTGCGCTTGAAGAAAGCTCCATAATACAAAACCAAAACCACGTAAATAGAGCAAGTGTCGCCAAATAAAACTAAAACCAAAAGAAAAGCGTCACTGTTCACAAGCGCAAATAAATCCAGTCCCTTAGATGTTGAATCACGATTTATTGAATAATCCACAAGATGCAAGAACAGCAAAACAATAACTCATTTTGAGTCAACTTCTTACTATACACTAAAATCTCCTCAAACCATAACATACCTATGTCATGTGGAATGCTTGTAAATAAATCAATGACATCCATTGTGGCAAAAGTTACATTGTCTGAATATAATTCTTTTTATCCTTCTTAGAAAATCCCAGGAGTCCTTTAACACTGCTGTATTAAAATCCAGTATACCTTTAGTTTTAAAATCAACATATTTTGCTAGGGGTGCTGTGACTGAACCGTGTGCTGAGACAATGGGTCTTAGGGGGGGATCCAAGCTGTCTTTGTGTACTTTGGGAATTCCAAATATGCATGGGATTTTTGGCTTGTCTACTGATAAGTAATCAAAGGTGTCATTATCTATGGAGCCTTCCAACAGCATGTCTTGTAAAATATTGTGAATTCTTTGATAAGCTATATTAATTTCATTGATTGAGGCTCTCGTGTACTTGTCAGTGTCGTTTAAAATATCCATCATTTTCCCTTAAGTAAACTATAGTATCCATTAAAACCATACCCCCACCCTTGTCTGGTTTCATAACCCTTAAATTCTTGTTGTTACAAATTTCTTTTAAAACAAGATTCTCAGCGTAGGTTAAATTGAAGTGGGTTCTTTGATGAAGTAACCCCATTCTGATTTCATTTTCCACTTTATTTTCAAAATTTTTTAATTGTGGATGAATGGGTGGGTTGTACAAACTTTTTCTTTTTAAACTTTCTGTGTTAAAACCTGTGGCTGTTTGTTTAAAAATTAGCTGCAAATTCTTTTTCCTAATAAAAAGTTTGATATCAACTAAAAGTTTAAAAATGTCAGTTCCTTTGTTTGGAATAAAAGTGAACCCTTTAGAAAACAAATGAAACCATGCTGTGTTTAAGTGGATGTTAGTGTAATTAAAAATGTTAAAACCATCTAAGGACCATATGTGTGATTCCTTAATAATGTTGGGTGGTAAACCTTCACTGTCTAGTTCCAGTTGCTCTTTTTTCCGGGAGACAACTGCCACCCCCTCCCCCTGTAGTTTTTTGAATTGTATGTGACCTTTTCTTTTTCCATTAATCTTTCAGACCGTCTGAGTACAGGAAACTCTTCTTCCAAAAGCATTTGTCCTGCGTTGTCATTATCATTACTATAGTAGACCTCATTGTCCTGTTTTTCACCCCATCTCCCAAAATCATTTCTATATACTTTTCTGGGTTTGGGGTAATGTGATTTGTCTTTGTATTCCTTTACATCTCTGTCTATTTTGCCCATTTTTCTCATATGAACATCCTGACATTTTGTTTCTAAATTTTTTAACAGTTTATGATATCTCTCTCTCTCACTATTTACTGTGTACATCATGTCTTCAGTAATAGCTTTGCTAATTTTGTCAATATCCCTTTGCAGTTTTTCCATTTCATGTTCATTGTTTCTTATAATAGCCCTCATAATCCCATAACCACAGTTTTCAAAAACAGTGATCAATTCGTCATGAAAGGCAGTGCCTTCAACAACATGGTTTGGGTATTTGCAAACCCTAAGTCCCTTTGGGACAATATTAATAGATAAACAATGCTTTAAATAACTATTATCCATGTCCAAGAGTTTGTACTTGTACAAATAAAAGTCTAAGTCCTGTAACATGGCATTATAGCTTTTCTTGTCAAACTTTGGAATAAAAGGTTGCTCAAAATCGTATTTTGTGTTCAAAATACGTGTAACAAGTTTGCCAGTACCTGAAATACTGTTGTCACTAGTTGTTGACCTCCTGGTGTAATTCCGTTGTGTTTCCACTTCTGCTCTAACATTAAAATTGTCAGGAGCGTCATCCCTGGTGATGTGAGGGAAACCTTCCATGTCGGAATCATCAGAGGGTGAAATTTCATTTTGAATAGGTGCTGTATTTTTGTTTCTGCCAGTGTTGCGCTGTGGAGCATCTGGTTGAGCCTGCTGGTTTCCTGGTATGCATATTTGGAATTCCCAAAGTACACAAAGACAGCTTGGATCCCCCCCTAAGACCCATTGTCTCAGCACACGGTTCAGTCACAGCACCCCTAGCAAAATATGTTGATTTTAAAACTAAAGGTATACTGGATTTTAATACAGCAGTGTTAAAGGACTCCTGGGATTTTCTAAGAAGGATAAAAAAAGAATTATATTCAGACAATGTAACTTTTGCCACAATGGATGTCATTGATTTATTTACAAGCATTCCACATGACATAGGTATGTTATGGTTTGAGGAGATTTTAGTGTATAGTAAGAAGTTGACTCAAAATGAGTTATTGTTTTGCTGTTCTTGCATCTTGTGGATTATTCAATAAATCGTGATTCAACATCTAAGGGACTGGATTTATTTGCGCTTGTGAACAGTGACGCTTTTTTTCTGGTTTTAGTTTTATTTGGCGACACTTGCTCTATTCAAGTGAAACTGTTTTGGTTTTGTATTATGGAGCTTTCTTCAAGCGCAGATCCTGGTCCCAAAGGATCTGAGACTGGCGAGATTCGTAAGTTGGTTGGGCAACTCACTCAGCTGATTAACTTGCTTACTCCAGTTAGCCAATCATTGGCCATGTTTGTATCTGCTACGCTCATACCAGGAAACCAGCAGGCTCAACCAGATGCTCCACAGCGCAACACTGGCAGAAACAAAAATACAGCACCTATTCAAAATGAAATTTCACCCTCTGATGATTCCGACATGGAAGGTTTCCCTCACATCACCAGGGATGACGCTCCTGACAATTTTAATGTTAGAGCAGAAGTGGAAACACAACGGAATTACACCAGGAGGTCAACAACTAGTGACAACAGTATTTCAGGTACTGGCAAACTTGTTACACGTATTTTGAACACAAAATACGATTTTGAGCAACCTTTTATTCCAAAGTTTGACAAGAAAAGCTATAATGCCATGTTACAGGACTTAGACTTTTATTTGTACAAGTACAAACTCTTGGACATGGATAATAGTTATTTAAAGCATTGTTTATCTATTAATATTGTCCCAAAGGGACTCAGGGTTTGCAAATACCCAAACCATGTTGTTGAAGGCACTGCCTTTCATGACGAATTGATCACTGTTTTTGAAAACTGTGGTTATGGGATTATGAGGGCTATTATAAGAAACAATGAACATGAAATGGAAAAACTGCAAAGGGATATTGACAAAATTAACAAAGCTATTACTGAAGACATGATGTACACAGTAAATAGTGAGAGAGAGAGATATCATAAACTGTTAAAAAATTTAGAAACAAAATGTCAGGATGTTCATATGAGAAAAATGGGCAAAATAGACAGAGATGTAAAGGAATACAAAGACAAATCACATTACCCCAAACCCAGAAAAGTATATAGAAATGATTTTGGGAGATGGGGTGAAAAACAGGACAATGAGGTCTACTATAGTAATGATAATGACAACGCAGGACAAATGCTTTTGGAAGAAGAGTTTCCTGTACTCAGACGGTCTGAAAGATTAATGGAAAAAGAAAAGGTCACATACAATTCAAAAAACTACAGGAGGTGGCAGTTGTCTCCCGGAAAAAAGAGCAACTGGAACTAGACAGTGAAGGTTTACCACCCAACATTATTAAGGAATCACACATATGGTCCTTAGATGGTTTTAACATTTTTAATTACACTAACATCCACTTAAACACAGCATGGTTTCATTTGTTTTCTAAAGGGTTCACTTTTATTCCAAACAAAGGAACTGACATTTTAAACTTTTAGTTGATATCAAACTTTTATTAGGAAAAGAATTTGCAGCTAATTTTTAAACAAACAGCCACAGGTTTTAACACAGAAAGTTTAAAAGAAAAAGTTTGTACAACCCACCCATTCATCCACAATTAAAAATTTTGAAAATAAAGTGGAAAATGAAATCAGAATGGGGTTACTTCATCAAAGAACCCACTTCAATTTAACCTACGCTGAGAATCTTGTTTTAAAAGAAATTTGTAACAACAAGAATTTAAGGGTTATGAAACCAGACAAGGGTGGGGTATGGTTTTAATGGATACTATAGTTTACTTAAGGGAAAATGATGGATATTTTAAACGACACTGACAAGTACACGAGAGCCTCAATCAATGAAATTAATATAGCTTATCAAAGAATTCACAATATTTTACAAGACATGCTGTTGGAAGGCTCCATAGATAATGACACCTTTGATTACTTATCAGTAGACAAGCCAAAAATCCCATGCATATTTGGAATTCCCAAAGTACACAAAGACAGCTTGGATCCCCCCCTAAGACCCATTGTCTCAGCACACGGTTCAGTCACAGCACCCCTAGCAAAATATGTTGATTTTAAAACTAAAGGTATACTGGATTTTAATACAGCAGTGTTAAATGACTCCTGGGATTTTCTAAGAAGGATAAAAAAAGAATTATATTCAGACAATGTAACTTTTGCCACAATGGATGTCATTGATTTATTTACAAGCATTCCACATGACATAGGTATGTTATGGTTTGAGGAGATTTTAGTGTATAGTAAGAAGTTGACTCAAAATGAGTTATTGTTTTGCTGTTCTTGCATCTTGTGGATTATTCAATAAATCGTGATTCAACATCTAAGGGACTGGATTTATTTGGCTTGTGAACAGTGACGCTTTTTTCTGGTTTTAGTTTTATTTGGCGACTTGCTCTATTCAAGTGGTTTTGGTTTTGTATTATGGAGCTTTCTTCAAGCGCAGATCCTGGTCCCAAAGGATCTGAGACTGGCGAGATTCGTAAGTTGGTTGGGCAACTTACTCAGCTGATTAACTTGCTTACTCCAGTTAGCCAATCATTGGCCATGTTTGTATCTGCTACGCTCATACCAGGAAACCAGCAGGCTCAACCAGATGCTCCACAGCGCAACACTGGCAGAAACAAAAATACAGCACCTATTCAAAATGAAATTTCACCCTCTGATGATTCCGACATGGAAGGTTTCCCTCACATCACCAGGGATGACGCTCCTGACAATTTTAATGTTAGAGCAGAAGTGGAAACACAACGGAATTACACCAGGAGGTCAACAACTAGTGACAACAGTATTTCAGGTACTGGCAAACTTGTTACACGTATTTTGAACACAAAATACGATTTTGAGCAACCTTTATTCCAAAGTTTGACAAGAAAAGCTATAATGCCATGTTACAGGACTTAGACTTTTATTTGTACAAGTACAAACTCTTGGACATGGATAATAGTTATTTAAAGCATTGTTTATCTATTAATATTGTCCCAAAGGGACTTAGGGTTTGCAAATACCCAAACCATGTTGTTGAAGGCACTGCCTTTCATGACGAATTGATCACTGTTTTGAAAACTGTGGTTATGGGATTATGAGGGCTATTATAAGAAACAATGAACATGAAATGGAAAAACTGCAAAGGGATATTGACAAAATTAACAAAGCTATTACTGAAGACATGATGTACACAGTAAATAGTGAGAGAGAGAGATATCATAAACTGTTAAAAAATTTAGAAACAAAATGTCAGGATGTTCATATGAGAAAAATGGGCAAAATAGACAGAGATGTAAAGGAATACAAAGACAAATCACATTACCCCAAACCCAGAAAAGTATATAGAAATGATTTTGGGAGATGGGGTGAAAAACAGGACAATGAGGTCTACTATAGTAATGATAATGACAACGCAGGACAAATGCTTTTGGAAGAAGAGTTTCCTGTACTCAGACGGTCTGAAAGATTAATGGAAAAGAAAAGGTCACATACAATTCAAAACTACAGGGAGGGGTGGCAGTTGTCTCCCGGAAAAAAGAGCAACTGGAACTAGACAGTGAAGGTTTACCACCCAACATTATTAAGGAATCACACATATGGTCCTTAGATGGTTTTAACATTTTTAATTACACTAACATCCACTTAAACACAGCATGGTTTCATTTGTTTTCTAAAGGGTTCACTTTTATTCCAAACAAAGGAACTGACATTTTTAAACTTTTAGTTGATATCAAACTTTTTATTAGGAAAAAGAATTTGCAGCTAATTTTTAAACAAACAGCCACAGGTTTTAACACAGAAAGTTTAAAAAGAAAAAGTTTGTACAACCCACCCATTCATCCACAATTAAAAAATTTTGAAAATAAAGTGGAAAATGAAATCAGAATGGGGTTACTTCATCAAAGAACCCACTTCAATTTAACCTACGCTGAGAATCTTGTTTTAAAAGAAATTTGTAACAACAAGAATTTAAGGGTTATGAAACCAGACAAGGGTGGGGGTATGGTTTTAATGGATACTATAGTTTACGAAGGGAAAATGATGGATATTTTAAACGACACTGACAAGTACACGAGAGCCTCAATCAATGAAATTAATATAGCTTATCAAAGAATTCACAATATTTTACAAGACATGCTGTTGGAAGGCTCCATAGATAATGACACCTTTGATTACTTATCAGTAGACAAGCCAAAAATCCCATGCATATTTGGAATTCCCAAAGTACACAAAGACAGCTTGGATCCCCCCCTAAGACCCATTGTCTCAGCACACGGTTCAGTCACAGCACCCCTAGCAAAATATGTTGATTTTAAAACTAAAGGTATACTGGATTTTAATACAGCAGTGTTAAAGGACTCCTGGGATTTTCCAAGAAGGATAAAAAAAGAATTATATTCAGACAATGTAACTTTTGCCACAATGGATGTCATTGATTTATTTACAAGCATTCCACATGACATAGGTATGTTATGGTTTGAGGAGATTTTAGTGTATAGTAAGAAGTTGACTCAAAATGAGTTATTGTTTTGCTGTTCTTGCATCTTGTGGATTATTCAATAAATCGTGATTCAACATCTAAGGGACTGGATTTATTTGCGCTTGTGAACAGTGACGCTTTTTTTCTGGTTTTAGTTTTATTTGGCGACACTTGCTCTATTCAAGTGAAACTGTTTTATTTACCAAAATGAACTGCACTACATTTGTTTACATTTAAGTTAAAACCATTGTCCTTGCAACAACTGTTAACATGGTCAAATCCATGTTGAAACAATTGTGAGGCAGTTGAAGATTGAATAACAACGTGCAAATTGCAGTCATCTGCAAACCTAGTTAACCATAGGCCAGAAGTGCTGACTTGAAGGTTTAGAAATATATGCCAAATAGAAGAGGGCCCAAAACTGAGCCATGCGATTTTGAACCCTGATTCAGCTGTCCTCTTTCTTTAAGCTCACTGTACTTACACATTGTGCCACAGAAGAAGTTTCAGAAAAGTTGTGCTGCCATGGATGGGAACTGTTGACCTGGACTAAGGATTCCAGTTGATATATCTGCAGCAAAGGGGGAATATTTGTGGACTATTTGTGGCGAGAATCCAGTGGAGCCTAGGGAGGAGAGAGACTGACTGAGATCACCTGTTTGTTGTAGATATAATTATTATCTTTTGCTGAAGATGATGGGAATTACTGAACTTTTATATTTTGGTAGTTGGTAATCCGTATTTTTTAGACAATGTTGGACTTTGATGAAAAGTACTGTGGAATAGACAAAACAGTTTATATAAATCTCAGTGTCATTTTTATTTGGTATAAATGTTGTTGCTATGACTTCAGTTACATGTGTTTGAAAAATCTGAACTGCTGCCTTTAAGGTCTATGCTTTTTGAATAAAACTGCATTTCTTTAAAAAAATGTGGAATTTAATGCATTTACTAGATCACATTGGTTGATACAGTAGACATTTTGGGGGCAAATTATGCCAAAAGTCTTGACCTAGTTTTTCTTTTACTGCTTAAGCAAGCTATAATATTTGAGCCAATTGGGTGCAGTGGTTAGCATTGCCACCTCAAGCAAGAGGTTATCCGGTTCGATCCTTGGCTGGGGTGCCTTCTGTGTGGAATCTGCATGTCCTCTTTGTGGTCATGTGGGTTTCCTCCGGGTGCTCTGGTTTCTTCCCACACCCCAAAGACATGCTGTAGGTGGATTGGACACTCTAAATTGGCCCTAGGTGTGAGTGTGTGCATGTGTGTGCCTTCTGTGAAAGGTTGGGCGCTGGGCTGGCAACTCAACACCGTAAAACTCCAGTGCCAGTCATGAGCAGACAGATGATCCGCTGTGGCAACCCCTAACTGGGAAAAGCTGAAAGAAGAAGAAGAAGATTTGAGCCAATTTCCCCACTTACAGAGAAAAACACTCATGTAATGACCAACAACAATATTTAACTAGTCCTGTGCTGTGGGCAATGTTGAGGGAAGGTCACTTGGATATTCTTTTCCTGAATAAAGTACTTTTGAGCCAAAATTACTACAGTAGAACAGTTGTTGCAGACAGTAGGCACTGCAGATGAAGGTATGGTCTCCATTGCCAAAGCACTGACAATGCCAACAATGATTCCCTCTCTGAAGAAACTGAGTAGGGAAAATTAACATTAGGTATATCTAGTAGCACTTGAGTGATATGCCCTCCAGGGGGAGTAGGATAGAAGTAGCTGGGCAAAGATTTTCTCTTCCTAGCTTACTGTGGTACTGCTAGAGGCTTTCATGAGTGTGAAGAAGACTGTAAGAACTGTGAGAAAGTGTGAAAAAAAATCATTGTTAGCCTAAGTTGATGTTATCTCTGAAATGTAAGTTCTGAAGTTTCATAGCTGGACCTTTTATTTTAATAAGGTCTTAGCTATATGAGTTGACACCTATTATTAAACTGTGGTTAGATCCTGAAGGTCATCATTCAAAAAGTAAAATAAAAAAGAAGACTAGCTATTGATACATTTAAAAGACCTTTACCTACTACTTTTCTAAAGTACCTGTTTCAGAGTTACCCTAAAGGCACTGCAAATTTTGCTGTACTAGTGGAAAGATTGCTAAGTAATGGATGATGCAGTGTTCAAGGCTGTGCATTTTGGTGATGTGGTAAAGGATACATCAAATTCTGGTAATAAACAGGATGTATCAGCTGCAGATATACGTTATTTTAAATGTGGGAAAAGGGTAACACAGCTAGACTTTCCCCTAGTAAAGGTAATATTGTTACACTGATTAAAACTGCAGCTAATGAAAAGCCTGCTACAGTTGATATGCCTATGGAATGTGACAAACTGCCTGCAAGGATAGTAGAGTCATTCTTTTATTTCTGTGCTACAACCAAGTTAATTAAATGCATTATCTTAACAGATGGCAGAGAACTGTAGACACTTTACTAAAAGAAAACCCTCACTAATAATGAATCAGTAGTAGTCTGCAAACAGGGAGATAAGAAACAGTATCCCAGCACTCCAAGTGGAAATGTAAACTGCTAACTCAGATGCACCAGTAAACAGCATTCCAGAGTAGGGGAAAAATCAATATGTCATCCAGAGTTAGAAAGGTTTATTTTGTGCTCTCATCCTGAGTAATGATCTGGTGTTTATCAGAATAAACCCAAGAAACAAAATTCAGCCTTTTTAAACAATCAGATATATCACATGATAAAATATGCCTTAACCTACATATAATGACATACTAGATAATTTAGTATGTATTCAGAATTCTCTTGTGTCATTATATGTAGGATTAGGTATATTTTATCATTTGCATCTTTAAGCAAATTGTTTTTAAATTAATTCTTATTGTTGTTTGTAACAAGAATTGCACTGGTAAACAGTAGGCATTCACATTACATTAGTGTGAGGTCAGCCACCTTGGAAGTGTACTGAGTGAGCATCAAGTGCTCCTGCTAAATGTCACCTGTATAACAAGCCAGAACTGCCTCCCTTCCCCGAGGATGGGTGAGCTGTCAGTTGCTGCTCATTCCCATATTCTCAGGTCAGCTCGTATGGACACCTAAGTTGCTAGCTGAAATTGGGTCACATGTGGTATACTTTTAAACAATGGAGCTGGCTTGAAACCAAGTATTAGTTTTGGTGCACTCCACTGAAAACAAGTTTTAGCTAAATGGCAAAGTCCATCTGAAATAGTGCCATTCTAAAGTTAATCCAGAGAACACTTTAACTTAAATCTTACAGAATACTTAGACTCACCGAGAAAGGCTGCCACTTACCTAGATGATGTGATAATACGTTCATGGAACTGGGACTCTAGCTAACATCCAAACTATATGCAGCTGTTTGAAACAGGTTAGATAAACTGGCAATGCCTACAAGAGTAAGTTAGGTATGACAGAAGTGAAGTATTTAGAATATGCTATTGGTAGAATTGTTAAGCCCTGGAAAGAAAAAAAAAGTAAAACTATTAAAACTGGCCAATTCTTGCACCAAGAAATCAAGTAAAGGCATTCATGAGGTTAGTTGGGTACCACTGGTAATTTGTATTCCACATTATCTCAGTTTTCAATTTTAACAAGAACAAAATACCCCTTAAGGTTAAGTGGACATTCAAGGCAAATAATGCATTTAAATAGCTATAAGGAATATTCTAGTCAGTCTCTCTTAGCCTCTACAGAGTTCAGTAAGCTTTTTTACAGTTTATATGACTGCATCAGAAGTAGTTCTGGGGAATGTTGTCACAGCTTCCCATATGCTTTTTGAACAGGATATTACATACAACCAAGTCCAAGGACTTCACCATTTAAAGTGAATGCTTAGCAATTAAGTGGTCATTATCCTCAGTGAAAAACTATTTTCTTGTCACTGTCTATGTCCCACTATTATAGTTTCGAAAACAATCGGATGGAAGTATGAAACTGTGTGGGTGGGCACTCATTCTGCAACCCTTCAAGTTTACAGTAAAACACAAAGCCATGTTAATGTAAATGATGTGTTTAGGGCTCACAGCCCATCTACTTGGCATAAAACATAATGTTGGTGGATCTTGCAAAATGGTTTGAGCAGAAGACATTGCTTTAAGAGCATATTGTACTCAGCATAGCTGCATGATTGTATGACTAACTTTAATTAATTGATATTTGAAGTGTGCTGTATAAGAGAGTGGGTTCTAACCCTGCAGATTCAAAAAGGTTGTGTGATGGAAGAGGCTTTTTGGCCTACGCTAAACATTCTGGGTAGTATATCTGCAGTAATAAAAGGACATTCATAGAGGTCTCATGATGAAACCTGGATATCTTCCTGAAAGGAAATCCAGTGGAGCCTAAGAAAGAGAGAGAGAGACAACTTTAAAACATCTGAATGCTATAGATACAATTCCTTTCTGGTGCTGAAGAAGAAGGGAATTACCTGATTTTTTTTCCCTGTGAGTTACTGTCACCCCTTATTTTCTGAAGAACTTTGGAGTATGACAAATGTTACTGTGAAATGGCCAAATAGGCTGTCTATCATTCAGTTTCTGTTTTGTTTATTTGATGTAAAATGTGATGTGAAGAATTCAGTTCCATATGTTGGACAATTCTGCACAACTGCCTTTAAGTTTTGGTTTTTCAGTAAATGTGTATTTTTCTAAATCTATCTATATATATCTATATCTATCTATATATATATATATATATATATATATATATATATATATATATATATATATATACACATATACACACACACACTAGTTTTCTGTGTGTTTAATAGACTGCAGTATGTATTTGTTAACCAGTTTAATGAACTGATCCTTCTGAATCGTTTTAGTCACAGCCTGGCCTACATGGCAATGACTTATGCAATGCATGCATAAACAAATTAAAGCAGCCACTCAGTTAGCATGTCCTTAATAAATTCAGGTATAAGGCATGCTACAGTTAACACTATCAGGCAAAGCACACCTACTGAAACAGAGCATACAAAGTAACACAAATAAATCTCAGAAATTAGTAACATCTGAGTAATGTTGTACAGTGAGATATACTAAAATTGCAGTATGGAGTAGTGTACAGATTTTCAATAAAAACAAGGCTAAAGAAACACAAGTAATACCACTTGTGCACAGACTTAAATTTTGTGGTTTCACTAAAAGCATTCATGTAACATACAAAGCTGTAACTGCAACAATGAGAAAGGCTTGCATTCAAGACGTCAAAAGAGATAACGTGCATTGGTCAGCCCATGCAATGGTATAACAATGTAATTCATCATTGTGTGGGTCAGAAACAAATTGGATTGGCAACCTAGCAGCTGCTGAAGTTATAAATCACTACAATGGTTTCAGTAGTCCACAAGTAGGAATTTGGCAAGTCTTTATCTGAAATCATATTTATTAAAACAATAAAATATAAGCAGAAAACCATTCTGGGTATGCACCTTTCCCAAGTTTCAGCATTAAACACATTTGTGTGAAACAGTATTTATACACATAAAGAATTAATTGACATAATTTATCTTTTAAACTTTAAATCTATCATCCGACTAAACCTGTTTAGTTCTGAACAATGATGTGCTTCCAATTTCTTCTGCCAATCAGCTTTATATTATACTAATAATGCATCATACGTAAATGGGCGTGCTTTCGTTGAAGGTTGGGTGTCGAGCTGGCACCTCGGCGTTTCGTAAAAAAAATCTACTGCCAATCATTAGCGGATGGGAGTTCCTCCGTGGCGACCCCTTACCGGGAAAATCCGAAAGACAAACAACTGATACCTCTTAAATTCTTTGTGGTAACTGGCATGAAAACTTACTTAAAATAATGTATTATTCCATTTATGTTTGCATGTATTGCTAGAGAACTTTGATTATTACTGCTTGATGTCGTTCCCTGATATGCTTTGTTATTATTTTTCTAAATGACCTTGCTGTCTTTACAACATAAAAACTAGGACATGTGCAGACTGGAGTGTATATAATATCATTTGTACTGCAGCTACAGAATCTGGAAAATGAATACCTCTTTTCTTGATGAAGATGTTTAAAGTAATTCATTTAATGTGTTTGCATTGACTACAGTGACCACAGACAAGTTCCACAAATATGGCAAACTGAATGCCTTGCCTTGGCTTTGTGGTGATAAACCTCAATGTGTATATACTTGTTCTCATTTTATTAAAAAAATGTGACTGTCTCTTTCCATTTTACCCATTTAATTTTGATTTTACTTACTGTTTGTGGTTAACCATTACATGTATATGCTCTTAGATGTATTATTAGTCAGTAATTGAAATTATGCAGACTTTTCATGACAAATAGCAATCACATCTGAACATATTAACAGACAATAGGTAGCCCAACAAAGCTTTTCAATATTACAAAGCCGTATCAGAAATAATACTCCACAGAGCTGCGTAATCTGCTTCATCATCATTTATTGGTTTTATTAGGCTGCTTGAGTTTTCATACTAGGATATTACCACACTTGACTATAAGATCAATCATTTATATTCGGGTCTGTATTATGGCGTCAAAATGCTGTAACATTGCACACCTCATTGTCAACAAGTATTCAGCAAAAATCACTTCCATGATTCGCTAAATACTTACATGGCAAGGATGTAGTTGGCCAACTACACAATTTTGCCCTTTTCTCCACTGTAGTGTGATCTTTGGAGTTGGTATATTTAGTTGGGGGGTGTGGGGGTGGGTTTCATTTAGGTAAATTTAGTTCCGTGGGTTGCGGCACAAGTATTTGTTTGCCCTTTAAGTTTTCAATGAATTGCAGAAATGATTTTCGCTGAATGTGTGTCGACGATTAGGTGATCAATGTTACGGCGTTTCAATGTTGTGATATAGTCCCTTATATTCTTTTGTTCCCATTCCCCATGATATAATTACATCTTTTAAAAATAAACCATATCAGCAAATAATAGTTGAAAACATTTTGTAAAAACCCTGTAAAGGATGTAAGATGCTACAAGCTATTTAATCAGAAGTGTGTATGCCTAGTCACAGTTTCGATAGCTTCCTAGTCAACTCACATTTTATAACAGTGCTCAAGGAAATGCAACATTTGACATCTTATTTTACAGTACAACCACCTTGACTGCTTGTCAATATGTAATTCCTCAAATTTCAAAGCATTTGGTGATATATAGCAATGAGATCAATTGGAAATAATTATGTCATTTATACTGGGGACTGCGTTTATGCCATTAAATTTTACTTTAGAATGGCCATGTTACCTGAATAATTAACCTAAAAGATTTCTGATGAATAGCATTGCAGCATTTCTGTAATTCAAGTACATCATATTATGTGCATATTCACTGTATTAATATTGCATCTCCTTAAAAGTCAGAAACTGCTCCTTATTGTTTAATAGGATGTTTTTAATGGTGTTCTCTGCCCCATAAAAATTGATGCACAGTGACACATACCCTAAAATATATGCATACCAGGAATTTTTTGTAATGAATAATTTATGTTGCAGTATATCCCTTTAAAATAATAATATATTAATAAAATAAAAAAATACAAGCTAAAGTATTACACAAAATGAGTGTTGTAGTTTAAAATCTGAAGGTACACATTATCTATAAATGCAGGGCTACTGTGAAGCAATTTGTGATTGTGTTATTGCTTCAGAGTTATGATGCTGACCTTTTTTAGCACATTAACAGTAAACTGACTTTATGGTCAATTAATAAAAAAACAGGATAATTCGCTCTGTCTATAACAAAGCTGTAAATTCAGGTAAAAGTACCTTTGGCAATCCATTTTCAATGAATTGTACATCATTAAAATGAACTTTTTCAACAAGATAGCTACTCTGCAGAAATGAGTGGAACTATAATATTTCCTAAAATGTAAATTGGTTTAAGTTACAATACATTTTGGTGTGGCCATATCATACATACAAATTCATGCCAATGAGTGCAACAAAGTGATTTTTTTTCCTTAGGATAAATATAGACTGTTTCAATGCCATTGTTCAAGTTTTATTCTGCTTACAAGTGTTTTATGTTACTGCCACATCTAGTACAGGTATCCAAAAAACATAAACAGGACAGTGCTGTTAGACTTTTGTCCCATCACACAGCAATACTATTTAGTGCAGATGCTAGAATCTCCAAAGCAATGAGGTAAGTAGCTAATGAACAGCCAGTCCTCATCTTATTGCTGTGTAGATATAATTTACCCAGAGAAGCACTTGCCATTTTCACCATATTTCTGTTATACATTTGCAGGACAATATGTTTATGATGTCATCTTTTCAGAAGTTTAAAAGTTTACAGTTTTTCAGCTTTATATGGTACCAGAGTTCTTCACAGCAGGTGAAAGACAGCTGTCTCAGGCTAAACCAATATATCCTTAGATGGGTTCCACTATGAATAATAACATCGCATTTAAGAGATTTGTGATTGTGATTGTTCAAACACAAAATATGTAAAATCATGTCAAATCACCTCCCAAAACAGTGACATTCCGAAGGTTGCAAATTGCAAACACATACCCCCAAACGTTCTGCATTATAGACCAAAACCAGAGTTGCACAAACTCAGAGAACAGGGATAAAGTGAGAAAAATGTTACACTTAACTTCTCACTCTTCCCCGAGTCTAGCTGCCATAACAGGATGCTGGTTATCTTTTAGCTTTGATGTCCTGAGCATCGGTAACTATGTAGTGATAAACAGAAGGGCTTCCCCTAAGATGATAGACTAACATGATTCCTATAGGGCAAGAATGCCATAAAAAGTATACAGCTCTTTTAAAGGATTAACTGGATTCAGTTTGGGAGAGAATACCACTTGATTACTTCCGGAGAGATCTCAAAACAATGACCAGAGTAGATATCAAATGATTGTCTTATCATAGGCTGAGGATGGATGCCTTGGAATGGATCTTAAATTAAATAAAGGTAAATAATGAAATCGACAGAAGGTGTGCAGAACTGCTGGGTCCAGGAATAAAGAATAAATACATGCAGTATTTACTAGTCTTTTTTTTTTTCAGTTTTACTGATTGTTTCACCAGAGACCAAGAATGGTAAACATACCTGTCAACCTCATAGAGCAGGAAATCCGGACAACGCTATAAATAAAAGTGGACAAAGGCCGAAAAATAGGGATACTTTTTAAATATCACTCTTTTAAACTTAGAACGTTGATAGAATAACATGTTTTGCATCAGCATGAATTTTAAAGGGTATGAAGTCTGAAACTCAAATGTCTGTCTTCATTTTCTAACTTCAGTATTTAAAAATTTGCTATTAATTTGCCAGAAAACAACAATTTTATGAATCATGGACCAAATAATGAATCGTGCCATCTCAAATAGAACCACAATGCTCTCCTGCAAACAAAGGAAGCCAATCTGGTAGTCCCCTGCTATAAACAAACTATACAACAGAAGGAAAAAACTGTTGCAGAAAAGAGGAAAATCCCAGGATGCAAAAAACTCCCTCACCAGCCTCAGTAAGAAGCTGAGATCCCTCATAAAATCCACAAAGCTAGATAGGAAAATAAAATTGCCAAAGATTCCAAAGAGAACCACAAGGCATTCTATAGTTATGTCAAGAATCTAAATGGCAATGCTCAGATCTGCTCTGAGCTACAACAGAATGGCATTAAATATACTGATCCCAAGGATATTGCCAATATCCTGGCAGATCAATTTAGTGCCAACCTCACCCCCATCTCACCCCCTAAAGGGCCCATCACAATACCAAAAGATTGCCAAATTCCGATAATCACGGCCACACAGGTAGAAACCGCACCCTCCAAAGCTAAGAATACAGCATCCATGGGACCAATTGACAGCATGGGCTGTGTACTACATTAACTACAAAATGAACTGGCACCTCACCTAAGTGTCTTGTTTAATCATAGCCTCACCTCAGGCTTCATTCCCACTGAATGGCGCACAGCTACAGTTATCCCATTCCACAAGGGGGGATCCACCTTGGATCCCAGGAACTACCGTCCCATCAGTCTGATGGGCCTTATCTGCAAGGGCATAGAACGCATTATCATGGAATTTATAAACAAAGACATTGGCAACCTTCAAACACTGGACCCCACCCAGTTTGGGTTCTTGAAGGGCCGCTGTTGTCTCCTGAACCTGATTGACTTCTTCAAATCAGTCTCCAAAGCTGTGGATGAGGGTAAGGCAGTCCACACAGCCTATCTGGACCTCGCCAAGGCCTTCGACACCACCCCCCCACTCTGGAATCATAGATAAACTTACTAAGTTGGCCATAAATCTCTATGTCACTTGATGAGTTGCCAACTGGCTTACTGACAGAACCCAGACTGTAAAAGTAGCCAAATCCAAATCCAGCTCCAGACAAGTGACAAGCGGAGTATCTCAGGGTTCAGTCCTGGGACCACTCTTGTTTGGCATCTACTTCTCTGAAGTACAAGCCAACACTAAGGGACTCTGGCTAACAAAGTTTGCAGAGGACTTCAAACTGGGAGCCATTATTGAATCCCCAAATGATGTGGATATTCTACAAAAGGGCCTTACAGAAACAGATGCTTGGTGCCAGAGCCATGGGCTCAAGCTTAATGCCAAGAAATGTATAGTTATCCCCTTTGGAAAAAAACATGTACCCATGAATTACCACATAGGTGGCAGGACACTAAACATCGAAAGTGTGATGAGAGACTTAGGGACACAGGTGGACAGTGGTCTCAACTTCGATAACTGCATCACCACAACAGTCAGAAAATCCTTCTATGTGGCACACCTCCTCACTAAGGGATTTTCATCCAGGAAAAAAGGAGGTCATTGTCCCACTGTACTCATCCCTCATTAGACCCATTATAGAGTATAATGCCCCGCTTGGTATGTACCTCACAAGTCATATGCAACAGCTGGAAAGGCCGCAGAAGCACATCACTAAAAGAATCACAGGCCTAAAGCAGATACCATATGCTGACTGTCTAAAAAAACTCCAGCTGTAATCTGTGGCATATCCTCTACTCAGAGGCAGTCTCTGCTTAACATACAAGGCCATGTCAAAACCTGAGCTGTTGGACATGCTCCGCTTAAAGAAATCCCAATCCCTCAGAGCCACACAGCTCCAGGGATTTAAACCTTGTCATCACAATGAACAAAACATGCTGGAAGGATAGGTTCCTGACCCAGAGACTCCCCATACTCTGGAATAGACTGCCCATACATGTCAAGCAGAGTGCCTCCTTGGCCCACTTCAAAAGGAATCTTGACGATTGGATGGGAGATAGGAAATTCACCCTGGGGATCATGTCAGTTGCCCTGCTAGACAGGGGTCCAGGGAAGTAAATATTGTGGGAAGAAATATCCAGGGACTTGTTATGGCTAGGTTTGTACAGACCCTAGGGCTGATAGCCTAGTACCAACCTATGAACCTATAAATCTGGACATTCTGTGAAAGTTTGTACAATTGATAGGTATGGTGGTAAAATATGTGCGTTAAGCAGATCATATCATGCCTTCCATCTGCAGAAAAAAAAAGACAGAATGGTTAATGGTCATATTTTATAGTGGAGACTCTTAATTTAAAGTCATTGTTTTAACTTGGGTAGGAATCATGCAGATGAGGCAGATCAGATGGAGTCAGGTAGAAGAAGACATCAATGGTATCTGATATTAATATGCTCCCAATTTGGATGATGTGCATTTATCTTCATCTTGCTAACTGAAACAGTAAATATTTATTTGTTTATTTATTACTTATTTATTAGCATTTGCTTACCAGGAAAATAAATCCAACTGGGCCATCACAGGCCCTTTTTTAGCAGAGGCCTGGGGAGTAAAGGTCCAGAGTTAACAAATCTTAAAGTTATTATACAATACAAGGCAAAACAGTAAATGTTAACTATCACATACAAAAACAAAAAGAGCTAGAGCATCGAAATCATATTCCATAAAGTTGTAGTTCACTTTGACTGTAGAAATGATAAGTTATTGGGTCTTCAGATAGCCCAGAAAGCCCAGAAGCATGGATTATGCAAGAAAGCCAGAAAGGAACTGCAAATAGAGGACAGAGAGAGTTGTAGCAACACTGCAACATTTTGCCAGGAGAAGAGTGGCAGGAGCATAGGTTAGAATGCAGCAGGTGGATACTAAGGTTTGATTTGAAGTATTTGGGATTAATGATTTGTCTTAGGTCTTGTGGGTGAGTATTCCAATAAATGGATTCATCCGAGGAATACTTTGCTTGACAGTGTTTATTGTTTGGTCTACAAACTTGGGTGATGAAGTAAACTCTGGGTCAGTTTAAGTTGATTGAATTTTTGGTAGTGGAAATTCCAGTCAGTTTATTTTGTTGAGTGCTAGGCAGTAATGGGTTTTACTTGGAAGATGAATTGCAAATTTTGTTATTTAAGTATAACATTGTTCTAGTCTTGTTAAAAGGTAGGAGTTGACATGTTAGGAAGAGGCATAGGAGATTGTTTACAAGAGATATGAGAGGACAGTAGTCTTTCTAGATTGCAAGGTAAGGTAGGAAGGTGCTTTATAGAGGAGACCTAGTTTTATAAGGATTTTTTGACAGTATTCTAGATGTGTAGGTCAAATTTTTGATTATCATCTATGGTGACCCAGAGTAATTTAGTATGTGTGACAACCACAAGTATAATGTTTTGTGTGCATGATATAATAAAGGTATTTTTGGGATTAGAATATTGTTTTGGGATGAAAAGTAGCATTTTGTTTTCTTTTGTCTTGTTTAGCTTCAGGAGCAAATTGGATTGGTTCAAAATTTAAAATCTAAAAAGATTTCATGCCTGCATAAACTAAAACACTTCTGGTGATTCCCTGCTGGGTTTTTGTCTGTGACTTGCTGATAGAATTGCCTTCTGTTTTACTTGCTCCATTTTGTTTTCTGTTGTAAGAAATCTGCTTCGCCTGGCATTTTTGTTCTATGTGAAAGGCAGACACTTAAAATTATCTAGACTGCACATTTCACATGTTTCTTTATTGGTTAAATTGTCTCTTGAGGGATTCTTAAATGCACAGTCAATTTCTGGGCCTTTGAATTTTCTAAATTCTAAAAATATTTCAAGCCTGCATAACTTAAAACATTGTTTGTGATTCCCTGTTGGGTGAGGAAAGTAATCCTATATTTTTTGTGTGTGACTTGCTGATAGAGTTGCTTTCTGTTTTACCTTCTCCATTTTTTCTGTTATAAGAAATCTGTGTGGCCTGGTGTCTTTGTTCTATGTGAGAGGTAGCACTTAAATTATGTAGGCTGCACATTTCACATGTTTTTTTTTTTTCAATGGCTAAATTGCCCCTTGAGTGATACTTAAATACAGAGTGAATTTCTGGGGCTTTATCTTTTCTAAAAAGATTTCAAGCCTGCATAAACTGAAGCACACTGCTGGTGATTCCCTACTGGGTGAGGAAAGTAAACCTATATTTCTTTTTTGTCTTTGACTTGCTGATAGTGTTGCTTTCTGTTTTACCTGCTTCATTTTGTTTTCTGTTGTAAGAAATCTGATTGGCCTGGTGTTTTATTCTATGTGAGAGGTAGACATTTAAATTATGTAGGCTGCACTTTTCTTATGTTTTTTCAGTCACTAAATTGCCTGTTGAGGGATACGTAGATACACAGTCAATCTCTGGGCTTTTGTCTTTTCTAAAAACATTTCAAGTCTGCATAAATTAAAGCACTGCTGGTGATTCCCTGCTAGTTTTTTCCCGCCCGCACACCCTCCTTTTGGTGATCTGCTTTTCAAACCTGGTGATTTTAAGCTGCTCACCTCTAGTGTAAATTGAGCTTAATAAGCTACTCCCATTCTACACTGCTGTTTATGTTTTGAATTATTTATTTGCCTTTCTTTTTGCTTATATTGAAAAAGTTCATTTTGCCTCATTATTGTATATTCTACTGATTTACTTGCTCTGAATTCATTATCTAGCTAGCTGTTGGGTAAAGTAGTGTATTTTTACACTCTAGCAAGCACTTGGTTTTATATCAAGAGGTCAGTGGATTTTCCATGTAGTGCACTGGGAGGTAGCCTGGTCTGTTTAGGTTGGAGAAACACTTCAGATATCTGCATGTAGTTTTATTGGCTGGACGGCTTATAAATCAAATTATTTTGTTTTAGTGTTTTTATAAATTCTGTACAATTGAGTGGCTGTTGGCTGATTTATATAAAGTAAAGTACTTTTATTGAACAATCCATTTTTATAAGCTGTTTAAAGTACACTGTTGTATCTGTATCTTTATGTTTGTTTGTGGTAGCATTTCATATCTTTTAAAAATTTTTGTGGCAGCATTTCATTCTGGACACTCCTTTACTGTGCTTTTACATTAGGAGGACTGGGATTATTCATCTAGTGTCAGTAGGTGTTTACCTGGTCTATCTGAGCTGGGAAGTATACAAAAGGGCTCTAGGTATTTTTGGCACATCTCTTATATACTGTGACTTTACTTTAGCAGTTTCAAAATAAGCTGTACTGTCTGCTGCTTTAATAAGTTAATTGCACTGTAATACATTGTATTTGCTTGTTATAGGTAGTTTGTGTGGTCTTGCTACACTTGAGCACCAAACCAGCTATTCTACATTAAGAAGGTGTTTTTATGCACCCTTGCATCAGAAGTGTACTGATCTAACCTGTCTGAATTGGAGATTTCTGGTGGAAGGCTTATTGTGTGCTTTCTTCATTGGTAGTTAGCTTAAAACTTGTTCCTCTTTGTTTGTGTTTAATCCTCATGTTAATGCAGTGCTACTCTTTTCACAGAGGTGGTTAGCAGCGCCATGTATAGATGCAAAAGCCTAGAAGCTCAGTTTTTCCTAAACAGCTGTCAGTGAAACCCTTCCAAGATTTTCTGCTGCTCTAGGAGCAACTCATTTGCGCACTGAGCAGCATTGCTTTCTTGATCATCCTTACCCTACATAAAGTATAGATCCCTCTTGTAGTCTCGGCACTACAAGCACAGTCCTTTTAAATTAACCCATTCCCTTCCCTAATAAAACATATGTTAAGAGCCTGCTATCATAGGCAGGCAGTTTCCCGTCATCTCTTTGACCAGCCTGATAGACATGGGCATCATGAGGCAATGTAACAATTGTCTCATGTATATCAACAACTGCATACTCCTGAAACAAACAAATACTTTATGTGAGAGATGTAGTCACACTGTGAAACTGGAGGCAAGGCTCTCACATTAGGACAAATTATATGCCAAACAGGTTGTTAGCACACAAACACACTCTTCCCACACTAAATAAGGACATGGCACATAACCCACATATGTGGAGGTGCTCACTAGTAACTTACCAAAAAAATCAGAGGCCGCCCAAACAGAAACCTCTTGCACACATAACAATGCAAAAAACAGCCTCAACACATAATAAAACACACACTAGTGCTTAAACAAATAAGTTCATAAGGCGTAACATCACAAAATTGAATGTACTGGTCATAGGTGACTCCATTGTGAGACATACAGATGTTCCCTTCAATAGCTTGGATAAGGTGCATGTTATAGTTAGCTTAATATAGGTGCCAGGATCCATCAAGTTACTCAAGCATTCAAGTCACTCAACCACAAGTACTGGTATGCTTCCATCTTAATCCATGTGGGGGCGAATGACTTGAGACATACCTCCCTGGACTATATGAAGAGAGACATGACTGAGATCTCAGATTGAGTCACAGGCAGGTATAAGTCTAGCCTGCCTTAAGCAGTATTCTACCTTCTCCAAGGATGATGACACAATGCAAACAAAAAACAATTGACTTTAACAATTGGCTTAGCTTCTGGTGTCAGTCCAAGGGAATCCACTATCTGTCAGCCTGGGAAGATATGGTTGACATGCCATGCTGCTTTGAGATGGTCTGCACCTGTCTCCTCTAAACTTTTGGATACTAGAAAAGGCATTAGCCACCCCTATTGTGCCTTTTTTAGGCAGTGTCAAAATAACCAACCTCCCAACATAACATAATGTTCTATAGATAAGTCAAGATACTGCTGCTTAATGCCAGGAGTCTAAACAAGAAATTGCACTCCCTGGAAGCACTCCTTACTTTGGAAAATGTTGATGTCTGTGTAGTCACTGAGACATGGATCAAAAGTGTGGAAAGCCGCCATGGTGGATCCCTAGTATAAACAGGCTATACAACAAGAAAAATAAACTAATGTCCAAGAACAAATGGGAACTGGCTCAACAGAGGAAGAAATCCCTCTCTAGCTTAAACAAACAAATTAGAGATCTTGTCAAGTCCTCCAAAGCTAATTATGAAGTAAAAGTAGCCTCCCTAGCTAAGGATAATCACAAGACATTCTTTAACTACATCTGAAATCTAAAAGGAAATACCCAGCTATGAGCTGATCTGGTTGTGCATAGCACCACCCATACTTAACCTGATGTAATAGCCAACCTGGTAGCTGACAGATTTGGAGGAAAACTTCACCGCACATCCCCTCCAGTCATCCCCCAAAGTATATATGCTGCCATTCCTCAGCCTGTTATCTCAAGAGAGCAGGTCATGTTGGCATTGTCCAAGTCAAAAACAAAGCATCAACAAGATGAGACAACATCCCAGGTTGCCTTTTAAACAACTTGCAACATGACCTAGCAGACCCACTTGGATCCCTGTTTAATCACAGCCTGCAATCTGACAGTTTTCCAGCAGAATGGAGGACAGCAAACAGTAATCTCTTTGCACAAAGGGGGACCATCAACTGACCATGGGAATTATAGGACCATAAGCTTGACTAGCCTCATCTGCAAGACCATGGAAAGAATCATGGACCTTATTACCAAGGACATAGGTAATCTCCAAACTCTGAACCCAAACTATTTTAGATTATTTAAAGGTAGATCATGCCTGTTAAACATAGTTGACTTCTTTGAGAAAGTCACCAAAGCCCTGGACAAGGGAAAGAGTGCATAATACCTATCTTGACCTAGCCAAGGCATTTGACATAATCACCCACTCTGGTATTATAGAGAAGCTCTCCCAGTTGGGAATTAACACCTACATTACCAGATGGGTAGTCGAATGGCTTACTGACAGAACACATATTGTCAAAGTGGATGACTTCACCCCTAGAAAAAGACCAGTCACCAGTGGGATGCCACAGGGTTTCGTGCTGGGCCCCTTACTGTTTAGAATTTATTTCTCAGAAGTCCAGAAAAACTTGGACGGCCTTTGGCTGATGAGGTTCGTTGATGATTGCAAATTAGGAGCAATCACTGAATCTCCAACTATGTTAATATACTGCAGGCAGGGTTAATGTAGATAAATGATTGGTGACAAAGCCACTGATTAACGCTAAATGAAAACAAATGCATTATTATTCCCTTTGGAAAAGCTGATATTCCTGTTAATTACATTATACACAGCACCCCCTAAGAGTAAACCCAATGATACAGGATCTGGGTACTCAGGTTGATAGCAATCAGAACTTTAACCATCATATATCCACTGTAGTAAGGAAATCCTTCTATGTGGTACATCTTATAAGTAAATACATCCCATCTAGATCTAAGGATGTTATAATTCCATTATATTTGGCCTTCATCAGACCAGTAATTGAGTATAATGCTCCCTTTTGCATGTAGCACACCAGGCCCTTGCAACAACTGGAGAGACCAGAGAGGTTTCTCACCAAGAAATTATAGGTTACACAAAACAAGTCTTACATGGAAAGACTGAAAGTCCTGTCACTGTATTCTGTCTCCTACAGGTTGCTAAGGGGTGACCTGTGTCTGGCTTACATGGAAGTCTGTGACCATGCCCTGATGGAAATGCTGCACATTTGTAAATCAAACTGCACGAGGGTCACTCACTCCAGGGATAGGAACCTAGTTTCTGACATGAACAGATAATACTGGAGAGACAGATACATCTCCCAGACTGCCACTTTTCTGGAAAAAGCTTCCAATTCATGTGAAACAGAGCCTCTCCCTGACCTTCTTCAAATGCAGTCTAGATCAATAGATAGGTGACCACAAATTCACACCTGTGGTGGTGCCCATGTCCCTCCTGGACAAAGTTGATATTAACTACCATAGACCCTTACCTCCATGAATCTCACTTATCTAACCACTGTCAATTTGAGCGACTCAGGATAAATATGGCTAGGCTTGTAAGGGCTTTAGGGTCATTAGTCTAGTAACCTTCTATGTACCTATGGAAAAAAGATTTGATGGAGGAGTAGGATTTTTGTGTTATAGTTTGTAGTGATAACTTGTGTGATGATGTGAATTATTGCCATCTGTGCCAGGGAGACTAGGGCAGTGTATGTGTAACATATGCCAGCATAGTTAGCTGGTGTTTTGTAAATAATTTTCTGTCATATGATTATCACAGTGACTTGTACAGATGCTTATGTTAAAAGTGTATCAACAGTTTTATTATGATTGATTAAATGTTTATGTTTAAACAAATGATTCTATATTTTTCAAATACTGCAACATATCTTAGAAACACTCTGAGATTGTTCTCTACCAGAGTCATGTGTTAAAATATGATGTTATTCTATATTCAGCACTGATGAGCTGGAACTCACAGGTCAGCTTGTTTAGTTTTCTTTTTCTTTGGAACATGATATAAAAAAATCTATGGCAGTTATCACAGTCAGTTCAGTTAGATCAGTGTAAGTGGGAAGAACATCACCTTGCCTTGTGGAAGTAAACAACTCAGCACCTAATCTTTAGAAAGTTAGGAATTACAGTGAGATTAGCTACGTTTCATTTTTTTTCTGCATCTGCTGGAATCTGTCCAACTGTATTATTTTTATTTCTCCTGTGATTGAAACTCTGATGTTTATTGCACTTAAATATTTAATAATCTCATGTTTTCTAATTTATTATTTATTATTAATTATTTTTATACCTTTTATTGTGGCTGGTCTTTTAGAGATTACTTTTAACATCTTGAGAGTACTTGTGCTCATTCTAGTGATGCCTTGTCCACTCTGAAAACCTTGCTGCTTGGGTTATGCTCTACCATTTATGTTAGTATTGATTTTACACAGTATAATTGGATGCCCTTGTAAGAGCCTGACAGGAACTGGCTGGTGGCAACATCATCACCTTATTGTCTGGGCACAAGGGGGCACAGCCAGAAAATCTCAAGCTACATCTCAAAGCCTTGACCCTCTGCATCAATTAGCAGTGCTGTTTGACTGTTTGAAGAAAAGTAAAAAAGTAATGGACAGATGGAAACACTGAGTAAAATATAGTGGCACAACAGAAGTTTTATACATACACACACACACACACACACACACACACACACACACACACACACACACACACACACAGACAAACATTTTTTTTTGTGGGGAAGTTCATTAATGGTACAGTTGATCGAATTATGCTTTAGATGAGTTGCTAAACATTAACTATAACATAACTCTATGCCTTATTTTCTTGATTCACGGTTATGCACCTGTGGAGTGTTCTGGGTTTTGTGGAGGCAGACCCCTCATGAGAGAGAGTGATATAAAAAGTATTGCATTAATTATTTTGACAAGAGATGTTTGTTTTTGTTTTACTTGTTTTGTTCTGCTTTCTTTTGTATTGTACAGCTATTGCTGTGTCTTTTCTGTTTTTTTTTGTTTGTTTTGTTTTGTTTTCCTAATCACAGCTTTTAAGCAAAGAGATTTTATAGGATAGTCACTTTACTTTAAAATTGAGACCTGAATGCATAAGTAGTAGATGTAAGAGTTTGTCAGAAGAGATATGTTTTTGCTTTAAATAAATGTTTTCATGTCTTTTGCACTGCTTGGAGGGTTGCTTTGTTTTGCTTTTTGATATTACCTATAAAGTGAAGAGATCTGTTAGGACTCTGCTTTCTACCTTGATCTACATGTGTAACACATTGTTAAGCTTTGTATCTTGAGTGTTGCCTGTTATACTGTTTATAGTTTATTGTATTAGATGTTTGCAAATGTAAATGTGTTCTTTTCATTTGTGATCATTTTATTACAACGATTTTGGTTTTCAACATAAGAGATTAGAGACAAACCTGAGCAATGTATTGTGATTCAATCAATTTCATCTACAATCATTAGTAATGTAATTAAAGACCCCACACCATGCTGTACTAATAAATGCTAACTCCAAACTTGGTGAACCTCCGAGTTAGAGAAATCTCACCCACCTGCAGAGGTAGCTTATGGCCAAATGGGGCCTTAGGCAAGGCACGGACTACCCTCCTCCCAGCCATACAAATATCCAGTTACTTGGGTGTCTGTCCACAATTACCAGAAAACACTGCTCAAGCCCA
The DNA here is from genome assembly GCF_019279795.1 of Protopterus annectens. NCBI lineage: Eukaryota > Metazoa > Chordata > Ceratodontiformes > Protopteridae > Protopterus > Protopterus annectens. The sequence goes on along the minus strand of NC_056735.1, from coordinate 1,436,395,061 downwards.
TCTGTATGCATACTGTTTTGATCTCTTACAATGAACATAGAGATTTGGAGTTAATTTAAAACCTTTCTTTGAAATTTAAATTTATTGAAAATGCATCTGGCAACCCATTAAACTATAAGAGATGTGCTGGGATTCATAGTCAAACAGTATATAGTGAAGTACTAAGTAGTGGCAATCTGAAGGATGAAGGAATTCATAGGACAAATGTTTAATGCATTTGTGAACAGTTTGGGACATCCCACTGAACACAAGTGTCTCTTTTCAGGGGCAGCCCAGGAACACTGTCTCGTGAAATGACCTGGTCAGTCTCACATACTAGACAAATGAAGACTGAATGATCAAACCAAGCACTATAGGAAGCAGCTCATTAATGGATCATAGCATACTCTTCTGCACTAAGTACCACACAAATAAATGTAGCCCAACACAATGCATTTCACACTTGTGAGCCTGCAAAAAAGTTAAATTAAAAATGCATTCATAGTTAATATTTCAACATTAAACTCATAGACTTCATGCTGTCCAGCTTCCCCACAGCAATATAATAAACTCACTCAACAGTTAACAAAACAATGAAACCAAGGATTGCATCCAAATAACATGGTGTGATGTCCCCACTCTGTGCCAGTAATCAAGGAGCCTGAATCCTCACCACTGACACTGGAGACGGACATTAACTTCGAATACAAATGGATACACTCAATATTCCCAGATGCAGACCTCTCTGCATCAAGCACAAATTCCCTTAAGAGCACAGAGGGAACACACTCAGCCCGGGGTCTGTATTTTTCTATATCTGTCTCCCTCCAGGTCCCCAGTAAGACTCCCCACTGGCGCAGCTGTAAGGTTATGTCCTCAGCCAAGTCCTCCAGCACCCTCTCTGTTAAACCAGTGTTTTGTGTCCCTGCCCCAAGTAGTTAAGACACACACACACACACACACACACACACACACACACACACACACACACACACACACACACACACACCTGGACGAGGCCGGCACGGATTACCTGCTCTACCAACTTTGCCCAGATTATAAGGTAGATTCACTGCCACCAGTCAGTTACTATAAGGTTCTTAAAAGGGTATCCAATTATACTGAGTGAATTTAATTTTAACACAAATGGTAATGTTGACCAGACAGCAAGACTTTCAGAAGTGGCCAGAGTTATCACCAAATAAATATGTGCAAATGCTCTCAAAACGTAAATATTTTCTAAAAAGCATCAGCCACAATGACAAGTTTAAATATATTTTATAATAATTAATAAAAGGACATGAAAATACTAAATATCTATTTATAGTAAACACCAGAGTTTTAGTCACAGGGAATATTAAAAATAGCACCAATGGAAAGTTTCACACAGTTATAGGAAAAACAATATTTAGCTAATCTCACTATCTATTCCTAATTGACTAAAATAATTACTGTTCTTATGTATTAATAGAGCAAGGCAAGATGATATGGGTGAGTGGTCCTTGTTTTCAGATCCAAGGCAGAGTACAGAATGCTGAGAGAAAACTCCTACTATTATTTAAATAGTATTTTTTGCTTACAGAATGACATCACACACGTGGTCATCTGACTCTGTTTACCATGCTGTTACCAACACTAGAAGCTGACAGGATTTTAACAACTATATATATTACCATACACACAGATACAGCTTTGTTCAGATCTCATGGAAGTCATAAAACCATTTCACACTTCCTACAGAAGCTACCAACTTTTCTCTACCACAGACATTGTGTCTCTGGCTCCATTCAAAACTGTGGGATAACATCTTTATGGCTTAACCCTTAAAGTAATTTAATTTCAAGAATATTTTGCAAAGTCAGGTGGATTAAGATTAATCTGTTCACTTCCAGTATATGCTGTTACAATGCATACATTTAATTCAGTTACAATAATACATGTACATTTATTTTCCTACCAGCAGGGCACACTGTTCATACAGTTTAACACAAGCAAACCTCACAAATACATTTCCAGCACAACCTTCTGTACAAATCAGTTTGATGTACAAATAACATATAATTATTTACAAAATTCCAGCTAGCTGTGCTGGTATATGTAACAAATCCACTGCCCTTTTTCTCCTGGCATGGCTGGCAGTACTGCCTATCATCAGACAGGGTTCATATGATAATGCTCTTGTTTATTACAACTGACTCCTGCCTTTACATCATACCTACTTCAAGATGTAGGAACCAAGTATTTGCACAAACACATGCACGCGCACACACACACACACATACACACACACACACACACACACACACACACACACACACAAGTGATCATCAATTACAGCCCCTTGTATGACTGCAAGCTTTCAGATGTTTCTTTGTGATCAGTTTAATGAACAAATACATGCATTTCATCTCACTGCTATGTGGACTGTACAGTGCCCCCTCAAATTCACAGCTCAAGAGTCAGAGACAAAGAGCCATAAATCAGCAACAGATTTTAAATACATACTTAGGAAATTGCTAGAATACTGATTCCAACAATTTCTGTAGTGTTTCTTTAAATATTTTTCTTACATGCTTAGAACATTGCTAGAATAACAAGCTTTGCATTAATAAGTAAGAAGAACCCAAAAAATACAAACTGGATTAAAGGACAAGACAAAACAGCACCAGTGGCAAAAAAAAAAATCACCTTGGTATATCTCTCTTTGAATTTGTATCCCTGGGATAATAGTTTGCCCTTTATAATGCTTCAGCTGCAAAGTGGTTTGCCACTGTATCATCGACATTGATTGTAATGTAATTGATTAATATAGGGTTTTTCTTGTACATCTGTAAGCATTATATTGCATAAATATAGTACCACACCAGATCCTTTTCTTTCCCATGCACATGTTTCTTTTTGTATACTTTCAACACTTTCTGGGTTTTGTTCTTTATAATTTCACACTTATCTGCTGGTTCTTTTTCCAAGTAGCCCAAAGCATCTTTATATAATAGATCAAACAAGGTCCACCATGCAATGATACTCACCAAGACTTGAGGATGGATTAAATTCCAGCAGTATGGTGATACTGCTTTCCTTTTCTTGCTGATGTCACCTCTCCATTCAGATCCCTTTAGCAGATATGAGAGTTCCTAGGACTTCGGAGTTCCTCTGTTCAGGAAAAGTAGCACATACCAAAAAGGTGGTATGAGTTTCTCTGTTGCAGTCATTACATTTGGGTTATCTGCTTGCAGTAGCCCTCAGTCAGCCTGATTAACAAAGACGTGGGTCCTGCGTCAGTTGCTGTCCCTTCTTCCATGATGTCATGTTATCAGGGGTATAAAATATGCAGCCTATGCCATTACCCCAGTCTTTCTTGCCATGCAGTGCCCGAAGCAGAAGCAGTTTGCAAGTGCCGGTCGGCCGACTCCTGAAATTTTCATTTTCGAGTTTCAGAACCGAAGTCTTCAACTAAAGCTAAGTACCCCATTGGGGAAACTTTTTCTTGCTCCTTACCGATGTCAGTAAGTTAATAATTACATTACTTGTGGAAAGCAAATACCTCATAAAGATTTTCATTCGTACTGTATTCCTTGCTTAGGCCCACACCACGACTTACCTAGCTGTCCGTTTTGTGCTTTATTTAATCAGCGCACTATCCATCATTGGTACATTTTTGCCTCTAAATATTTTGGTTCTCGGTTTAATTATCCAGAAATGTCGGTTAGCCATCTGACTACCAGGATTTCAAAACAACGCAAAGATAAAGACAGAGACAGGCTGCTGAGGTCCAAAACTGCCAATGACGCTTCTCCTAAGCCAATCGCCAGTTCGCCAGTACTCAATGAGGTGCTTTCGCAGCCCCTGATACCTGCTACTTCTGATTCGCAGGCCTCTAATGAGACCCATTCAGAGTCCGGTATGCCACGAGATGCTTCAGCACTGGAACCCGTGCATGTCTCTACCTTGGATGAGTCTGGAGCCGCTGTGCAGTCACCGGCTTCTGAGGGTGTATTCAGGCCTACAGACTTGCATATTAAACCAATGCCTCCCTCTTCATTTAGACCTAAATCTCGAACCATGCCTAAAATAAACAATACCCAAGCTGCATGCTCAGGCCTCTATGCCTAAAAAATAAATAAGAATGGCTGAAGATCTTATAACTCTAATCAGGGGAAGCCACCCCCCCCCTTCTAAGAGACCTAGGACTGAAGTTGTTTATGAGTCTTCTGACCAGGATTCTGATTTTTCTGATTCTTCTGATGATCTGGATTTGCCCTTATCTACTTATGAGGATTCTGATGCAGAGGACTCTATTCCCTCTGCTTCCCCTCCAGAGGATTTTTCTTTTGGTGAAACCGTACATACTCGAGGGGTGCATTTCCACTGGAAAAGCCAGGTTTTTTCGGATTCAAAAAAGAGGCTTAGGGATTTCTTACTCCTGCCTCAGCATAGGCCTTTAGCTATTCCTCCTGTACTAGACATTGTTAATGATGCTTTTTCAGAATCTAGTTTGGCACCAGATTCTTTGCCTCCTGCTCCCAGAAAACCTGACAGATATTACAGGGTTTCTCATTCTCACAAGTTCCTTTTTAAAAATCCTATTGCGGATTCAGAGACTATTTCACAGGGACCCAAGGGCATTAAGGTTTCTACTGCTAAAAATCCTACCTCTTCTGACAGAGACTCCAGGGTGCTGGATAGATGGGGTAAGAAGGTTTACACTTCTGCAACCTTGGCCATTAGGGCTTTAAATTGCCAGTTTCATATGTTAAAGTATCAGCAACATGTTATTGGATTGCTTAAACAGAAAATGATGTTGATTCCTGACTTTGCGGAAAATAAAGAATTACAGGATTTAATGCATTCTGCTGAACAGGTTGGAAAACATACTTTGCAATGTGGATTTGATTCATTAGAGGCCTCTTGCAGGGCTGCTGTTACTGAGTCTGTGCTCAGAAGGCATGCTTGGCTTAAGGAGCAATCTTTGCCTGATCATGTTAAAACTAAATTGTTGGATGCTGCCTTAAATCAGGACCTCCTGTTTGGCAACAAGGCTGAGGAAGTTCTTAAAAAGATGAAAGATGAAGCTAAATCTATGCAAACTGTTAAAGATTTCTTACAAGTTCAGCCTCCTAGATTTAGTAGGCACTGTCCCTCTAAGAACTGGTCCTTTCCAGCCCCTTTCAGGTCTTCTCAAGTCAAACCCAGACACAGCAGAAAACCCAGGTTTCAGTCCCAGGAGACACACAAGACTAAGCAGTGGGGGGTTTCTGCACCCAAATCAGGGAGGAGTAAGACTCCCCGCTATGGAAAACTGTCTCAATGACTTGCTTTTAAAACTTCCAAGCACTTCCCAACTGAATCCTCCTTAGGCGGAAAGATTGGTCTGCAGGCCCAAAACTGGGAACTCATTACCCAGGACAAATGGGTTTTAAATACAGTGTCCCAAGGATACAGATTTCACTTCCACACCTTACCAACACCAAGCGGTTGACCAGATCTACCCCCAAATCAGTGGGCAGAGGCCCAAAATCAAGTACTCTCTCTTTTAAGCATGGGGGCTCTTCAGTTGGTACCAGAAGAGGAAAAGTGGCAAGGTTTCTATTAGAGACTTTTCCTGGTACCCAGAAAAGGCAATACATGGCATCCTATCCTGGACCTTTCTATTCTAAACACCTTTCTAGTGATTCCAAAATTCAAAATGCTGACTTCACCACCTGCTTCCTATGCTAGGCAAGGATGCATGGTTGGCAACACTATAATTGAAAGAAGCATACCTGCACATCCCCATCAGGGAGTCTTGCAGAAAATACCTGTGCTTCAAAGCAGGCTATATGCACTATCAGTTCTCTGCACTGTCCTTTGGCTTATCTACTGCGCCCAGGGTATTCACAAAGTGCCTAGCTCTAGTCATTGCATTTTGCAGGCAAAGAAATATTCATATATACCCATACCTGAACGATTGTCTAATTCAGGCAGAAAGCAAGGACATTCTTTTAAATCATCTGGCCTTTGTTCAAAGGGTATTGACTTGTCTGGGGTTCACCATAAATGAAAAGAAATCCCACCTGGTACCCTGTCAACAAATTATATTCCTGGGAGCAAGCTTAAATACAACTTCCCAGATGGCTTTCCTCACTCAAGAGAAACAGATTCATTTGACAACTTACTTCAAACAAGTGGCCACAAAACCCAGCTATCTGCAAGGCCAATACTACAAGCCTTGGGTTTCATGGCCTGTTGCATTATTCTAATTCTATATGCAAGGCTGCATATGAGGAAACTACAATGGTATCTCCAAAGCCTATGGTGTCAACATTCACAGGATCTAGAAGCAATGATTCCTATCATACATTGCCTATGCCTAGAGTTCCTTTGGTGGGCAGAGGCCTGCCACCAAAACAGGGGACTACCATTCACATTACCTCCTGCCACCCAAATCTTAACAACAGATGCATCAGACTATGCATGCAGGGCTCAAGTCAAATGCACCTGCACATAAATTAAAAGGAAATGTTAACTGTACAGAATGCTCTGACAGCCTTCAAGGACCACATTCTTCCAGGACAACTAATGGTAAAGACAGAAAACACCACTGTCATGTGGTACATAAACAAGCAGGGGGGTACACATTCTTACCCCCTCTGCAGACTAGCCATGGCATTGTGGAACACAGCCTTGAGCTTCCAATTGAATCTACAAGCTCAATTCCTGCCAGGAAAACTAAATACACTGGCAGACGGACTAAGCAGAAACCTCATGAACCCACATGAGTGGAAACTGGAACCAAGGATTTTCAACATGTTGACAAGCAAATGGGGGAGCCCAGATATAGACCTGCTTGCCTCCCCACAGAACCATCAACTGGACAAATTTTGCACAAGGATTCCCCACAAGCTAGCTTGGAAAGTGGATGCTCTATCCTTCAGATGGAAAAACCTATCAGTCCATGCCTTTCCTCCTCTTCCTCTGCTCTCCAAAGTACTGCTAAAGATCAAACAGGACAAGCCAAGGATGATTCTAATTGCACCAGACTGGCCTCGTCAACCCTGGTACCCACTCTTGTGCAGTGTGTCATGCTTGGCTCTATGGCACCTGCCTCAGACTCCTTCCCTGTTGTCTCAGCAGGAGAACCAGATTATGCACCCACAGCTGCAAACCCTGAACATAGCAGCCTGGCTAATTACCTAAGCTCTCCTTTACCATCCCTCAGTAAATCAGTGATGGATATCATTTTAGAGGCAAGGAGGCCTAGTACTAGAAAATCTTATGCTGCAAAATGTAAAAGATTCTGTGCCTGGAACCAGTCTCAAGGAATGAACACAGCAGTGCCCAGTTTACCTCAGATTCTACAATACTTGACTGAGATGCTTCATAAGGGCTTGTCTTTTTCCTCCGTCAAAATTCATGCCTCAGCCATTTCAGCTCATTATAGCACAGAGCCTCCCCTCTTCTCTCACCCACTGCTCAAGTCGTCCCTCAAAGGGGCCAAAAATGTAAGGCCACCCAGGAGAGCTCCAACTCCAGCCTGAGATCTTAACTTTGTCTTGGAGAAACTCACTCTTCCTCCTTTTGAGACAGCTGCTACTGCTGATTTAAAATTTCTTTCCTGGAAAACAGCTTTCCTTTTACCAATAACTTCTGCAAGAAGGGTATCTGAATTACAGGCCCTTATGGCAGTGGAACCTTTCATCATCTTTCATGCGGACAGGGTGTCCCTCAGAATCAATCCCTCCTTCATGCCCAAGGTGGTATCCAGTATGGCTCTTAATCAGTCCATTTATTTGCCTACCTTCTTTCCTAACCCACAGAACAAAGGGGAATGGATACTGCACTCTTTAGATGTGCACAGACAGCTTAGATTTTACTTGGACAAGACTAAACCTCAAAGGAAATTTGAACAACTGCTGGTGTCATTTGCTGCAGGGACAGAGGGGAAAGCTATTTCAAAACAAACTATTTCAAAATGGATAGGCCACTGCATTCATTTCTGCAATAAGCACCATGGAAAACCTATCCCACAGGGCAGCAGACCCCATTCAACTAGGGCTGCATCTACCTCTATGGCCTTTCTCAGGGGCGTTCCTACTAGGGACATCCTAGAAGCTGCTACCTGAAGTTCTGTACATACTTTCACCAAGCATTATCATTTGCCAATTTTCTCTAAATCCGGAGCTGGTTTTGCCACTGCAGTCTTGCAGGACCTTATAGCTGGTCCTAATTCTATTTAAATTCCTCCTCCCAACCTTAGCTTTGGGAATCTACCCAAATGTAATGACTGCAACAGTGAAACATGAAGAACATAGTACAGTTGTGTACACTTACCATAAATGTAGATGCTCAAGTGTATTCACTGTTGCAGTCGTGGTTGCCCTCCCTCCAGCCCACTTTCTTCTTTTGGCTATACCTCTACTCTCACTTACTATGCTCTAAAAGCTTTTTGGTGTATTTGCTTTTTTGTTGGAGGTATATCCTTGTATTTATAGATTTAATTGCTTCCCATTAGGGGGGCATCTGACATATGGGGCAAGAAAAACTGATGTAATGGCGTCGGCTGCATGTTTTATACCCCTGACGACCTGACATCATGAAAGAAGGGACATCAACCTATGCAGGACCCAAGACTTTGTTAATCTGGCCAACTAAGGGCTACTGCAAGCAGATAACCCAAATGTAATGGCTGCAACAGTGAATACACTCGAACATTTACATTTATGGTAAGTCTACACAACTGTACTTTTTTAGCTCAGCAGATCCTGTTTTGGTGTCCTGCAGACTACAAGAGCAGAAGAAAGGAAGGAGAGAGATTTTGGCTGATTCTAAGTACCTCTGTTTACTTATTCTTGCTTAAATTTGCTTACTGCACTTTATTTTAGTTGTTTAATATGTTATTGCCTTTCTTTTAACTGCATTTACTGCTTTTGTGGCTACACACTCAAGTGTGCTAGCCTGCTCTGTATTGAATTTATTGCTGTTTTAAGTATATTTATTGCTGTTTTCCAAAAAAAAAAAAAAAAAACACAAACAAAAATTTCAATCTTGTTGCTCGTTTTCCCACCATTTTCTGTTACTAGAATAGTCCTGATTTAGACTTGCTGTATTCAGGACTGTATTGGAGTTTCTGAGTTGTGCAGACCTTTCTGTGATAGAGGGAAACCTTTCTGCTTATCAGTGGGAGTGGTAAGCACTGAACCACCTATCTACTACTAGGGGAGTGGTTTCCGGCTCTGAAATTGTACCTTATTGGCTGTTTTGGGCTGCATTCACTCCCTTTTAACCTTCTGTCTTAAAAAAACATGTTTGCATGGATTTGTGTTTGTTTTAGCTCAGCGGATCCTATTGTGGTGTTCTGTAGAGTACAAGAGCTGTGGAAAGGAGGAAGAGAGACTTTGGTTGATTCTAAGTACCTCTGTTTATTTATTCTTGCTTAAATTTGCTTTCTGCACTTTAATTTAGTCATTTTATATGTAATTCCTTTAATTTAACTACATTTACTATTTTTTGGCTACACACTCAAGTGCACTAGCCTGATCTTTGTTTAAAAGTGAATTTATTGCTGTTTTAAGTATATTTATTGCTGTTTTCAAAAAAGAAAAAAAAATGTCTATCTTGTTGCTCGTTTTCCCGCCATTTTCTGTTACTGGAATACTCCAGATTCAGACTTGCTGTATTCAGGACTGTATTGGAGTTTCTGAGTTGCCCAGACCTTTCTATGATAGAGGAAAACCTTTCTGCTTGTCAGTTGAAGTGGTAAGCATTAAGCAGCCTGTCTACTTCTAGAGAAGTGGTTTCCACCTCTGAAATTGTACCTTATTGGCCTGCATTCGATCCCTTTTAACTTTCTGCCTTATAAACCCATGTTTGCATGGGTTTGCACTTGTTTTAGCTCAGCGGATCCTGGTTTGGCATCATGTGGACTACAAGAGCAGCAAAATGGAGGAAGAGCGACTTTGGTTGATTCTGAGTGCCTCAGTTTACTTATTTTTTTATCTTTATTTTTGCTCATTTTCCCACCATTTTCTGTTACTAGAATAGTCCTGATTCAGACTTGCTGTATTCAGGACTGTATTGGAGTTTCTGAGTTGTCCAGACCTTTCTGTGATAGAGGGAAGCCTTTCTGCTTATCAGTGAGAGGGGTAAGCACTGAAAAGCCTATCTACCACTAGAGGAGTGGTTTCCAGCTCTGAAATTGTACCTTATTGGCTGTTTTGGCCTGCATTCTGTCTCTTTTAACTTTCTGCCTTATAAACCCGTTTTTACATGGTTTGTACTGGTTTTAGCTCAGCGGATCATGTTTTGGCGTCCTGCTGACTACAAGAGCAGCAGAAAGGAAGAAGAGAGACTTTGGTTGATTCTAAGTACCTCCTTTTACTTATTCTGGATTAAATTTGTTTACTGCACCTTATTTTAGTCATTTTATACGTTATTGCATTTACTTTAACTGCATTTCCTTTTTTTTGGGATACACACTCAAGTGTGTTAGCCTGCTCTGTGTTTAAAAGTAAATTTACTGCTGTTTTAAGTATATTTATTGCTGTTTTCCGAAAAAAATGAAGAAACCCAAAACATTCTATCTTCTTGCTCATTTTACCACCATCTTCTGTTACTAGAATAGTCCAGATCCGGACTTGCTGTATCTTCAGGACTGATTGGAGTTTTTGAGTTGCCCAGACCTTTCTGTGATAGACGGAAGCCTTTCTGCTTATCAGTAGGAGTGGTAAGCAGTGGGTATCCTAACTACTACTAGAAGAGTGGCTTCCAGCTCTGAAATTGTCTCTTATTGGCCATTTTGACCTGCATTCTATCCCTTTTAACTTTGTCTTAAAAAAACATGTTTGTGCGGGATTGCAGTTGTTTTAGCTCAACGGATCCTGTTTTGGCATTTAGCAGACTAGAAGAGCAGTGGAAAGGAGGAAGAGAAACTTTGCTTGATTCTAAGTACCTCTGTTTACTTATTATTGCTTAAATTTTCTTACTGCACTTTATTTTAGTCGTTTTACATGTGATTCCTTTACTTTAACTGCATTTACTGTTTTTTGGCTACACACTCAAGTGTACTAGCCTGTTTGTGTTTAAAAGTGAATTTATTGCTATTTTAAGTATATTTATTGTTGTTTTCCAAAAAAATAAAAAAAAAAAACGGAAAAAAAAAAATAAAAATTCTATCTTGTTGCTCATTTCCTTTCCATTTTTTGTTACTAGAATAGTCCAGATTCAGACTTTCTGTATTGAGGACTGTAATGGAGTTTCTGAGTTGCCCAAACCTTTCTGTGATAGAGGGAAGCATTTCTACTTAGTGGGGGTGGTAAGCACTGAGCAGCCTATCTACAGACAGAGAAGTTGTTTTCAGCTCTGAAATTGTACCTTATTGGCTATTTTGGCCTGCATTCTATCCCCTTTTTTTCCTGCCTTATAAACCTGTGTTTGAGTGGGTTTGCACTTGTTTTAGCTCAGCAGATCCTATGTTGGCATCCTGCGGACTACAAGAGCAGGAAAATGGAGGAAGAGAGACTTTGGTTGATTCAAAGAACATCTGTTTACTTATTCTTGCTTAAATTTGCTTACTGTGCTTTATTTTAGTCATTTTATACGTTATTCCATTTACTTTAACTGCATTTACTGTTTTTTGGCTACACACTCAAGTGTGCTAGCCTGCGCTATGTTTAAAATTAATTTATTGCTGTTTTAATTATATTTATTGGTGTTTTCAAAAAAAAAAAAAAAAAGAAAACCCCCAAAATTCTGTCTTGTTGCTTGTATTCCCACCATTTTATGTTACTAGAATAGTTCATATTCAGATATGCTGTATTCAGGACTGTATTGGAGTTTCTGAGTTGCCCAGATGTTTCTGTAATAGAGGGAAACCTTTCTGCTTATCAGTGGGATTGGTAAGCATTGAACTGCTTATCTACCACTAGAGATGTGGTTTCCAGCTCTGAAATTGTTCCTTATTGGCTGTTTTGGGCTACATTCCATCCCTTTTAACTTTCTGTCTTAAAACCCATGTTTTCAGGGGTTTATGTTTGTTTTAGTTCAGCAGATCCTGTTTTGGTGATGTTCATCGTGTTCCACTGTTGCAGTCATGACTGCAGGGTTCTCCCCTGCCGGCAGGCAGTCCTCGGTCGGCCAGAATCCCAAAGTTTGGGTCCGGCGTCGGCTGTTCAACCATGCTCCCTGACGTCAGAGCGCCAGGAGTACAAAGCTGACAGCCGACGCCATGTTCTCCAGTGTTTCTTGCCGTGCGGTGATAGCAGTTCGCAAGTGCCGGTTGGCTGACTCCTGACAATCTTTTTTGAACAAAACTTCAGTCTGAAGATTTTATTCTCCTACTCAAGCTAAGTATCCCGTTGGGGAAACTTTTTTCTTGCTCCAGTCCAATGTCAGAAAAAGTTAATAATTGTATTTCATGTGGGAAGCAAATACCTCATAAGGATTTTCATTCTTACTGTATTCCTTGCCTAGGCCCTGACCATGACGTAGCTAGTTGTCGGTTTTGTGCTAGATTCAATCAATGTACAATTAAACGAAGGTATGATTTTGCATTTCATTACTTCGGTAGACGTTTTAATTACAAAATGTCGTCGGATACAGTTCCAGCTACTGGAGTTCACAAATGATGCAAGGACAAAGACAGGCCTCCGAGGTCCAAATCTGACGATATCGCACAAGCAGAGCCAGCTTCAGGTTCGGCCGTCATCAGTGAGGCACTTTTGCAGCCCCTGTCATCGGCCATTTCTGAACCGATGGCCAAAACGGACTCCCACGAGGAGCCATCTAGGCCTTTGAATATTGCCGGACCTTCGGACAATGCTCCTTCAGATGGGTCTGGAGCTGCTGTGCAGCTACCGGCTTCTGAAGGGGTTTTCAGGCCTACTCAGCTTCTGATAAAAGCAAAGCCAAAGACAAACGTAAAGACTCCTTCCAAATCAAAGACTGCAACACAGGCCTCTTCTGATCCAGCTCCCAAGTCACAGAAACAGTTACTTAAGATGGCGGAGGATTTACTTACTATGATTAGGGGTTCTCATCCCCCACCAGATAAAAGGCCAAGGCAGGAAGTTTATTATGACTCCTCTGATCAGGCTTCTGTTTCTTCAGTTTCTTCTTCTGACCAGGAATATTCTTTCCCTCCTTATGAGGATTCTGATGCTTCCACTGAGGATTTCTCTTTTGGGGGAACTTTGCATGAAATGAGGGAACATTTCCAGTGGGAAGGACAGGAGTATTTGGAATCTAAGAAAAGACTAAGGGATTTTCTTCTTCTTCCCCAACAAAGACCCCTGGCTATTCCTCCTATTTTGGATATTGTGGATGATGCTTTTTCGGAGGCTAACTTAACCCCTGACTCTTTCCCTCCTGCTAAGCCTGACAGATATTACAGGGTTCCTGATTCCCACCAGTTTTTATACAAGAACCCTACTGCTGACCCTGAAACCATTTCTCAGGGTCCTAAGGGAGTTAAGACTGCTTCTGCTAAAAACCCCATTCCCACTGAGAAAGATACCAGATCTTTAGAAAGATGTGGCAAAAAAAGTGTACACGTCTGCTACTTTATCCATTAAGGCTTTAAACTGTCAGTTTCATATTCTGAAATACCAGCAATTTCTCCTGTCTGTTTTAAAACAAAAGCTTACTTCCATTTCCACCTGTGCAGATGATAAGGAATTACATGACTTAATGCATGCCACTGAACAAGTTGGGAAACATGGTTTACACTGTGGATTTGATGCCTTGGAGGCTTCTTGTAGGGCTGCTGCCTCTGGCACAGTCATTAGAATGCATGCATGGTTAAAGGAACAAAATTTGCCTGATCAAGTAAAAGCTAAATTATTGGATGCTCCTGTTCAGCATAATGTTTTGTTTGGATCTAAAGCTGAAGAGGTGATTAAAAAGATGGAGGACAAGGTGAAATCCATGCAAACTGTTAAAGATTTCTTACAAGTACAGCCACCCAGATTTAGCAGGAATTGGCCTACTAAAAATTGGTCCTTTCCCAATACAGACAGGCCTCAGAGGGGTAGATACAGACGCTTCCGAGGAAGGCCTCAAGCACAAGCCCCTTACAGACCGACAGTGGACTGCTTCCACCCCTAGAGGGGGAGAGGACAGGTCGCAAACCCATAGGAAACAGACTCAATGACTCCCTCTGTTGGGCTGCAGGAACTTCTTGCCTGGAAGCCCCTCTCAGAGGAAAACTTTCACTTTTTCACCAAAATTGGACTCATATAACCCAAGACAAGTGGGTTCTGGATGTGGTTTTAAGAGGTTACAAATTCCATTTTCATACCCTACCAAGGCCAAGCGGATGGCCAGATCTTCCAAAACATCAATGGACAGAGGCCTTAAACCAGGTGGAAGCTCTTTTGGCTATGAAAGCCATAGAACTAGTTCCGCTTTCAGAGATGGGACAAGGTTTTTACTCAAGGCTCTTTCTAGTCCCCAGGAAGCAAAATTCATGGAGACCCATTCTGGATATGTCAGTCTTGAACACTTTTCTAGAAATACCAAAATTTAAGATGCTTACTCTACAGCAGCTACTTCCAATGCTGACCAAAAATGCATGGATGGTGACTTTGGATATAAAAGAGGCATATTTACACATTCCCATCAGGCAGGAGTGCAGAAAATACCTCAGGTTCAAGGCCGGATCGAGGCATTATCAATTCTCTGCGCTGCTCTTTGGATTGTCTACTGCGCCCAGGGTCTTCAACAAGTGCCTGGCTCCAGTAGTAGCTTATTGCAGACTCAAAGGAATTCAAATTTACCCTTATCTGGACGATTGTCTTATTCAGGCAGACAGCAAGGGTGTCTTACTCCAGCATCTAGAATTTGTTCAGAAACTTCTCAAGTTCCTGGGATTCACTGTCAACATAAAAAAGTCAAATTTAACTCCCTCGCAACAGATAATTTTTCTGGGTGCTCTTCTAAACTCAACAACCCAGATGGCATTTCTGACATACGAAAAGCAATTACAGCTGGCTTCAACTTTCAAAACCTTGGCAATTTTAACTCAGCTATCTGCAAGGAAATTCCTGCAGGCTTTGGGTTACATGGCCTCCTGCATCCTTCTCATACCATATGCAAGACTACATATGAGGAAAATACAGTGGTACCTAAAAATTGTATGGTCTCAGCATTGCCACAGTTTAGACATACTGATCTCCGTCCTGCCTTATCTTCAATAGAAATTCCTTTGGTGGTCCAAGGCATGTACTCTAAACAAAGGAAAACCCTTCTGTCTGCCTCCTGCCACTCAGATACTAACCACGGATGCCTCAGATTATGCATGGGGAGCCCATTTTCAGGGCAACTGTATGCAGGGCCTTTGAACAAAGGATCAGGAGCACCTACATATCAATTTAAAGGAAATGTTAGCCGTTCAGAAAGCTCTGTGGGCCTTCAGGAATCTTCTACAACCAGGACAACTACTGATATGAACAGACAACACCACAGTTATGTGGTACATAAACAAGCAAGGGGGATCTCATTCCTACCCCCTTTGCAGACTAGCCATGAATCTATGGAACACAGCTCTAGCTTGCAATCTGGACCTTCAAGCTCAGTTTCTACCAGGAAAGCAAAACTTCCTGGCAGACAGTCTGAGCAGAAACCTTTTGGATCCACACGAGTGGATGCTGGACACCGAAATATTCAGGATGATAACAGCAGTCTGGGGATGTCCTCACATAGACCTCTTTGCATCCCATCTCAATCATCAACTACAGAATTTTTGCACCAGGACTTTCCACAAACAAGCTTGGAAAGTGGATGCCCTATCATTCAGTTGGAGAAACCTCTCGGGATATGCCTTTCCACCTCTTCCTCTTCTTCCATGGGTATTATTAAAGATAAAACAGGACAAGCCCAAGATGATAATCTTGCTGGCCCCAAATTGGCCTCGACAGTTTTGGTACCCAACTCTGAAAAACCTATGTCGGGAGCCCCCTTGGGTTTTACCACAGACTCCGAACCTTCTGTCCCAACATCAGGGTCAGGTTCTTCACTCCCATGTCAGAACTCTCAGCCTGGCGGCCTGGTTAATCCAGGGTCTTTGATTCATTCTCTCCTACCCAAGCAGGTTATGGATGTCATTTTAGAAGCCAGACATCCTAGCACTAGAAAATCTTATGCAGGAAAATGGAAAAGATTTTGTTCCTGGATGCAGGCTCAGGATTCTGATCCTCTTCTTCCTAACATTCCTTTGATTTTACTTTATCTGACAGATCTCTTACATAAGGGTCTCTCTTTCTCTTCCATTAAGATTCATGCCTCTGCTATTTCTGCTCATTATAATACAGACCCTCCAATCTTTTCCCACCAGCTCATGAGACAGTTTCTCAGAGGAGCTAAGAACTTAAGGCCTCCTAGATCTCCTCCCATTCCTGCTTGGGATCTTAACTATGTTTTGGAAAAACTCACCTTACCTCCTTTTGAGCCTGCTGCCTCTTCTGAGATCAAGTTTTTATCTTGGAAACAGCCATCCTGTTAGCTCTGACCTCTGCCAGGAGAGTTTCAGAGTTGCAAGCTCTTATAGCTGTGGAACCTTATATTATTTTTCATCAAGACAGGGTTTCTTTAAGGACTAATCCTACATTCATGCCTAAGGTGGTTTCCAAAGTGGCTTTAAATCAAACTATTCACTTGCCAACCTTTTTCCCCACTCCTCAAAATAAAGGGGAAAGGATCTTACATTCTTTGGATGTACACAGACAACTACATTTTTACTTGGACAGAACCAAGGACATCAGAAAATCAGAGCAATTGTTTGTTTCTTATACTTCAAGTTCTCAAGGTAAAGCCATTTCAAAACAGACCATTTCTAAATGGATTGCTCATGGTATTAGATTTTGTTATTCACACCATGGAAAGCAAATCCCAGGGAGTATACGGACTCATTCCACCAGAGCTGCTGCCACTTCAGCTGCCTTCCTCAGGGGAGTTCCTACCAAAGACATTTTGGAAGCTGCAACTTGGAGTTCAGTGCATACTTTTTCAAAGCACTACAATCTACCTCTCTACTCTAAGTCTAGGGCAGGCTTTGCTTCTGCAGTCTTGCAGGGCCTTTTAGCCGCCCCTTCTACTTTATGACCACCTCCCTTTCACTCTGCTTTGGGATTCTACCCTACAGTCATGACTGCAACAGTGAAACACAATGAACATAGTACATTTGTGAACACTTACCATAAATGTAATGTTCGAGTACCTTCACTGTTGCAGTCTGGGTTTCCCTCCCTCCTGTCCCCTCTTATTTTTACCTTTGTATGGTTTCCTTTCTCACCATTCTTTTGAGGTGCATTTGCAAAGGTTATGGGACCTTACTCATTTTGGAACTCCTGACATCTGGGGCAAAAAAAACTGGAGAACATGGCGTCGGGGAGCATGGTTGAACAGCCGATGTCGGACCCAGACTTTGGGATTCTGGCTGACCGAGGACTGTCTGCCGGCAGGGGAGAACCCTACGGTCATGACTGCAACAGTGAAGACACACGAACATCTACATTTATGGTAAGTGTACACAACTGTACTTTCTGCAGAGTACAGGAGCTGTGGAAAGGAGGAAGAAAGACTTTGGTTGATTCTAAGTACCTCCATTTATTTATTCTTGCTTAAATTTGCTTACTGCACTTTAATTTAGTCATTTTATATGTGATTCCTTTAATTTAACTGCATTTACTATTTTTTGGCTACACACCCAAGTGTACTAGCCTGCCCCTTGTTTAAAAGTGAATTTATTGCTGTTTTAAGTATATTTACTGCTGTTTTTCCAAAAGAAAAATTCTATCTTGTTGCCCTTTTTCACACCATTTTCTGTTACTAGAATAGCCTGGATTTAGACTTGCTGTATTCAGGACTGTATTGGAGTTTCTGAGTTGCCCAGACCTTTCTAGGGTTGTCACCTTTTCAAATGGCCAAAGTAGGACATTTTCGGGACACACTCAGATTTTACAGGCTGACACATACCCACGGTCAGTACAAAGGATAGAACTTAACTTTTTTGCCTAAATAAAAGCTTATTCTTGTAACAGTTTAGTTGCTTATTCTGTTTCTTGTAACATTTAGGTATTTTAGATACAGAAATAACTATTTATGCAACTATTACATAAAATATGGGACATAATTATGTCCTACAATCTCAGGACATTTGCAATTTTTAATATTTTTTGTCAGGACACAACTGCCCAAAGAAGGACTGTCCCTCGCAAAGTGGGACAGGTGGTAACCCTATATCTTTCTGTGAAAGAGGGAAGCCTTTCTGTTTATCAGTGGGTGTGGTAAGCAGTGGGTAGCCTAATTACTACTAGAGGAGTGGTTTCCAGCTCTGAAATTGTCCCTTATTGGCCATTTTGGCCTGCATTCTATCCCTTTTAACTTTCTGTCTTAAAAACCCATGTTTTTGCGGGTTTGCACTTGTCTTAGTTCAGCTGATCCTGTTTTGGCATTCTGCAGACTACAAGAACAGTGGAAGGAGGAAGAGAAACTTTGCTTCATTCTAAGTACCTCTGTTTTCTTATTATTGCTTAAATTTGCTTACTGCACTTTATTTTTGTCGTTTTATATGTGATTCCTTTACTTTAACTGCATTGATTTTTGGCTACACACTCAAGTGCGCTAGCCTTTTCTGTGTTTAAAAGTGAATGTATTGCTATTTTAAGTATATTTATTGTTGTTTTCCAAAAAAAAAAAAAAAAATTCTATCTTGTTGCTCGTTTCCCCTCCATTTTCTGTTACTAGAATAGTCCGGATACAGACTTGCTGTATTGAGGACTGTAATGGTGTCTCTGAGTTGCCTAAACCTTTCTGTGATAGAGGGAAGCATTTCTACTTATCAGTGGGAGTGGTAAGCACTGAGCAGCCTATCTACAGCTAGATAAGTTGTTTCTGGCTCTGAAATTGTACCTTATTGGCTATTTTGGCCTGCATTTTATCCATTTTTTTTTCTACCTTATAAGCCCGTGTTTGAGCTGGTTTGTACTTGTTTTAGCTCAGCGGATCCTATGTTGGCATCCTGCAGACTACAAGAGCAGGAAAATGGAGGAAGAGAGACTTTGGTTGATTGAAAGTACCTCTGTTTACTTATTCTTGCTTGGATTTGCTTACTGCACTTTATTTTAGTCGTTTTATATGTTATTCCATTTACTTTAACTTCATTTACTGTTTTGAGTGCTAGCCTGCTCTATGTTTAAAAGTGAATTTATTGCTGTTTAATTATATTTATTGGTGTTATCAAAAAAAAAAAAACGAGAAAAGATAACCACAAAAATTCTGTCTTGTTGCTTGTATTCCCACCATTTTATAGGTTTATAGATTAGTACTAAGCTAACTGCACTTGTGAGCCATTTTAAGCCTAGCCAATTATCCCTTGTGAGACTCAAACCCTGCACACTGTGTTTGTAAGACAAACACCTTCACCATCAGGCCACCAGATTCAGATATGCTGTATTCAGGACTGCATTGGAGTTTCTGGGTTGCCCAGATGTTTCTGTGATAGAGGGAAACCTTTCTGCTTATCAATGAGAGTGGTGAGCACTGAACTGCCTATCTACTACTAGCAGAGTGGCTTCCAGATCTGAAATTGTACCTTAGTGGCTGTTTTGGGCTGTATTCTATCCCTTTTAACTTTCTGTCTTAAAAACCCATGTTTTCACGGGTTTGCATTTGTTTTAGTTCAGCGGATCCTGTTTTGGTGTTCTGCAGAGTACAAGAGCTGTGGAAAGGAGGAAGAAAGACTTTGGTTGATTCTAAGTACCTCAGTTTATTTATTCTTGCTTAAATTTGCTTACTGCACTTTAATTTAGTCATTTTATATGTGATTCCTTTAATTTAACTGCATTTACTATTTTTTGGTTAAACACCCAAGTGCACTAGCCTGCTCGTTGTTTAAAAGTGAATTTATTGATGTTTTAAGTATATTTATTGCTGTTTTCCAAAAAAAAAAAAAATTCTATCTTGTTGCCCTTTTTCACACCATTTTCTGTTACTAGAATAGCCTGGATTCAGACTTGTTGTATTCAGGACTGTACTGGAGTTTCTGAGTTGTCCAGACCTTTCTGTGAAAGAGGGATGCCTTTCTGCTTATCAGTGGGAGTGTAAAGCACTCAGCAGCCTATCTACTGCTAGAGGAGTGATTTTCAGCTCTGAAATTTTACCTTATTGGCTGTTTTGGCATGCATTCTATCGCTTTTAACTTTCTGTCTTATAAACCCTTGTTTGCGTGGGTTTGTACTAGTTTTAGCTCAGTGGATCCTGTTTTGGCATCATGCAGACTACAAGAGCAGCAAAATGGAGGAAGAGAGACTTTGGTTGAGTTTAAGTCTCTCTTCCTGCATTCCTACTTATTCTTGCTTAAATTTGCTTACTGCATTTTATTTTAGTCATTTTATACATTATTTCTTTTACTTTAACTGCATTTACTGTTTTTTGGCTACACACTCAAGTGTGCTAGCCTGCTCGTTGTTTAAAAGTGAATTTATTGCTGTTTTAAGTATATTTATTGCTGCTTTCCAAAAAAATAAATAAATAAATTCTATCTTGTTGCCCTTTTACACACCATTTTCTGTGACTAGAATAGCCTGGATTCAGACTTGCTGTATTTGGGATTGGAGTTTGAGTTGCCCAGACCTTTCTGTGAAAGAGGGAAGCCTTTCTGCTTATCAGAGGGAGTGGTAAGCACTGAGCAGCCTATCTACTACTAGAGGAGTGGTTTCCAGCTCTGAAATTGTACCTTATTGGCTGTTTTGGCCTGCATTCTATCCCTTTTAACTTTCTGCCTTAAAAGCCCGTGTTTACATGGGTTTGTGCTTGTTTTAGCTCAGCGGATCATGTTTTGGCATCCTGCTGACTACAAGAGCAGCAGAAAGGAAGAAAAGAGACTTTAGTTGATTCTAAGTACCTCCTTTCACTTATTCTTGATTAAATTTGCTTACTACTCTTTATTTTAGTCATTTTATATGTTATTGAATTTACTTTTTATTTATTTTTTATTTTATTTTATTTTACATTTGTTGACCGGGCTAGTCTAACTGGATATATATCCATTTTCAGTAGAAGCCCGGGGAGAAAAGCTCCAAGATAAACTAAGTGAAAAAAAAACTTAAAAATCATTTTAACATAGGACTAGAAGAAGAATAAAACATATTGAGATATACATTGCAAATTACAAAATAAAACCTTGGAAGGATAAAAAGTAATAAGGTAACTATGTAGATGCATACATTATGTACTATGCATCTAGCAGGTTATAATATGGAAATCAGAGAGGACAAAGCAAAGAGCTTTAGAGCTAGAAAATTTATAGTAAAGTAGTATGAAAAGGAGGTAATTATACAATAAGGAAGGACAAGTGATGAAAGAGTAATTATGTAAAATATGCAACTAGAGTATAGAAGAAAGAAAAATCTTCTGTAAAGAGAATTTAGAGACAGAGGATAGTATGGCTAGAGAGAGAGAGACTTTGTTTAGTAGTAAAGAACTTTGTTTATTAGTAAAGAAAATGTATTTGTTCAAGAGTAGTGTAAAAGGTGGTATTTATAGGTTAAGAAAATAAAATGGTACATATGTAGTCAATAGTGGCAGAAACTTAGGTAAATCTTGTTGGCTAGATGCATAGTCTGGTTTAGAACAGGGGCACAACCATTGTGTTGTTAGGTAAAGTTTCAGTTTGTTTATAAAAAGTGAGGGAGAGGGGAGAGAGAAAAGATCACTAGGGAGCAGATTCCAAGTTTTTCCAATAGCATTAGAAAAGAGAGATTCTCCAGCCTTGTTATTAGGTTTAGAGGTATGTACAAGGTTTTTGTGAGAGGAACGTAGGGATTTCAGATTTATATATGGTGTGATGAGGGTGGATAGAATAGGAGTAGAGGAAGGTTTATAAAGGGTTTTATGGGCAATGGTTAGTTGGTGGAGTTTAATCACATTTTGTAGTTCCAGCCATCCAAGCTGTTTTATATTTATGCAATGGTGGGTTCTGCAGGGGTTACCTGTAGCAAACCTAGCAATATTGTTATAGGAAGTTCCAGTTTGTTAAGGTTCTTTTTTGAAAGGTTAGTAAAAATTGGTGATGCATAGAGGAGAGTAGATTAGATGAGTGTGTGCTATAGTTGTTATAGCAGTGGGGGAGAGGAAAGGTCTAATCCTATATAGGGAGCCCAGTTTTTTGTTGACAGTTTTTATTGTAATTTTGATATGGGTGTCAAAATTGAGGTTGTTATCTATGATAATGCCCAGAAGTTTGGTGGTTGCGTCTGGTGATATAATGGTACCATTAGTGGATTTAATTGAGAAATTCAATGGAGAGGAATTTTGAGTTGGAGTAAAGAGGAGGAGTTTCGTTTTATTATGGTTCAAAAGAAGGCAATGCTGTGTAAACCATTGTTCAACTATGTTAAATGTTTTCTGGGTAAGAGAGAGAAGTTCAGATTTGAATTTGGCTGAACATAAAAGTGTGGAGTCATCAGCATATTGTATGCAAGTGGCTTGGGGGATGGCTAGATGAAGGTCATTGATGAAAATTGAAAAGAGAAGAGGACCTATTATGGATCCCTGAGGGACACCTATGGTAACTGGTTGAAGGGTAGAGAGTGTCTTATCCCAGATTACTGCTTGTTGTCAATTATCGAGGTAGGACTGGAACCATTTTATGGAAGGTGTATCTAAAGGAGGGATTTGAGTATGTTTATGAGAATCTGGTGATTGACCATGTCAAAAGCTTTAGACAGGTCAATGAAGAGTGCAGAGGAAAGGTAATTAAGGTTGTGTTTTTTATTTATACAGTCTGTAAAGGACAGGAGGGCAGTGGTAGTGCTATGTGAGGGTCTAAAACCATGTTGACAGCTGGAAAGTAAGTTATATTTGGTTAAGTGTTCAAGTAGTTGCTTATGGATAACCAAACTGAGTGCAAACAGCCAGAAAGAAAACTCACAAACTTCTTTCGTAAATTTATTCCAAAGTCAAAGTCAAAAGTCAAAGTCACTCCAATACACCACCTGTAGGAAAAAAAAAATAAACATCATTCAGTACAAACAAATAATCGCAAGGTTTGCGTCAAACAAAAAAACAAAAGTTCATTCAGAAGCTTTTCATAAGACATTATTGGTTCAATCAATGAATGAAGGTATATATATAAATGAATGTTAGGATTTTTATTTTTATCTCTGAAGAGTCTACTTTGTTTGGGAGGCCCAGCTTTATTTGTATAACATTATATTTTTATTATATTTTGAAGGCAATATATTATGTTGACTTTTGTTTTACAATATTTTCAAACGATGACTTTCTTTCTTTTGTTACTCCATTGCCCAGATTCTTAGTTGCTTATGGATGCATTTTTCCATGATCTTTGCCAGAGGTGAAAGAAGGGCAATAGGATGGTAATTAGAGAGTTCAATGGATTGTCCACCTTTATGAAGAGGTATGATATGAGATACTTTCCATAGGCTGGGTATTTGACCTTCAGTGAGAGTCCTGGTGATCAGAATAGAAACGGGATAAGCTATAGCTTTGGCTGATAGCCATAGGAAGTCGGCAGGTAGTTCGTCTGCAGAAGGAGAGCAAGGTTTAAGTTTTTGTAATAGGGTCAAAATATATGAAGTTGGGATGGGTTGTAAATGAAAAGGAGGAGGTAGGGTAGAGTTATAGGAAGGGAGATTAAAGATATTGGGTGATAGCTGAGAAGCTAGAGTTTGGATAGTATTAGTAAAATAGGTATTAAATATGCTGGCTGTATTGATGGGGTTATTATGGTCAGTATTTTGAGGGTTAGGAGTGGACGATTTACCTGGATGAAGTAATTGGTTAACGCTAGTCCAGAATTTATGAGGGTTGTTTTGATGTGGTTGTTTGAATTTTAGGTAGTAATTTTGTTTATCTGAGAGTATAGCTTTCTTAGTGTCATTTCTTAGTTGTCTGAAGGTTAGGTTTTGTCCTGCATTCTTTCCCTTTTAACTTTAACTGCATTTACTGTTTTTTGGATACACACTCGTGTGCTAAGCTGCTCTGTGTTTAAAAGTGAATTTATTGCTGTTTTAATTATATTTATTGCTGTTTTCTAAAAAAAAAAAAAAAAAAAAGAAAAATGAAAAAAAACCCCCCAAAAATTCTATCTTGTTGCTCGTTTTCCCACCATTTTCTCTTACTTGATTAGTCCATATTCAGACTTGCTTTATTCAGGAGTGTATTGGAGTTTCTGAGTTGCCCAGACATTTCTTTGATAGAGAGAAGCCTTTCTGCTTATCAGTGGGAGTGGCAAGCACTGAGCCACCTATCTACTGCTAGAGAAGTGGTTTCCAACTCTGAAATTGTACCTTATTGGCTGTTTGGACTACATTCTATCCCTTTTAACTTTCTGCCTTAAAAACCCTTGTTTGCATGGGTTTGTGCTTGTTTTTGCTCAGCGGATCCTATTTTGGTGTTCTGCAGACTACAAGAGCAGTGGAAAGGAGGAACCACAACTTTGGTTGATTCTAAGTACCTCTGTTTACTTATTCTTGATTACATTTGCTTACTGTACTTTATTTTATTCGTTTTATACGTGATTCCTTTACTTTAACTGCATTTACTGTTTTTTGGCTACATACTCAAGTGCGTTAGCCTGCTCTCTGTTTAAAAGTGAATTCCTTGCTGTTTTAAGTATATTTGTTGCTGTTTTCCAAAAAACAAACAAAAAAATCCCCAAATAATTCTATCTTGTTGCTATTTTCCCGTCATTTTATGTTACTAGAGTAGTCCGGTTACAGACTTGCTGTATTTAGGACTGTATTAGAGTTTCTGAGTTTCCCAGACGTTTCTGTGATAGAGGGAAGACTTTCTGCTTATCAGTGGGAGTGGTAAGCACTAAGCAGCCTATCTTCCACTAGAGGAGTGCATTCCAGCTCTGAAATTGTACTTTATTGGCCATTTTGGCCTGCATTCTATCCCTTTTAAATTTCTGCATTATAAACCCTTGTTTGCCTGGGTTTGCACTTGTTATAGCTCAGTGGATCCTTTTTTGGCATTCTGCGGCCTACAAGAGCAGCAAAAAGGAGGAAGAGAGTCTTTGGTTGATTTTAAATACCTCCGTTTACTTATTCTTGTTTAAATTTGCTTACTGCACTTTACTTTAGTCATTTTATATGTTGAGTTTAACTGCATTTACTGTTTTTTCGGTATACACTCGTGTGCTAGCTTGCTCCATGTTTAAAAGTGAAGTTATTGCTGTTTTAAGTATATCTATTTCTGTTTTCCAAGAAAAAAAAAAAACAAAATTATACCTTTTTGCTTATTTTCCCACAGTTTTCTTTTAGTAGAGTAGTCCATATTCAGACTTGCTGTATTCAGGACTGTATTGGAATTTCTGAGTTGCCCAGACCTTTCTGTGATAAAGGGAAGCATTTCTGCTTATGAGTGGGAGGGGTAAGGAGTGGGCAGCCACTCTAGAGGAGTCGTTTCCTACTATGAAACTGTACCTTTTTGGCCGTTTTGTCCTGCATTCTTTCCCTTTTAACATTTTCCCTTAAAAACCTATGTTTGCATTGGTTTGCCCCTGTTTTAGCTCAGTGGATCCTGTTTTGGTGTTCTGCAGACTACAAGAGCAGCAGGAAGGAAGAAGAGAAACTTTGCTTCATTCTAAGTTATTGTTGCTTAAATTTGCTTACTGCACTTTATTTTAGTCATTTTATATGTGATTCTTTTACTTTAACTGCATTTACTGTTTTTTGGCTACCCACTCAAGTGCGCTAGCCTGATTTCTGTTTAAAAGTGAATTTACTGCTGTCATAAGTATATTTATTGCTGTTTTCCAAAAAAAAAAAAAAGAAATAACCCCCAAATATTCTATCTTGTTGCTCTTTTTCCTGACATTGTCTGTTACTAGAATAGTCCTGATTCAGACTTGCTGTATTCAGGACTGTATTGGAGTTTCTGAGTTTCCCAGACCTTTCTGTGATAGAGGGAAGCCTTTCTGCTTATCAGTGGGAGTGGTAAGCACTGAGCAGCCTATCTACCACTAGAGAAGTAGTTTCCAGCTCTGAAATTGTACCTTTTTGGACTGCATTCTATCCTTTTAACTTTCTGCCTTAAAATCCCTTGTTTGCATGGGTTTGCTCGCAGCGCAGAGCCACTAAGCTAGGGTAAACTATTACTGGTGCCAGAAAGTTTACTCTTCAAATGTTCCCTTAGGTCTTGCTATTTCTCTTCTTTTCTGCGCTTAAACTAGTTTATTCATTCTAGCACTTTTTCACACTTCTCGTAGCAATTACTGTAGCACACAAACTGCTACTAGCACTAATCTTCCCATAGAAGAAACAGCCTCATTACTTTATAAATTGCACAGCCCTCCAGGCATGTCCAAAGGTCAGTTCCCTGTGCTTTCTCCTATTAACCTCGTGAACCTTGGCATGCTGAGGCAATGTAATAACTGCCTCCTGTACACTGACAACCCTCTCCTCTTACCTCCCAACACTTAGACTTGCTAGAGATGCACCTATATATCCAGACTGGAAGCCATGCACTCTCAAGCCAGGACTGGAATAGCCAGTCAAGAGGAGAAGGTCAACACTAGCACCACACCACAAGGAACACATAGCCACATATCCTCACAGCTATCACATAATAACACAAAACACATACCCACCTTCGCAGAGGTTCTCAATAAAACCCTACCCAAACAGCAGAGACCAAGCCAGGGATGCACGCAACCACTGCACCACAGCACAAACCATGAGACACATAGCTCACACAGTCTGCTACACAACCAAAGCCCCTAAGGCAAAACAGCTTAGCCAATACACTTGTCATATGTGACTCAATAGGAAGGCACACTGATGTCCCACTCACTAGGTTGAATAAAAAGAAGGTAATGGTCAGCTGCCTGTCAGGAACCAGGATAGGCCACATAATGCACAGACTCAGGTCACTCCACAACAGGTACAGATATGACTCAGTCATTGTCCATGTTGGTGTGAATGACCTGAGACACACCTCCCTGGACTACATGAAAAGAGACATGGAGGAGCTCTTGGATCATGTAGCCCAGGAGGGTATGACCCTAGCTCAGAATAGCATCTTACCGTCACCCAGAATAATACCACAGTACAAACAGAAAATGACTGACTTCAATAATTGGCTAAGTTTCTGGTGTCATTCTAAGGGGATCCAGAATTTGTCTGCCTGGGATGACATGATCGACAGACCACAATGCTTTGCCAGAGATGGCCTGAATCTCTTGCATCTGGGATTCCGTATACTGGCCAAGCCCCTTGCCACCCCTATAGTGCCTTTTTTAGGCAGTGTCCAGAAGACCAAAATATTACCATAACAGCTACAAGCAAATGTAATCTGAAGGTTATGCTACTCAAACCTAGAAGTCTAAATCTCAAGATGCACTTGTTCGAAGCACTCCTTAAAATGGAGAACATTAACATTTGTGCAGTAATGGAGCCCTGATTCAAGGCACCTGAAAGCACTCCTGTGCTACCAGGCTATAACTCATACCACACCTTTCGGCCCCAAAATGTGGACCATAGCCCTAAAGGCGGTGGTGTCTCGATATTCATAAAGGATATGCACCCCTCCAGGCTAGTAGCTCAACATAACGCATCAGAGATACTCCAGGTACAACTAACACTGGGTTAGACTGCAATCCAAGTTGTTGCTTGCTATAGATTCCCCCCACCATGTCCCAAGACCCCCACTCCACATTGCTAATCACCCAGGAAAATTAAGGTCCAACCCATTACACTCATACTGGGTGACTTTAAATACCCCTCCATTAACTGGAAAATCTACTCAAGTACCAACACACTTGCTCAATGTTTTCTGGAATTCATTAATTCCAATGTCCTGGGCCAGCTTATTCTTACCCCCAATAGGGGTAGCAAAATCCTCAATCTGGTTATTACTTATATGGGCGATCATTGCTCTACACCACTTGTCAATTCCTCCCTGGTCAGATCTGATCACAAGCTAGTCACCATGGATATCCACATCCCACCCACACCCCCTGCAAAGGTAACCACCGTGAAAAAATTTTCCAAAGCTAACTTTGGGCTTCTAAAATCTGAGGTGGCTAACTTTATGACACCTATGCAAATTGAGAATAAATGCAGGACTGCTGAATCATACTCCAATGCACTGTACGAACATGTACACAAATGCATGAAATGGGCTATTCCCACTAGAACCAAAATGCTCTCCTCCAAAAAAAAAGAAGCCAATCTGGTGGTCCCCTGCCATAAACCAACTCTACAACAGAAGGAAGAAACTGTTGCAGAACAAGGTGAAGTTCCAAGTCTGGAAAAACTCCCTTGTTAGCCTCAACAAAAAGCTGAGATCCCTCATCAAATCCTCTAAAGCTAGCTACAAAAACAAATTTTCAGCAGATACTAAAGACAACCACAAGGCCTTCTATAGTTATGTCAAAAATCTACAAGACAATGCTCAGATCTGCTCTGAACTACTACACAATGGTAACTCCTATACTGAGCCTACAGACATTGCCAATATACTGGCCGACAGATTCATTGCCAACTTTACCCTCCTCTCGTCCCCTAAAGGGCCAATCACAATAACTGAGGAATGCCTAGTACCCAATATTACAGCTGCAGAGGTTAAAATCGTACTGTCCAAGGCCAAGAATACAGCTTCCATGGGACCTGACAATATCACTGGCTCTGTTCTACATGAATTGCAAAATGAATTGGCACCACACCTGTGTGCCCTGTTCAATCACAGCCTCACTTCAGGCTTTGTGCCCACTGAATGGCACAGTGCTACAGTCATACCACTCCACAAAGGGGATGCGACTAATGATCCTGGGAACTACTGCCCCATTAGCCTGATGAGTCTGGTATGTAAGGCTATGGAGTGCATCATCATGGACCCAATAAACAAGGACATAGGGAATCTCCAGACTCTAGACCCCACGCAGATTGGATTTGTTAAGGTTAGGGTAGATCATGTCTGCTCAACCTGGTAGACTTCTTCGAGTCTGTTACCAGAGCTGTGGACGAAGGCAAGGCAGTTCACACAGCCTACCTAGATCTGGCCAAGGCCTTCGATACAATTCCTCACTCAGCAATCATAGATAAACTCACTAAACTAGGCATCAACCCCTATGTCACAAGGTGGGTTGCAAACTGCCTTACTGATAGAACCCACACTGTGAAGTAGCGGACTCTAGGTCAGACTACTGACCAGTCATGAGTGGAGCCCCACAGGGTTTGGTCCATGGTCCTCTCCTATTTGGCATCTACTTTTTGTAAGTCCAGGCCAAAACCAAGGGACTCTGGCTGACCAAGTTTGCAGACAATTGCAAACTGGGAGCCATTATTAGCTCACCAAATGATGTTAACATTCTACAGAAAGGTCTCACAGAGACCAATGACTGGTGTCAGAACCATGGCCTTAAGCTCAATGCCAAAAAATGCATCTGCTTTCCCTTTGGGAAGAACATGGTACCCATGACCTACTACATCAGTGGTAATCCACTGAACACCGAAGGTGTTACAAGAGATCTGAGAACACAATTGGATAGCAACCTCTCCTTTGACAATCACATTACCACTGTGGTCAGAAAATCCTTCTATGTGACACATCTCATTACAAAGGGTTTTGCATGCAGGAAGAAAGAGGTCATTGTCTCCCTCTGCTCTTCCCTCATTAGAACAGTTATCGAGTACAATGCCCCATTTGGCATGTACCTCACTAGACATATGCATCAACTAGAAAGACCACAAAAATACCTCACTAAGAGGATCCTAGGCCTTAAACACTTGTCCTCTGTGGAAAGACTAAAAAAAACTACAGCTCTTCTCTGCATCACATCACCTACTTAGAGGTGAACTCTGCTTGACCTACAAAGCCATGTCAGACCCAGTGCTATATCTAAAGAAATCCCAATTTCTCCATGATACATGCTCCAGAGACCTCAACCTCATTACCACAATCAACAGAACTTCCTGGAGGGACAAGCTCCTGACCCAGAGACTGCCCATGCTCTAGAATAGACTTCTTTTACACGTCAAACAGAGAACCTCACTGGCCCTCTTCAAGAGAAATCTTGACGAGTGGATGGGAAATAGAAAATTCACCCCAGGGATCATTTCAGTGGCCCCTGCTGGACAGAGGCACTGGGAAATAATCTCAGGCAGCATGTTGCCAGGGAATCCTTTGGGCTAGGCTTGTAAGGGCTCCAGGGCCATTAGCCTAGTACACTCCTATGAACCTATGAACCTTATGTAAAGGTAACACACACATACACATGCAGATATACTTAAACATGACAAAAATGTGTGCTTGAGTTATTTTGCACACAGCAAAAACACTAATTCCACAGATTGTAAACTCTAAATTCATGGCACAGTGGCAGTAAAAAATCAAATCTACAGTAAATCCATCAAAACTGAATCCAGTAGTAAAAAAGATGGCAAATGCTAATTCCATTCACTGTAGTAGCAGCAGTTTAATTCATAGTTAAAAAAGTTGGACAACAAATACTAATGCTAATTCCATTATTAGCAGGAAAACTTAGGTAATTCCATCCACAGTGGCAAAGTGAAAATACAGCACCTTGAGTGTGAAGCCTCATTCTCATTGTCTGAAATGTAGAGCTAATGAGAGAGAGAGAGACTTCCTGGAGCTAGTGAGACCAGCAGAGCACTGGATTGCATCATGAGTGAGACAGGTTTTTTTTCAACATTTACAGGTCCCCTTGCCAGTACCAGGCCCTAGACTGCTGCCTAAGACACCTTGTGCTGGATCCAGCCCTGCTCACCTGTTTGAAAACATCATCTTTTTTTTTTTTTTCTGCTAAAACTGACTTCTGAGTAGTCAACATCATGAAAACAGTCAAGATGATTTCACTTAATTTTAAACAGACTGTAAACAGTGGGGCACTCTGCAAGCTCTCTGCTGACTAACTTCGTACAAAGCTTTCTGAATGAAGAAGTGTATTTTTTTAAGTTCAAAAGATGAATATCATAACTAAAACAAGTGCTTATTCATTTAATATTTAACTCTGTGTTTTAAAATGACAGTAGGCCTAATAAATATTATCTAAAAAAAATCTTACCAGAAATAAATTGCACTGTGCATGTATCAAATTAAGGTGATTTGGAAAGATAAATAATGAAAAGGACTAGGGATCTCTCTAAACTTTTCCATTACATTTAACTTTCTTCACAAATGAAAAGTCCTCAAAAAAAGCAAGAGATTAACAGCTAATTATTGGCTTGTAGCAGAAGAAAGGAATGTGAGGCGCAAACAGTGCTAAGGGGAAAGTTAAAAGGAAGTTATCTTGTCAATACAAACTGTGATAAAGACATTTGAATTCAAGTGGAAATCAAATTGATAATTACAAGGAAGTAGTCAACCATTTAAATGACTAAGAACCTAGTGGGCAAATTAGGATGCAGACATTCTGTTGAAAGGAAATGATAATGACAAGTTGTACAACTTATTCTTAAGAAAACAGCTGGAAGTAAACTTCTGAAGAGCAATTAAAATTAGGAAAGCACCCAGATCTGACAGACTTTAAAACATTCTAATGACACATTGCATAACTTATGAATAATAAATCAGTTGATAGCAAACTTCTGAAGAACAATTAAAATAAAGACCTATCAGACAAACTTCATGCATACATCTAACACTTTTTAAAATAAACACTGGGCATCAGTCAAGGAGAAGATTTGGAGGAGGTCATGATAAAAATCTGTTCATCTGTAAAATGATATTAGAATCATAGTGACAGAAGAGAAGCCTGAATCTCTACTGAATCTCTAATTAGTGCTACTCTGAGTGTGTGTGTTTTATATTTATATATATATATATATATATATATATATATTTATATATATATATATATATATAAAACAGTGTGTGTTTGTATATGTGTGTGCATAGATATATACAAACTATATTTGTATCTATTTTATCTGTATATATATATATATATATATATATATATATATATATATATATACATATAGAGATAGATATAAGCAAGACTTTACTCAGTGCCATAGCTGGGAAATTTGGCAATTTATCGACTGTCATTAAGCAGTCATGATCACAATTGTTTATTCAACATCTTGTAAACTGTCTTGTCATCATTATCAAAATCATCACCCCCTTGTTTTCCCTTTTGTACATGGACTTGGGTTGTTGCATCAGCTGTCACCATCTCTTTTTCGAGTCAATGACCCTCTTATATCTTCTTCAACAGTTATGCCTGACTTTTGTAGGGCTTCTGTCATGCAATTCATCCATCTCTTCTCCCCTTCCCACAGTTGACCATCAGTTGCCTTCACCTCTTCTCTTCATTTTCTGGATCTACTGCACCTGTCCTAGACTCTTCTGGGTTCAACACAACTCACATCCTTGGCCACAGAGAAGTGTAACGACTGTGGTGCAGAGTCATACTGTGGCCTGGAGTGTGTTCTAATTTATCCTCACCCTTGATAGTATTAAAATTTCCATTTATGCACTACATTGGTAGGTGCATGCATAGTTCTGCTAATGCTTATCCGCAGAATAAACATCTCACTAGGTTTGTGTGCTCCTTATCGCAGTGAATCTTGCCTGCCTCCCTCCCATAGGATTTGTTAGCTGACATCATCCACTCCCTCCCACTCTCCCCCCATGAGCGACCCCTCCAGCACCCATGCTGCTAGTCAAAAATGAGTTATCGGGGTCACAGTAAAGGCTTTATCCCTCTATGCCATAGGGCCACTTAAATCCATCCATTTGTCTCTTGTCATCATCTCCTTTAACCTTCTTCCTGCATCTCCTAAATTTTCTTTAATGACTTGTCTTCTGCTTTCCTGTGCATGTGACCAAACCACTGTAATCTGTTCTCTTTGACCTTCTCTGCAATTGGGGCTACTTCGAGTTCTGCTCAGATGTCATCATTTCATTGTACATTCAACAATGTACATCTCACCCCCCCCCCCATCTCAGTCACTTCATCGCTATCATCTTGATCTTCCACAAATTCACTGCCTTCTGTGCCATACAGAAAGACTGGTTGCACCACTGTTTTTTACATCTTACTTTTCAGATCCTTTGGCATTCTTGTTGTACACTCCTCCCCTGACACTCTGTGTCATTTGGCTGCAACAGCTCTTATTCTAGCTTTCACCTCCTCATTCAGACTTCCACTCCTCCAAGATACATAATGTCATTAACCTGTTCCACTATTTTCCATTCTTTCTCAATTTTTGTAGCTTCTTGTGAGTTCTTCCATTTGCTGACAAATAACACACAGCTGTCTTGTTTATCCTGTGTTTTATACTATGAGTTTTGCATTCCATTCCCTGTCATTTGTTGAAGTTCCTGACAACGTCTGTTTATAGTGCCAATTTGTCTGCATGCAGTAGCTTTGTTGATCTGTCCTCTCCAAATTGCTAATGTATTCCATCACCAGTATGAGCAGTAGTAGGCTCACAAATGGACCCTGATATATACCCACTCCCACTGGGAACCCTTCTGTGAGTTTAAACACTATATGTACTAAAGTCATTGGGTCCTTTTACATAGTTTGCCCTAACTCTACCAATATTTCTAGGACTTTGAACCTTCACGGGACTGCCAAAAATCATCTTTCTTGGAACATTGTCATATGCTTTCTGTGTGTCTTGAAATACCCACTTGAACTTTCCTCATCTCCATCTTCTTTTCCACTAGCATTCTGACTGAAAATATTGGGTTGGTTGTGCTGCATCCTAATCTGAATCGGAGATGGTCATCTCCCATCTTAATTTCTACTATTCTTTGCACTCATTTATCATTCACCCGGTCCAGCACCTTCATGCAGTGTGACAGGAATTTGCAACCTTTGTATTGCCCGCAGTTGTGAATGTTCACTTTATTCCTGTACACTGGGAGGAGAACAGTCATTCTTCAGTCATCTGGGATATACCTTGCTCTCCATACAATGATAATTACCATTAGGAGCCTTTTCTCACCTAACCCATGAAACACATTGATCATACCTGCCATGATGTTAGTGGATCTTGCGTCTTTCCCTGACTTAATTTTCCTTAGTGTTATTGTTATGTCTTCTAGGAAGGGGTTTTCCTTTCTCTTTCATTGTAGGCTGTGTATAGGGAGGTACGTGGCCATAGGTTCACCACAGGAGTCTGATGCAGTTCAGTAAAACTAGATGGACTCCATACATATGAAGACCTACACACACACACACACACACACACACACACACACACACACACACACACCATTTTCCCATTAAAGTGTTGTAAATGTATTTCTACAATTGTAACAACTCACTACAGTTTCTAAAGAAGTGAATTTCTAGCTTTCATTTCTGGGTGCCAGACCACACATGGGGTGCTGAAGCAGTAACTGCATTCAGATCAGAAAATAAATTTCAGTACTGAGGATCACAGCCCCTGGCATCTTGCACCTGGGGCAGCTGCCCCCTTTGTCTCACTGTAGCTATGCTTCTGTGTGCTTTTAAATGGTAGTCAGAATGCATAATGTAGTATAGATTGTGGGAATATTCTCACAGTAAATTAGCTAAATCACAAGGTAGTAATTGCCATGTATTGTACTATAACAGAGTTGCCTGCTGGATTACATTCAGAAAGTTAGCTCTACACATAGAGGTTCATCTTAAAGGAAGATCTAGGAACATGGAATGAGAGAAAGTATAAATGGGAATAACCTCTGGATTATTGCTTGTAGAACTACTTTCAGAGTTGAGAAATGAGCTTAGAAGGGGCCTAGAGTCTTTGACTTTTATTTTGGTTTGGACAGCTTGTGTTCTAGGTGGGTTGTGTACACTGAACACTGTCATGAAGATACTGTTTGCTTTATTTTCACAACGGAAAAGTCAAGGGGTCTGTTTTTTTTTCATTTTGGGGGTACTGAACAAAACTGTTTATTTATTTATTTATTTATTCTTTTTTACATATGTCCTGCCTCCAATATCTTTTTAGAACTTAAACTGGTGGTGTGTGCATAAGCAGTTTTCTATAGACTTGGCAATGTTTAGTTCTTCATAGTAACTTTACTGCTATATGCATTTTATATTTGGTCCACAAATTTTCTATAATTTTGTGACTGTTGTATTCCTGGCTTGATAAACAGGTGGTCAAAACCATGATATAAATACTGGGGAAAATTGTGGAATTTTTTACATCTGTTACCTTGGGTATTCACCTTCTCATATGCTGATGTGGTAATAAAATTTAAATGCTTGTGGAGCAACTTTTAGACATATTTGTTTTTTTTTTTTTTTTTTTGTTTTTGGTTTGGGGTCAAGTTTCATTTATTGGTGTTTTGTGAGAATTGTAGAATCCTAACTGCAGATTGACCAGAAATTGCTGCAGCGAGAGCAGTAACTGACTATGCTGCCCAGAACTGCTGCCAACCCAAATTCTGTGCCATGTCTAGAGAAAACAACCCAGGGAGAGTAACATAAAATCGTATTTAGTGCCACCACAAAGAAATGGGGTGAAGCATACTGTTCAAGAATCCTGCCATCTCAGATAACAGGAGAGACACTAAAAATATACATGGTCTTGGATAACACTGACTGCATGAACTGTGATAAACATGAGAGAGAATTGTTAGTCATGGCTTGTAAAATCCCTAAGGTAAAAGCAATAAAATTTCATAACTGGACTTCTGTAAGTTCATAGGTTCATAGGTAAGTACTAGGCCTTGTGTGCCATTTTAAGCATAGCCACTTTCTCTTTTTATGCTCAAAATAACCTATCCTATTTGCTTATAGATTGACCTTACCCATCCCGTGGTTGATAATTATATATTACCCCTAAACAGATTAACTGGGATCATAATGTAGATGATTTGAGGGGACCCATGCATGAGATAAAGCATTTAGTAGCTGTATCTGCCCATTACCAGTACAGGGAGCAGTCCTGAGATACAATTTCTGTTTCCCATCCATAGATCTAAGTTGCAGTTGAAAATAGCCAAGGATGAACTTTGTTTTATGTGGCTAAGGAGTCTGATCTACAGCAGTGGTATCCTCTGTGAAATATTCCTGTCCCTCCAAACTGTTCTGTTGGTGTTGTAGAAGAGGTTTAGATCCCTAGACCAACTATTTCTGATGCCATTTGACTTGCTGATGTGTAATAAATCCATTAGTAATAGGTTAGAAGGTGCCTTGTATGCCAGACAGAGGTCGACCCTTAGCAGTTTGTAGGATACCGAGTATAGTGACAGGGCTTTGAGTGCGTCCATATAGGACATGTTGTTTAGGTCTTGTATCCTTTTAGTAAGGTATCTCCATGGGTGTTGCAGTTGCTGCATGTGTCTGGACCAATTGCCAAGGAGGGCATTATATTCAATGATTGGCCTAATGAGCATGGAGTAAAGGGGGCAATGACATCCCTAGATCTAGACTCAGTCCCTTTGTTTATAAGCTGTACAATATGGAAAGAGTTTCTTACAACATAGACACATGTTGGTCAAATGTTAGGTCACTGTCCACATAAGTTCCCAAATCACGAACAACTGGGTCAACTCTTTAAGGCTGTATTGTCAGTCTCGTTGTTCCTTGTGGTAGTTGACTTCTCAAAGGATACCGTAATGCATTTTTTGGCATTTAGTTTCAGACCATGATTTTGACACCTGTTATTATTTGAGACAAACCTTCCTGCCAGATAGCTAAGTCATTTGGGGATTCAATGACTGCTCCTAGCTTGCAGCTCAGCAGCCTTAGTCAGCCAGACCCCTCTGGTATTGACTTTCACTTCAGAAAAAAATGCATTGAAACTAATAAATGCAGAGATGCATGACTTAAAGCATATTTTAAAGCTCTAGTTTGAAACTGATAGTAGCAGGAAATCAAAATCTTAGACATTTTAGCAGTCGGTAGGTTGAAAAGAGTAAGAAAATGGGTACAGCAAACTGATCCCAAGAAATCTGGCGTTAGTAACTTTAATAGACCTAATTCATAACACAATATTTAAAATGTAAACTGCGTTAAGAATTATATTTTCTTCTGTGAAGCAGAAAGATGTAAGTAATGTATTAAGCTGTTGCAAATGTGGGAGCATAGTCATATAAGTTTTGAGCTCCTAAAGAAAATGCTGTTGTGATGTATGCTTCAAGTTAGGCTTTTCCAACATCAAGGCTAACTGAGCCAACCTTCTGTTACTGTATGCAACCAAGCTTATAAAATGTTATGTAGTTTTAGAAGGAAGGGAGATTCAGGATCTGCTACATTCTGGAAGCGCGATTTCTTTCCTCAAGCTTCACCTAGTTTTGCAACATAAGATTAGTACCGATAAAATTGGAGGTAATGTACATTTGCAATTACAGAGAATAGTATTCCCTTATACATTCTTCTTAAGAAATGACATTTTGCTTACACATGATTTCTTTGTCTTAGTTGTTCAGAATGTCTTTTTGTAAAACTCCTGAATTAGTTTGAAATTAAAAACAAAACTAAGTTATAGATGTCTTTTCCAGAATTGTACTTGCAGTATAACCCACTTAGAACCCCCAGTGGAATCCTAAAGATATAGTAAATCTTCCTTATTGAATGACCTATCTTTAACATGAACTTTTGTATGTGCTATGTTTTCTGAGTTGTCCTTCTCAAACTCATTTCATTAAGTCGAGTCCGATACTAATATGTTTACTTAAACATAATTCTGCAAGTGATTGTCACATGGTATAGTTTAGTGATGATCAGTATTGTAAAGGAAAACGTATGATATTATCCTCAGTATCTAACCCAGTATTTATTACTTATTCCTATTAGTTTTTAAGGTCAGTACAAATCTTTCACCTTAACTGTTGGTTGCCCTGTTGCATAAGAAGAATTGATTTATTTATTGTTTGAAAACATGAAGCTATTTTGAAGAAACTGTGTTTCATAATCTGTAATTATATGATCAAATGAACCATAAGCGGCAAATCACAAATGACTGAAGTGATTACTTGTGTATGGTATAGATTTATTTGTGTCACGCATGCACCCACTGTAGTCATGAATGCGTTAATTATTTTATATTTATTGCATTTGATTTCTGGGAAAGTGTGACTGCACAACAAAACCCCTTTTCAGCAGAGGCCAAGAGAGAAAAGTTCCAAGTGACATAAATATATACACAGAAGATAGAGTATACAGAGGTAGCAGACATCTTTGATTAGACATAAGGAGTAAAATAAAATCCACAGCTGCATACAATATACAGGGTTGCATTCACATTGCAATCTGTAGTATGCGGAGTTTCATTCTCATTATGTTATACCACTAACAGTGATGGATATGTGTGTGCAAACCTCACTTAGAATGAATAAAGGAGAATGATGTAATCATCAAGCAATATAGAGGAGTCATATGTATGTTGCAATATACAGAGTTACTTCTCATTACAGCAATTAACAGGGGAAGATATCTATGTGCAGACATTAGCTTTAGATTCACAAAATCAGCTGTAAATAGATGCTGCTAATTGTAAGAATACTTTTTTTATTAGCAAGGACTAATTTGCAATTGATTTGAGAGGAAAAGAGTAGGCAACAGATTGTGATACATAGGGGAAAAACAGGAGAATATATGGGAAATGTTACCTGTAATTTATGAGGTGTGAGGTGGGGGCAGCATTCACAGATGGTCCTGCAAAATCAATATGTAGGCTGGGGTGAATATCTAATTGTTACATATTGTTTATGGAGTGGATGCAGATATTCAAAGACAATTCAGAATACATTATCTGTATAGTTGTGAGCAACCCTATGAAATAAACTCTGGAATATTAATATATACTTCTATTCTATAAATCCTAGCATTTTCCAGTATTCAGTTAAACAGTCCCATTGGTTTGTCAGGACAGCCACAATGCTGAAGCATCTGTAGGCCATACCTGAAAAACTTTTCATGATACAATGCCATCTATGTACTGACTATGATATTCCCTAGGTGCAAACATAACCGGTATCTGTCATGTCTGTTACATTTCATGGTGTTCTAACATAAACTACCAGAAGTATGTAATATGTTGTTCATTATGGCATGTTTAAATAAGCAACAAGGTGTAACTACCAAGTCAAAGCATTTTCCCATGCTTGCTGAGTGGCAGAAAGAATACATCCTAGAAAAGAGGTGATGCCTGGCAGATGGCCTACTCAATCCACTTTCTAACATATCTGATGTGAATACTGTATACAGTTTGCTGCAAAATGTTAATGTATTTTGATGACTAACATAATGCACTGCCAATACATTATAAAGTATTTCTTTTTTCTGCTGGGCAGGAAGCCCTACATTGCTGTTCAAATGTCTGTGTTGTGTTCGTCTGTATGTAGCTAGTGCTACATAAAGGTGATCTTGATCTTCAAAAGTGCCATTGTGTCTTTAGAAATTTACCTTAATGTCTGCTGTGCAGGAGAACTACTATAGACAACATGTGCTGGGCACTGCATCTCTGAGTTGGTCAAGTCTGAACTGTTCTAGTCCTAGCTACAACCTGTATTCCTGTGATGGCCCCTCCTCTGATAACATACACATGACTACTGCAAGAAACATTTTCATTTCCCGTGGTCTTAATATCTGCAGCAACAGATCATGTTCATGTACTATAACAAGGGGGTACCTACAATAGTCATGCAACAAACAGTGACAGTCATGGCCAGCACCACAGATACTTTGTACAACACAGAAAGAAGCATGTACATGCACTAACACATGCAAACAACACTAACATCTACAGAGTACTCCCAGTCGGGGAGGAACCATATTAATCTTCATTAAGTCCAGTCACTAAAAAATTAGATGTGCCAGCACAGAGAACAGTAGGTAAATTCTGGACACAGCTGTTCTGGATCAGTTGGAAGTCCATAAAGTGTATACTTAGTCGATTGCATACAGATAACTATGCAGTAGACATATACTTAGCTGCATAAATTCCATGTCTGTGAACATGTAAGTCTTAGTTGTCACAGGCAGAGCTACAATAAAAGGTACATGCTTTGAATATACAAGTGATAAACTGCTAGAAACTAACAGCTATAAGTGTGTAGTTGCATAAGAAAAGTCCTGACATAGGGATTATACAATAAAGTACTAAAAGTTTGTGATCCTAGTCTTACTACTCTGTTTCCATCCTGAACTACAATGCTAACTCTCCCTTTACTCCTAATTCATAACCTTGCTTTGGATCAGGCCACACATATCCATATATACTGTGTCATTTTCCATCTTAAGCTTGTCTAATGGCATAGGCAAGAATTCCTTTCTGTATAACTGTTAACCTGAGCACTGACTAGTGGCTTTCTTTTGGGAATCATGTAGGGGAACTAGACTGAGTGGCCAAGAACCTGCTTTCTGTTATTTGGGGGAGGCACAAAATGACCTGCATTGATGGACACCTGCCTGTGTGAAGTTTGCTAAATCACATTTAATCTGCCATGATACACTTCTGCAGAAAGACAGAATGCTTGGACCCAGTATGTGGATATTTAAGGATGCACTTATTGGCATAATTGCA
This sequence comes from Protopterus annectens, assembly GCF_019279795.1. NCBI lineage: Eukaryota > Metazoa > Chordata > Ceratodontiformes > Protopteridae > Protopterus > Protopterus annectens. The sequence continues at coordinate 1,436,354,637 of NC_056735.1, read as the reverse complement.
CGTACCAACCACAGTACCTCTAAAGAACAAAAACACAGAGGCTTGCTGTATGATGACAGCTGCAAGAGGACACTAGGTGACATTAGAGAAAGGGACAGAAACCTGGGTATACTGAAGATAAGAAGACACCTTAAGAGTTAAGTGGTTCTTACCCACAAACATTTCTTCATCTTGAGTCTTCTGTAACTATTTCTTCTTATATAAGCTCCTATTCCTGTAGCTATCTTCTGTGTCCTGTTTAGGCAGTAACTTGTTAGTTTAATTTTTATTTATTCATTATCATTCATTAGGAAGTGCTCTTCCCACTTGCAGTCTTCTTTTAGTTGACATTTCACCATGTTGATTTAGACTACTTACAGTTCTGCTATCCTTTTTTTTTAATTTTCCCTGTCATTATGTTACCAGTTGTCTTGAAACAATGCTACTTCCTGTTGCCATCTTGCTTGCATTCCGAATTCTTATTGCCTCTACTCACCTGCAGCCACATAAAAATCCTTTCTATAAAACATAGCTATTATGTCACAGCTTTTCTTTTTTAGACACCCAACACCTATCTGTCTGAAGGATTGTGTTGGTCCAGTGGCAGTGACACCAGCATGGTATGATGGAGGTTTTGGGTTTGAGTCCCAAATGAGAGCTATTCTTATTCTTCCACTTCTGGTATTGTAAAAGTGCCAGAGCAAGGGACTTTATTTGTAATTGTGTGTTTGGAGTTTAATTTTAATTTATGGCAGTTCTCACCATCTTCAGTCTGCACACTCCTATACCTGTATATTTGCTGACATTGAACATTCTTCCTATTAAAGCTGTCTTGGTCTGGAAAGACAATTCTATCCAGCCTTTTTAAGTAACTTTGGTCACTACTACAAAACATCATAACATACCCTCTTGCCCTGAAATGCTTCTAGTTCGTTATGTTGATAATTTAAATTATTGTATACCTGGATGTCCAAACACCATTAAAGGATTCAATGAAACCATCCATAATAGTATGGACTTTACAGAGCATGTCTAATATATTTTATAATAAGCAGTACTACAGTACATTTTAGAAGCTTATCTGTATGTTTGCACTTATGACACCCTGATTATCTTCAAGTTCTAATATCACTTTCAGATTCACCATGGCTTCCTCCATATTTTGATCTACTTTAGGAGAGATTACTCTGGCAAACACAGTGATGGCATTGTGTGAAAAGGGTTTCATGTTATCAAGCTTGTTCCTCTTCATCTTTTTTGCTTGATGGCCCTAACACGGTACTTATTGTTGGCTTAGCATCATAGATGATTACCTTCCTCACCTCTCTCTCCCTTAAATAAGTTAATGTCTGAGAAATATTTTGAGAACAGCCAAACAAATTAATTTCTTCATCCTTGGAGATGTTAATTTCAGTTGGTCTGGAAGAAACGCTGCCTGTTTTCATTGGTGTACTACATCTGTAGATGTCCCTCTGACTACTTTTTTTTTTGCTGTTAGACTCTTATCAGTGACACTGCCAGGCTATATCAGTGATTATTCCCATATCATTTTAATTCTGTCTGACTAAAATATAACACTGCAGTGTTTTTTTATCTAGGTTAGGGCCATTTTATTGACAGAAATCTCAACATTAAGTAATGCATTTAGAATTAAAACTGTGTCAGATTGGAAATTTGTCAAAGTTAAACAAGGAAACCATTCCTTAGTCATCTTAGATTCATCAAAAGGTATTGTTACCTTGGGGGCAACATCCCCCAACACACCCTGCTGCTTGCAGCTACCAACTCCAAGTTCACACAATCACAGATAAAGGAAAGCCGTCTGAACTCTCTATATAGGACTGTTTTCCTGCATCAGTTATTGTACAGTTGGATTATGTATATGAAATTAGAATAGCAGGAAACTGAATAGAAGGGAGCCAGAATGCCTGTAAAAGAGTTGACTTTTGCTGAGGTGGCCTACTACTTTCCAGCTTGCTTAGAGACTTTTCCCAGTATAAATCACTTTCCTTGCATGCACATAACTGTTCCTCACTATTCTCTTCCTTACCACTGCATGCAGCGTTCATTTCTAAGTGACTGCATTAGAACTGCCATATATTATGACAGAGATCCCTAGATGGGAACAGCTCATGATTAATCAAAAATCTTACTAGAGAGCAAATAGGATCCAGTAAAGCTCAGTGAATCAGAACACAATGATAGTATGCCTGCATCTACTTTCAGCTCTTTTGAAAAGAGGTCAGCTATCTTGCAGGCCTCTCCTGCCTCCTTTAAGCTGTCTCTTTCTCATTCCTTTAGGGCTGTCACAGAATCTGCCTTTGTGGTTGTAGTAATTAGACAATTTAATAGTAACCACTTTACCTCCCTGACCTGTAATATTATGCACACACCATAAAAAGACATTTACTCGGCACCCTGTTGAAATGCTGAGAGCTGACAAGTCAAAAAAAAAAAAAAGACCAAGCCCCCTCCCAACCTTATACATATCAATCCAAGATCATCATAACTCAAAGAAAAGGATATATTCTGAGAAATGGCCATCTTGGTCTTAGTTAATGTAAGTCCATTTTTCAGCCATTCGGTCTCATTGTTTAGGGACTCACCCTAGTGGGTCCTGACATTTCAAATGGTTACCCATTTGCTTTCCAGTTAATTGAAAAAAAATTACTTGTATTCCCGTGTTTTCAATTTCAAACAATAAGAGGATTGTGAAGATACATGATATAATTGTAGCTCTAACTTTTTGGTGGAGACTGTAAAACACTGTTCCCAGGACAGCTAACTGGAAAGAACTATCTACAGATGTAATGATGTGGTTGAGATATCACACAGCATATTTTAATGGTAAGTAATGCTTTAGTTAGGTCTACTACTAAGATTCAAATATGAAAAACATAACTGAGACAACATCCAGGTATGGTATCTTCCTTCTGTCAAACCTCATATAAATGTTTAGATCATGTATGGTCACAGTAACTTCAAATTACTTCCAGCTTCACAAGACTAAATGTGATCATTATCTAGAACAAGTAGTAATTATTGTGGATGAACTAATTATTTTTCTGTGTGTCTTCACAGGAATGTAACTTGGAACAATTTAGCTATCCCAGATACTCATTGCTCACCAGAAGGAGAAGGATACCAGTGCCCCCAGGGGTTTAAATGCATGGACCTTGAGGACCTTGGACTCAGCAGACAGGAACTGGGCTACAGCGGCTTTAACGAAATTGGTCTGTAATGTGTTCAAATATTAGTTTTGTTGTTTAGCACGTTGAATATTAAATGGTTGCAATGATGCAGTTTTAGCATTCTTTATTTGTCATTGGTTTGTCAGTATTTTAGGCTTTCCAAACTTCTGGTCAAGAGAAAACAAATCATTAGAAAATGATCACTATTTCTGTTTAAAATATATAAGAATGTTCTTTGAGCTCTTGCACATACAATTCAGGCCTAGTTTACTTTTGTTAGTACATACTCACTCTAATTCAAATATAAGATTAATACTCTAGAAAATGTTTCTCATTATTTTACTCGGACACCGGATGCATATGTTTTTTTTTTATTTGTCAGGATACCAATAGCTACAGGCAATACTGATTTTTAGTAGAATATAGAATTATCTCTTTTTTGTACAACAGATATTTTCAACAAGTTTTAGATGTCAAATAAAATTATGGAATCTGACCAGAAGTGCAGTTTCTTGTACACTGGAGGTTTGTGATGAACTGAAAACCACATGACAGTTAATGCATCAGTCTTTATCCTTTGTTCTTAAGATGTACTTATTAGAGATGCATTGCTGAACAATACAACACAGTGCTTATGACACTGTCTTGCTCATCCACATTGGTTTCTCTTTTTAACAGTACAGACTGACAGCATTCTGATAGACACTACAGGCAGCCATCGTTATCTATTTATACCATTGATTATGTGGATGTAAGACATGGGCTTGCATTTCGGATAATTATTTATTTTTTTGTTCATTTCAATTTGTCAAGCCTAAGTCTAGATTCTTAAAAGTTATACAATTATTAGAAATACAACATACAAAATCAGTGTGAAGATACATTTATTGCTGTTGAAAATGTGGCAAACTGATCATAAATAGTTTTGTTTATTTGGTTATTTATTTTTATTTACATGTCTTTAATGGGGAGGTGAGTTTATCCTAAGACCCATTGCAGCCATAATCCAAGGCAGTAGGTGTAGAGACTGACAAATAACAGTGATATAATTAGAATTCTACAAATGAAGAAGGTTGATAACAAAATTTATATGTTTACAATAATGAAGAGAATTAATAACAACACTGTTTATGTGTACAGCAAATGGATACAACAACATAATCAGCAAAATCAACATTTAAATCAAGAAAACACTATTACATATGCACTGCAAGATAGAAAGGTCTTTAGGACCTCTTGAAGAGATCAAAAGAAGACTGCAGACTCAACTAGTAGCATAGTGAACTCCACAGGTAAGGGGCATAACAGGGAAAAAGGAGTCCAAACAAAATATGCAAATGAGTAGGGAACGTTTCTGATTCGATGAGTGGCAAGACTAAGACAACATACTTTTTTGTAAGTAGAAACAATACCAGCCAAGAATCTATATTTTATATTCAGATCTAAATGCTGCCTTAGAATGTCAGTTGATGTAAAGCAAACGTTGAAATATACATAAGTGACATGAAGTTCCTGTAAGTACTCAGACAGCTATGCTCTGCACCAACTGAGATCATCCCTGATGACAGCAGTTTATCTGCTTAACCCCCCCCAACCACAATATATACTAAGTAACATTGCTTAAAATAGCTAAACACGATGATGAACCAGAGTATGATACATTTGTAAAAGGGAGGGGTTATTAGTTTGAATTTAAAATCAGCGGGGGTGAGGGGTGCTTAATCCAACTTCGTAAACGCTTTCTAGCTGCTTATGTACCTGCTGCTGACTGACATTGAGGAAATCTAGTGGTATAGAACACTGCTTCAAAATCATTTTTTCCCACATTTCAAACCTAATTTGGCATATACCAGTGTTACTTCATAGACTTGTGTTTTTGTTCTTAAATTTACTAGTCCTTTATAGTTATATTTTCTACTAATAGCAGTTTCCATTACATTCTCTGAAAGTCCTTCTTACCTCTGTCACATGGCAGTAATTGTAAAGCCTGATACAAGACCATCCTTGGTTCTTCTCACCACTTGATAACCTTAGCTCCTATATTCTGGAGCATATATTCTTCAAGAAAAAAGTATATCAATTGTCTGCCCTTAAATTAATGTATGCCTATATTGACTATTATGCATGGCTTTTGCACTGGTTTCAAAATGTAAACTAGAAACTTTGTTAATTTTAACCATGTAGATGTCTATAGTTCAGAAAATATCTAAATTGTAAGTGTAACAGGCAGTTTCCAGTTATCTGACTGTATAATTTATTTGGTAGTGAAACACAAACTGAGACTGTAATACTGAAATATGTGTGTGTGGGGGGGTTCAGTTTGAACACATTATCAAGGAGATGGAAATTTAGCCTCATACTAGGTAGAGTGTGACTATAAAGGTAGACTGCTTTGGAGACTTGCCTTCTACTGAAGAAAGCTAACAGCAACAAAAAGGAAATCTCTAGCATTGGGCAGACAAAATGTTGAAGAAGTAAGAAGAAAAGCACAGAATAAGTCTGGGACTAAGGAGACAGGGGAAAAGAAAAAAAAGAAGGCAGAGAAAAAATAAAGGAAAATGTCCTGTTCTCAGGGAAGCCTGCAAAGGTTATATCCAGTGCTCCGATGCTGGCAGTCAGTCATTTATTATACTGATATTAATGATGAACCCTCCTTGACTCATACTGAGGTAATGGAATTAGAAAGAAAGAAACAGCATGAGACAAGGAAATATCAATCATACTTATACAGTTCTCCCATATTTGTTATGGAAAAAGTCTGCTTATTTAAGTTGAGTAATATTGCTACTGGATTCCTGTGAAAAAAAATCAACTACAAGCCTGCTTCATCAAAATAACAATCTTCTTCATCCTTTCTGACCATCACCAGAGTAAGATATGAATCTATCTGGTGCTTTAAAGTTCATCCGTGTCCATTTTGAAGTGCAACTTAGATCTATGAATGGGAAACAAAATAAAATCTCCCAGGACTCTCCCTGTACTACTAATGAACCAATGCAACTCCAAAATGCTTTCTCCCATGCATGGGTCCCCTTAAATTATCTATGGTATGACCCCACTTATTCTCATTAGGGGGTAATGCATAATTATCAACCATGGGATGGGCAAGGCCAATCTATAACAAAATGGGATAGGTTTTTCTGAGCATAAAAAGAGAAATTTGCTAGGATTAAAATGTCCTGAAAGGGTATGTATGGACATATTTAAAAAGGAAAATGTTTTCTTTATCAATATCAGGCCTTAGATTGATTTACCATTGTAGAGACAGACAGAATTGTCATTTTCTGTTTTTTTTTTCCAGGTTCTACTCAAGAAGATATCTAATTTTTCTGAGCTGCTAAACTTGGAAAAGGAGTTTTATAACCTAGGGTTAAAAAGTGGTACTTTGACTTCATTAGGACTCACCAGCTCAGATCTAGATAACTTCTCTTCTCCTAGATCAAAACAATATTATCAAAGACACTGTTAAGATTCTAGATGACCACTGTCCTGCTACAATGAGGCATGACAAATTATACAGGGGAAAACAAATTTAATTTATATAGACAGCACAAGGCAAATCAAGTGTTGTCAGTCCTCTGTTCAGTTAATACCAAAAAAGCACTAATGTTTGACATGCTGCCTCCTCATGGGGATACAAGGAACATAGACTAGTATGATAAGAAGGTGTAAACCCCTGGCATCATAGATGTGAGATTTGTCAGATATTCATTATATTGATCACTATTACCATAGCCAAAGCTATATGATTATATCCTACCAAGGATATAACAGCAGAACAGCTTCCAAAGCTTTAGGGCACCTTCCATGCACCCAAACCATTAGGCAGCCTGAACTGAGTATCAAAAAAGAGAGCACTCCTCTGTGAGCTTTCAAGGATCAGTTGGTTGGCTTATGCTACTTCATTGCTGGGCAGATAAGTATTCTTTAGGGAAAAACCTTCCACATTTAATATTTATTATTTAACTTTACTTTCCTCATTAAGAAAGTTTTTTAAATTAGGAGCTTATGTTTAAATGGACTGTTATGAGACTTAATTATACTTTAAAATAGGAACACACTTTTTTCCTGAAAGTTTAAAAGTTGTTAAAAACTTTGTAAGACCATGTTATTTCTTTGGAAGAAAACATGTTTATTTCACTTTTTGCAGCTGGAAAAGTATAGTAAAGTGCTTTTTACTGTGTTTTACTGGGAAAAAATCACTTTTTGAGCCTTTGAATTTTTACCAGCTTGTGCTGCTTGGGTACCATTTTTGGACTGATGATAGAACAAATTACCGGTACCACAGTCGGTCCTTCTTCTAGCACCAAAAGGAAAATTTTAAGCAAACAGCCTTTGCCACTACAACAGGCAAGCAATTTGTCTCAGTCACTGGTGGATGAGTTTACTGTGGCCAAAGCTGGTTCCTCAGACCACTGATCTCTTACCCCGGATCAGTCTGCAGTTTTCTTCCACAGCCACTATGGACTGGGGGTTAGCTATGTCCTCTGTGATTTTTGGGGTTATCTCACTGTGCAAGTGAGAGACACTTATATTAGTCATAGGAAAGGGAACAGGGAAGTCTTCCCTGTTTAGTCACAATAGGTTCATGGGCGCATAGGTGTTTACTAGGCTAACGACCACAAGAGTCTTTTTAAGCCTAGCCATGCATCCCGAATCTCTGACAAGTTTTGATACCCTTGATAAGTGTAAGCATGGGCCTGGGAGATGAACCATTTACAGGTTTCCTGTTTGCATCAGAGACATAGGTGACAAACCAGGGATGAATTTCCGGTTTCCCATCCAATTGTCCAAGTTGCACTTAAATTGGATTAGGGAGGAACTCTGCTTCACATGGATGGGGAGACTGTTCCATAGAGGGGGTAGTCTCTGGGATACATACTTATCTCTCCAGCAGGTCCTATTTATATCACAGCCAAGGTTTAAGTCTTTAGAATGGATAATTCTGATACTGTTTGTTTTGTGGATATGCAGGAGTTCCATCAGAGTGGGGTCTGACAATGCCCTGTATGCTAGGCATAGATCTCCCTTCAAAAGCCTGTAGAAGACATTAGGGGTAATACCTTAACAAATGATCAGGAATTGAAGGCAATCAATCTTACTATTAATATCTCCTCATTTAAAAAGTGATCTTCACACAATTAATGATTAATAAAGTATACTTCACCCTTACGATTCTGAACAAGTTTGACTACAAAACGTCTCCTTCATGTTCATGTTGTTCATTCCCCCAGGCAGATCTTTTGCATGTTTTGTGGTTTTGTAAATACTCACAGAATCTATGGGGATCGCTCAAGGTACAAATAGAAGAGATGGGTTACCATAAATCAACACTATCTTGGGAGGTGGCCATCTTCACATAATAGATGCTAAACTTTTCCGAATGGAATTGCATATATTAACTACCATCTGTTCACTAATCAAAGTCTATATAACCAAAAATTGGTTAGCTCACACTAAATTTAGATGGAGTGGTTTTAGAAGTATGGCCACAACAAATATATCCACTCAGAAGCTAATTATAACAAACCCAACGAAACAAGTCTGTTACCAGAAACTCTGGATGTCACTGTTTAAACTTTTCTTAGATACTTGACAATGAGGTAGGTCATATTACTGAATCCTACTTTATGGTAATTAGATTGGAGAAGTGCCTTTTACTCCCCAGCCTATACTTTAGTCACAAATTTTTGCTTCTCATTTTATTAAGGACATAGAATGACTTAACACATTAGTTCTTCTCTCTCTCTTTTATATTCTTATTCTAGCAGCACTGCTGTAAATAGTGTACATAGTTCTTTTTTGTCTTAGGGTAATAGTGGTAACAGTTATTGTTTTTATGTTAAATGTCTTTGTGTGTGTGACCAGTATTGTATTCTACTTCTGCATATGTTTAACCTGACTGTACTTGATGCACAAAGATAATAAAACCTGCAATTTAAAAAAAAACTGTAGGAGACAGAATACAGGAATAGGGCTTGAGGCACTATGCATAGGACATATTACAATGTTTTGCACATCCCTGTGGAAGTTATTGCTGCCATTAACAATCCTGTTGGCCCTAATTTCCTGTTTAAAAGAAGCAGAAAATGAAGCATGTATCTGCTCTTGTCCAAATTTTCTTGGGCAGGAGTAATTTATTAGATCAAGATCAGGGTCTAATTCAGGCTATTGATAATTTTTATACAGTAGTATCTTTTAAAGGAACTTTGTAACCACAAAAATCCAAAGGATGGAAAGGAGCACACGCCAGCAAATATACGAAGGTTTTAATTTAATTCCGCAGATAGTAGCAGCACATAAATTCCACAGGAAATATACAGCACACGAACGCTCTTCTATAACCATGCGCTTTCGTCCACGAAACAAATAGGACTTCATCAGATAAAATTAATTATGCTTAATTGGCACTTATATATTGTAATCTATTTGAATTCAACCAATACTAAGATTTGCATCCTGGTTCTACCAATAAAAGTTGTGTGGCTCATGAATATTGAAAAGTAAATAACAAACTGTGCGTGACCTGTTCTAAAATCTTGTTTTAAAACCTATTAAAACTTTAATAAAATCATCAAAATGTAAAATGTTCACTTACAATACACTATCTTACATAAATAAAGAATTAAATAAATATTTAAAATAAATGTGTGTTTCGTTCTGTTTCATAATGTGTTCAATGTACCTTTCATTCACATTATTAAAACGTTATGGCACCATCTATTGTCCAAATGACAATAGTGAAGATATTTGGATTATATTTTGGCTGCTCTCAATTTTAAAACAGAGGACAATGATATATATTCATTCAATCCTGGTGCTTTGGTGGCTTCCAACATAATTTGCCACCAAAACTCCTTATATTCCAACCATTCCTCCCATAAACCGCCCCTCATTTCCCTTTTAACTTGTTCTATTACAAAAAAAAGGAATCTTGAGCCATCACATAATTTAGTATGTTTATACAACGCATTGGTCTCCTTAGATTTGGATATTTCATATGTGTGCTCATAGATTCTTCTCTTCAGCTCCCTTTCTGTTTTGCCTATATAAAATGAACTGCATTTCTCACATGTAGCTATGTATATCACCCCTTTTGTTTCACAATTATAATATCCCTTACTGTTTATTGTTGTATCCCTACTATTAACATATAGATTTCCTTTGTTAATAATGTATTCACATTGCTTACAACGTCCGCATTTATATGTTCCATTCTTACTTTCCCCTACTGTTGTTATATTATTGTGCGTGTCAATGTTCCCTACATTATTATTCTCCAGAATCTTTTTTATACTCCATGCGTTCTTGTACACAATTTTAGGAGAAAAGTTATTAATATTTTCAATGTCAGAAAAAGATGAAAATTTATCCCATTCCTTCTGGAATAACTTTTTCACCTTAAAATTAAAAGTATTGTACTGTAGAATTAAAGCGGACTCGTATTGTTTGTCAGAACCATATGTTTTATTGTTGTTAGTATTTTTGATACTACATATCTTATCTAACAAAATACCTTTTATAGGTTTGAATTTTGATATTCTATTTTTCTCTACCTCTTCTCTGATGTTTCTTACAAACTCCTTTGGATAATCTCTTGCACAAAACATCTCCTCTAATATATTACATTCTATTTGAAAATCTTCATCTTTACTTGTCATACGAGATCCCCTCACAAACTGCCCTTTCACTATATTCTTTTTGCAGTGTGAGGGGTGTGCACTCGTGTAATGGAGAAAGGAGTTGCAAAATGTGCTTTTCCTATATACTTTTGTTTCAAAGTCATTATTGTTCTTGTTTTTGTAAATTTCGATATCCAAGTATTGTAACCTATCTGTAGAGGTGGTATACGTAAATTTCAAAAAACTTGTTGTGCTATGAAGGTAATCGAAAAATTCAAGAAATTTGTCATAACCCCCTGTCCAGAAAATAACTATATTGTCCAAATAACGACGGTATAATGACCAATACTGATTAAATTCTGAGTTCAGCACATGTAAAGTTTCCCATCTAGCTAATACAGTATTGGCATATATGGGTGCACATGCTGCATCCATTGATACTCCCTGTATTTGTTGATAATATTCTCCATTGAAAAGTATAAAATTATATTTGAGTACTGTATCAGCTAGTTCAACAATGGCTACCTTCTCAGAGTGTGTAAGCTTGTTGTCAGCAAATATCATATCTTCAAACATGACTAACCCTTCCTCGTGAGGTATGCAGGTAAAAAGATCTATTACATCGATCGTAACAAAAATAAGATCTTCTGACATGAGATCTGATTTAATACATCTCAATAAATCCCATGAATCTTTCAATATATGAATATTTTCATTGCATATATGTTTCGTCTTTAAATCTACAAATTTCGCCATAGGAAGCATTTTTGATCCAACTGCCGAAACAATCGGTCTTAAAAGGGGGTCATACACATTCTTGTGAATTTTCGGTATCCCGAAAATTGTAGGAATTTTTGGTTTGGGTACATGTAAACATTTGTACAAATTATTATCAATTGTACCTTCAACAATAATATCATTCAATAAGATATCAATTTTGTGATAAGCTAAATATACTTCATTGAGTGATACACATTTATATTTAGTTTCATCCCTAAGAATGCAGTTCATTTTTCCTTCATAAATAATGTTTTCCATGATAACTACCCCCCTCCCTTGTCTGGTTTCATAATTCTAATAAGTATTCCGCTTCAATGCATTCAGAATCTCAAATTCTTGTTTAGAAAGGTTATTTTTCACCAATATTTGGTCAAATACCTTCCTAATCTCTTTTCAAGTACCATATCAAGATTCCTAATCTGCGGATGGAAAGGGGGGTTGAAAGTACTCTGGCGAGTCAGATTTGGGTGCTGAAGATTTGAATCATGGTTCTCCGTGGGTGGTAATATAGTTTTCAAATTTACTTTCCTTAAAAATAACTTCATGTCAATAATAGTTTGAACTAAAATCTCCTTTAGTGTAGGGAATAAATTTAAATCCTTTACTAAACAATTCAAAATGCTCTTTTGTAATAGAAATTCCACTAAAATTATAAATAGAGAAATTTTTGTATGTATAAGTGGTGTCAATCTGTAATATTTCGCTGTCGAAGTCATTGTTAACATATAGTAGGGGTCGGGTGTAATTGTGTTAGTACCTCCCTCTCCCCCCCCCCTCCTCTGAAAATTTTGGTATCTCTGGTTATTCCCATTTACAAAATGTTCTTCCTTGGTAAGGGGTGGAAATTCTGTGTCATAATCAGCCCCATATTCTAATTCATTATATGGGACCTGTCTGTTAACACCAATATCTTGTTTAGAATCAGCTCTACCTTTATATTCCCATTTCTTAAAAGGTGGTTTTGGGTAACTACTGTTTTGCTGGTACTCATAAATATCCCTTTTCAATTTATTAATCTTCCTTTGTTCTAATAATTTACATTTAGAATCTATGTCATGCCTAATGTCAAAATATTTGTCCCTTTCTTCTGTAACCTTAAAAAACAAATCCTTTTTAATACAACTATCCAGAACATCTATTTCATGTTGTAAATTCTCCTGGACTCTGTTGTTTTCCTTAATAATAAGCCGTAAAATTTCTAATCCACAATTGTTAAAAACACCCATAAGTTCATTATGGTAATCAGAACCAGGCTGTACATTATTTGGGTATTTCCATACCCTTAGCCCTTTCGGGACCACCTTCTTTCTAATACATTCTGTTAAATAACTATTCTCTACAGCAAGCGTTTTAAATTTGTACATAAGTTTCGAAAGCTTTTCAATTTTTATAGCATAAGACTCTCCATCAATTGGAGCGCTGCTAGTATTAGATTCAATGTTAAAATTAAAAGGAATTATTAACCAATCTTTTAAATCCTTTTGGTAAGGAGAAGTCAAGACAGTATGGCCACAACAAATATATCCACTCAGAAGCTAATTATAACAAACCCAACGAAACAAGTCTGTTACCAGAAACTCTGGATGTCACTGTTTAAACTTTTCTTAGATACTTGACAATGAGGTAGGTCATATTACTGAATCCTACTTTATGGTAATTAGATTGGAGAAATGCCTTTTACTCCCCAGCCTATACTTTAGTCACAAATTTTTGCTTCTCATTTTATTAAGGACATAGAAAGACTTAACACATTAGTTCTTCTCTCTCTTTTCTATTCTTATTCTAGCAGCACTGCTGTAGATAGTGTACATAGTTCTTTTTTGTCTTAGGGTAATAGTGTTAACAGTTATTGTTTTTATGTTAAATGTCTTTGTGTGTGTGACCAGTATTGTATTCTACTTCTACATATGTTTAACCTGACTGTACTTGATGCACAAAGATAATAAAACCTGCAATTTAAAAAAAAAACTGTAGGAGACAGAATACAGGAATAGGGCTTGAGGCACTATGCATAGGACATATTACAATGTTTTGCACATCCCTGTGGAAGTTATTGCTGCCATTAACAATCCTGTTGGCCCTAATTTCCTGTTAAAAAGAAGCAGAAAATGAAGCATGTATCTGCTTTTGTCCAAATTTTCTTGGGCAGGAGTAATTTATTAGATCAAGATCAGGGTCTAATTCAGGCTATTGATAATTTTTATACAGTGGTATCTTTTAAAGGAAAATAAGGATTCCTGTTTAACTGAAGAGATTCAAGATTCTGAATCTGGACAGGAAGATGAAAGGAAAGATGCAGTGTTTCCTCTTCAGATTTCTGATTCAGTCTCAGACGAAAACATGGTATCTAACACTTCCTGTGAGGGATTTTCTTTCTCTGAAAGTGTTTTTAGAATGTGCCAGTGTTTTCTAACACTTCCTGTGAGGGATTTTCTTTCTCTGAAAGTATTTTTAGAATGTGCCAGTGTTTTCAGTGGGGGAACACTAAGCATTCTCAGTTTCTTGAATTTTCATAACCTTCTCCCATCTCTCCTGTGCTGTTAGCATTGGAAGATGTGTTTGTCACTGCCTATTTCCCTGATATTCAGCCTGCTGCCCCTAAACAACCAGATAGATTGTATAAAATTCTTCCATCTTTTAGGTGTTTATACACTCATCCCAGACCCAGAGGTATAGTTTTGGTTAATTCTAATGCTGCTAAGCATTTAGTTAATTCCAGTCTTTCTCTTTCTGACACGGGTGGTAAAATAATTGATCTGTAGGGAAAAAAGTGTATGCTTCTACAACTTTGATCTTCAAAATTTGAATTGCCAGACTCATATGTTGAAATGTATTCCTACTAACTGTAGAAGTATGAGGAATGTTTTGCTTTGTTTGCAGTTTCTTCTTATGAGGAAAGGTCTACTTGAAATGGCTTAGTTTCTTCCATTTCACAGGTCACAACTCATTGTTTAAAGTGTGCATATGACTCTGATGATGTTTCTTCCAGGCAAGAGTTCATTGGTACTGTACTGAGGAATTTTGCCTGCTGGTTTCTCAGAATCTCCTGGAAGATGCAAAAATGAGATTTTAAATTCTCCTTTGGATAGAGAATTAGTTTTTGAACTAGTTATCAAACAGTGTGCTAAGAGGGGTAAACTGATTCAAGGAAATTTCCAGATGTTTTAGCCCTCATTTTCTAAATTTTGCAAGAGAGTTTCTACCCCATTTTCCAATTTTGGCAAGAAACAAAATAAATCATCTCAGCAAAATGCTGGTAAACAGACATTTAAGAAGCAATGGCAAGTAGGGTTCTAAAAAGAAGGCAGCAACTCCACACAAACAAAGGACAGCTAAACAAGTCAGAATGACTGTGTAAAGGCCCATGTCACCCCATTCCTTCCTAGCAGTCCCTTATCCCTTCCAGAAAGTCTGAATCTCCATTTCTCTCTTTGACAGCAGATAGATTTAGACAAATGGGATTTGAAGATTATTCATCAGTGTTACAGACTGCAGTGGGAAGAAATTCCTCCCTTGCATGGAGACATTCCTCATCCACCAGACTTGTCTACTCCCCCTGTCCTTTAGCATATGTCATCTCAGTGACTAATAGAACCAATTCCTCCTTCTCAGCTAGGAAGAGGTTATTATTTAAGGTTGTTTTTGGTGCCAAAGAAAGAAAGTGCCTGGAGACCAGCTCTTGATGTTTCTTTCCTAAATGGTGATACTGCCAAGTTTAAAATGCTGTCAGTTCACAACCTGTTACCCTTTCTTCCTCATTTAAATTTTCTAGTTGCAGTACATTTAAAATATGCTTATCATCACATCCCTATTCATCCTGACTTCAGACGTTTCTTAAGGTTTTATGTGTGTTGAAAACATTATCGGTTTAATTCCTTACCCTTTGGACCATTCATTGCACCAACAGTGCTCATGAAGTGTCTTGAGTTAGAGCTCTTTGCAGGCTACAGAGTATCCACATTTTTTCATACTTGGATGACTTGCTTATTTTTGCAGAGTCTTTTTCAAAGTTTCAGGAGTCTTTCTCTTGGGTGAGAGATCTCTTACACAAACTGGGATTCCAAGAGAACATTCAAAAGTCTTTTTTTGTCTCTATCACACAGGACAGTTTTCATGTGATGTCTGCTAGACCCTTCAGTTCAAAGAGCTTTTCTTTCACAGAAAACACAGAAGTATATCCTGATCTTGATCTATTTCAAGGGGTTTCCACTCAGATGTCAATCTCTGCAAATGAAATACCTCAGGAGTTTGGATCTCATGGCATTTATGTTCTCATGCTGTCCCTGGCAAGACTCTACATGAGGAAGACACAATGAAATCTGAAGTCTCTTTGGACTCAGTCCCAACATCCATTACCCTTTCGAATTGCAGTTCTGGGATTTTTCAGAAAGGAAATCGATTGGTGGAGACAACAAATATCCCTAAACCCAGGTCCCCCCACACACACACACTTCAAAGCAGCCAGTCGCCACAGATGCTTCAGACTTTTCGTGGAAAGCAGTGTCAGGAGAGATAAAAGTGCAAGGTATCTGGGACAATGATGTAATGCACAGAATCCCCAATAAGTGCTTGCTCACCTTTAGTAGTACAATAGCAGAAATGCACTCCGTTCGTTAAAAACAGTTGTTTATTGTCCATGACAAACCAGCAACGATAGATACATCCAAAACACATAGACGATGTGCCCACAATGCAAATACTACATAAACGATAGTTGAAGAACCTCCAACTAATTCACTGAATACCAAACTGTTGCAAAATCCATACAAACTAACGAACATGAATAATTCATTGAAGACCAGGGTTTCAAAAAACCATAAGACAAAAGAATGTAGGTTAAGCGCTTTCACCCGTTATTCGGGCTTCTTCAGAACACTGAATGCCTAAAGTGTACGCCTTAAATGAACATTTTGGCGCCAAAAGTATTTTAAAAATTTAAAGGGAACTAGCCCTATATATGAATGTAATTTCATGCCCTACTATAAACATTAATCTTGTGGGCTGAAATATCATTTGCCATGTGTTAAAAAAGTTTACTGATCACAGTCACAAAATACATAATGAACTATAAACTCTCCGCTTATATTATGTGCCATCACTAGTGCATATAAAATATTATTGTTGCTTTCGCTTAGCACTATTATATCAATTAATGATTATAATAACCCTATTTATACTTGCTACTCAAATATAACTATGCATAGTTATATTTATGCTATATTTGTGTGTCCAAAATAGTACATGTTTATACCAAATTGGTAGATTTTTTACGAGAGTATTGAAAAACCAAATGTTTTGCACTTATGCGCTTTAACATGCACGCTATGTTATTAATATTGTGTGTATTTTCAAATACCTTCTTTACCTTCCCCTATGTCCATCTAACCAAATGGTAATAATACTAATTAGGTCGATGATAACTTATTGATTACACACAATCTGTAAAGTAGTTCAAAACGTAAACATGTAGAATATATAAAATGTATAAAATATAAAAAATGTATTGATGTTAAATAGGTGGATGCTTGCTCTAAATGTTCGCTTGATTATAAACCTAATGCCAATTTTAAATACCGTAAATAATGCAACCTACAAATAACAATACGATATTTGACATAATATAAGACATAATAAATAACAAAATGATATGTGACAGAATGGGAAACTATGACAGAATAAAATAACAAAAATAAAAAATGCATTTAAAACAATCTCTTCTGCCACTCTTTCTATATATACGTGATATTCAAGACATGTGAAATAACCTGATGTAAATTCATTATTTTATACTCATACTCGTCCTTATCATATTAATTTGTTAATAATTACTACCTAGTTCATAAAAATATTATATACAGAATCAAATGAAAACTAGTCTGAATTAAAGTATAGAACGAGTGCAAGCTCAACATACTCAAATCTCTTTAATGAATAATATTTAAAATGTGTCTAATTCATCGATGTTATGTAAAAATCTATGAACAGAAACTTATCCTTCTGACATCCCATTTTAAACTGAATACATAAAATTCATATAAAATTATTGTACATAGAACGTATTGTACATAAATTAGTTGTATATATATCTAATACTAACTAAATTGAAATTGATAATTGCTTGGTTAAAACTAATATTTAATATTTAATGTTTAATATGCTTAAAAATATTTAAAAATTGTGCTTATGTATTTAATGTGTTAAAATGAATTTTAATGAGATGCTATCATTTAATCCAGGGATTGTGGTGGCGTCCAAATAGATTTGCCACCATGCTTCCCTGTATAATAAATGTGTTCTAATATCACCCCCTCTGGGGTCAACTTTGACAGTGTCAATTATTGCAAATTTGAATCCTTTGGTATGTCCCTTACTTTCTACATGCCTACCCAGTGCATTAGTTAAATCCTTCTTTCTGATTTTGTAATTATGTTTGTAAATTCGTTTGTTTAAACCCCTCTCTGTTTTTCCCACATAAAAACATTGGCATTGATTGCACGTCGCCAAATGCACTATCATTTTGGAGTTACAATTACCCCTTGAACACTTTATTTTTGTTCTCGTGATATTTTGTAAGTCAATTTCCTTTTTATCATTAATGTAATTGCATTGATTACACCGTCCACATTTCCTAGTATAGTCTTTTATTATGGTACTCTGCTTCTTATTATGTTGTATATGTTTTTGCAGTAACGTTTTAATATTATTACCCATTTTATAGACTATTCCAGGTTTCATTCCCATAACTTCGGATAATATGGAATCACCAGTTATTAGGTACCAATATTTAGTCAATAAATCAATAATATCTCTGGATACAGGACAATAAAGCATTATAAATGCTCTTTGATGGTTACTCATGGTATTATTCTTTTTATCTATAACACTATCACTATTTGTATTTATGGAAGGTTCACCTGAAATTTGATTTCCTAAACCTAATAGCGGTTTATATTTTTTCCCCATTCATCTAAGATGTATTTAGTCACGTTGCCCATCATATCTATAGGATATCCCCTATCTTTAAACATAGTTTTTATTGTGTTTAATTCACTAACCAAAGTATTAAAGTCCGATGTCATTCTACTGGCCCGAATACATTGGCCCTTGTAGACATTATATTTAAGTTTGGTAGGATGAAAACTGTTATATTGCAAATAGTCATTTGAAAATTTATTTTTTCTGTATATTCTGGAATGTAAATTACCTTCATGTTCATAAATAAATGTATCTAAATACACTATTCCAGTGGTGTTGTATTCATAAGTGAATTTTAAAAATTCACTACTACCATTGAGGAAATCTATAAATTGTTCTAAATGTTCCAAACTGGAATTCCATAGAATGTAGATATCTTCTAGAAATCTTGAATAATATTCTATATGATCAAAATGCCTACTTGTAAACAGTGTACTACATTCCCAATCCAGCATGACCAGGTTGGCAAAAATGGGGGCACAAGCTGCTCCCATTGCTACCCCCCTGGTCTGCTTGAAATGTTCCCCTTCATAATAAATGAAGTTGTTCTCCAGTACGATATTCATACATTCAATGATCAAATTAATCTCATCCCAATCAAGTACTGAAAATTTTCTTATACTATTGCTAAAAGCCTCCATTCCTTCCTCTTTGGGTATGCAAGTAAATAGATCGATGACATCTGTTGTAACAAATAACCATCCATTATTCCATTTTTCTATAGGATATACCTTTAAGAATTCCCACGAATCTTTCACCATGTGTGGTATCTTGTCATATATGTGTTTGAGTCTGGCATCTATGTATTTGCCTATAGGAAATGTTTTGGATTCACTTCCAGAAATGATTGGCCTAAACGGAGGATCTATAATCGATTTATGAATTTTGGGTATTCCCACCAACGTAGCTAATCTTGGATATTTTACAGTCAAAAATTTATATAATTCAGTATTAATCCTTCCATCTATATGAAATTCCTCCAAGTATGAATATATTCTCCGGTATGCTATGTTGATTTCATTGATAGAAATCGATTCATATTTGTCAGTGTCATATAGTAGATCGTACATTTTCTTATGATATTCAAGGGGTCTCATAAATAACAATCCCCCCTCCTTTGTCTGGTTTCATGACCCTTATACTGGAATCCATTTGTAATTCCTTTAATGTATCTATTTCTCCTGTGGTTAAATTGCTATAACCTTTGTGAGTTTGCACCTTATATAGATTGTACAACTCTCTGGTTATTATTTTTTAATACGTTTCAACCACTGGATAGCCAATAGGTACAAATGAACTTTTGACCTTCAACTCAGTGTTGTTTTTTTCTAGTATATTTTCTTGTTGTTGATTTTTATTAGAACCTTTTTCATGAAACATCAAAGCTAAATTCATCTTTCTTGTATATTTTTTCAATTCACATATACTATCTATTAAATCATACCTTGGTGTGGGAATAAATTTCATACCCTTGGCTAGGATATTAAAATGTCCTTCATGAATTTCTAATTTGGAATAATTATAAATATTAAACCCTTTAAAACTATACATATGTTCTCCAATTTTACTTATTTGACCATTTACTGTTTGACTGTTGGTTACATTTTCCCTGCTTACCATCTCCCATTGTATTTGTTGTCGTAGGTCTCCCTTTCTCTCATAAAATTTTTTCTGTAGGGTTGCCCTTGCATCCCTTGTTCCCTCCAAAAATGGGGATTATTAGATATCGATTCTCTGTCTATAAACCCTTCCTGATGTTCTTCTATCCGGTAATGCTGCTTTGTATTACCACTATTTCTATCCCTATACCATGTATATGCTGTCCCATTTTTATATTGATTAACATCTCTAAGTATTTTTTTATACTTTGTTTTACATAAATTCTGCATCCACCTATCAGCTATATCAAATTGTTTTTTATATAACTTTTCCCATTCAGTAAATAATAAATCCTTGGTTATTAAATCATTCAAATTTTCATTTTCAAGAATTAACTTAATTAATTTTTCATCATTGTATTTTAACAAAAGTTGCATAAACTTAAAACCACATTCATCAAAAAATATATTAAATTCATCCTTGACATTGGTAGTCATATTGATACCCATAGGTATCTTAAAAAATCTCAACCCTTTTGGTACCATCTTCATCTCTATACATTTCTTAATATATGCATTGTCAGTTTTAACTCCATTTATATTTTTTAATAATTTTCCCATGGAGTATATCATATCCCTACTGGTACCATTGACCCTGGGATTGTTATGAATATCAATCGACTGTTTAACTTGATCAATATCACAACCTTTGGACAGAAACTGATTAAATTGAGTTCCTTGTATTTCTTTATTTTTATCAAAAATTCCATTAAATGGAATATTCTGATTTACAGTACCTTTAGAATGTTGTGTAGCTCTTCCCACCACATTAGAATATGTCTTGGTGGGATATGGTCTCTTGGGTTTGGTACCCAGTCTATTCGCTTCTTCTTCAATATCGTAGACTGAGAAATCAAACGTAAAATCAGATAAATTCATTTTATTGCTGTTCAAAGGTTCAGTAATATTCATAGGTTATTCAATGTCTATAGGACCCCTTGTCCTGTTGGTCATCTGTCCATTGGGTATAGTCATGCTGTCATCCAACTTGTTCATACCCTCAGGTTGTTCGCTATTTCCCTGTCTGGTAGTTTGTATGCGATTTATATTCAGTTTGGATGACATTGATTTATTACCATCCTCAATGGTGGGCTGATGGCTAGTAGTTGTCAATATACTAGTTCCTTTCTTTTTGCAACATTCGCTCGAAGTCTTGTTAAAGTCTAAAGCCATATTTTTTACCAAATCTAGTAATTTACCAAACTCATCCTTCAACGTAGATATTTCTTCTCGGAGTAAAGAAAGTTCATTGCATTCTCCCTGGGATTGTTTTGGTGAGACTTCACCGGTGGACTCCATGCTGAACGACTACAGAATGTTGTGGTGAAAGATACTACTGATTGATGTAATGCACAGAATCCCCAATAAGTGCTTGCTCACCTTTAGTAGTACAATAGCAGAAATGCACTACGTTTGTTAAAAACAGTTATACCAATTTGGTATAAACATGTACTATTTTGGATACACAAATATAGCATAAATATAACTATGCATAGTTATATTTGAGTAGCAAGTATAAATAGGGTTATTATAATCATTAATTTATATAATAGTGCTAAGTGAAAGCAACAATAATATTTTATATGCACTAGTGATAGCACATAATATAAGCGGAGAGTTTATAGTTTATTATGTATTTTGTGACTGTAATCAGTAAACTTTTTTAACACGTGGCAAATGATATTTCAGCCCACAAGATTAATGTTTATAGTAGGGCATGAAATTACATTCATATATAGGGCTAGTTCCCTTTAAATTTTTAAAATACTTTTGGCGCCAAAATGTTCATTTAAGGCATACACTTTAGGCATTCAGTGTTCTGAAGAAGCCCGAATAACGGGTGAAAGCGCTTAACCTACATTCTTTTGTCTTATGGTTTTTTGAAACCCTGGTCTTCAATGAATTATTCATGTTCGTTAGTTTGTATGGATTTTGCAATGGTTTGGTATTCAATGAATTAGTTGGAGGTTCTTCAACTATCGTTTATGTAGTATTTGCATTGTGGGCACACCGTCTATGTGTTTTGGATGTATCTATCGTTGCTGGTTTGTCATGGACAATAAACAACTGTTTTTAATGAACGGAGTGCATTTCTGCTATTGTACTACTAAAGGTGAGCAAGCACTTATTGGGGATTCTGTGCATTACATCAATCAGTAGTATCTTTCACCACAACAATCTGGGACAACGAGACAACAAGGACAGATGCTAGCACACAAACATAAAAGATATGTAAACTGAAATCAAGGTACATAACTCTATGAATCACAGTTGGTCCTCTTCTGTTTCTTACACACAATACCATAGTCAAATGGTATGTCAACAAGCAAAGGGGAACCAGGTTTTCGCCCCTATGCAGACTAGAGATGTTAGCTTGGGATATAGTTTTAGAGCACAATCTCACACTACAGGTATCCTTCATCCCGTCAGAACAAAACTGTTTGGCAGACAATCTTAGGAGGAAAAAGACAGACCTTCACAAATGGAAACTACATCAGGAAGTCTTCTAAGATTTGATCCATCTGTGGGGAGTTCCTTGGGCAGACATTTTGACCTCCTCTCTGAACAATCAGCAAAATTCTGCTTCATGACTCCATGCAAGAAGGCTTGGAAGACAGATGCCTTTTTCTTTCCTTGGACAGGAATGTTTCTGTATGCTTTTATACCCTCTCTATTTGATATCCAGGGTACTTGCTGAAGATTTATATCAGACAATTCAGATACTTCTGGCTCAAGCACAGTGGTTCTCTCTCTCTTTCTCTCTCTCTCTTTTTTTTTTTTTTTTGGAAATGGCCAGAGGTAATTAACCGAGCTCCCTCATAGAATGGATCTATACACTTAGGAACAGGAATGTTTGATACATCCCAACCCCAAATAACTTCAACTGACTGCCTAGATGATAATGTCTTAATTTTGTTTAAGCAACTGTTTATTGAGGACATGCAGCAGGTACTAATGGTGGAAAAAATCATTTTCTAGAAAATCATTTATTAGCAAATGGAAAGGTTTTTCTAGTTGATGCATACAATATTACAAGCACACATTCAGGGCTAGTGTTTCTGTGGTCTCAAAATGTTATTCTCAGTCACCATTCTATTGCCTTTCTTGTTCTTCTATCAAGGTTCATTTGTCAGCCATTTCTACATGGCTGCCCATAGATCCACTTCTTTCAATGCATTCCCATATTAAAATGTTTTTGAAAGGGATTTGGATAACAGACTTCTAAGAAAACTGATAGCTTCTCCTTAGGATCATAATTTAGTGTTAGAGAAGCTAATACTTGCTCCATTTGAAACAGCTCATCAGGCTGATATGAGTTTTTTTACATGGAAACTTGTTTTACTGATTGCTCTGATCTTTGCAAGAAGATTATCTGAGCTCTTATGGTGAGTCAACCCTATTCATTTTCCAAAGAAAAAGGGTTTCAGTGAGAGATAATCCTTTTGTTATGCCTAAAGTGATATCCAAGTTGACTTTAAGCCAAACTACACATCTCCCTGCTTTCTTTCCTTATCCCATAAATGAGGGAGAAAGGATTCTCCATACTTTGGATGTCCTCAGACAACTTAGGTACTATCTTGTCAGAACTAAATTTTTTTCAGATGATCTGATCAGTTGTTTATTTCTTGTGAAGATAATAATAAGGGACAACCTGTGTCAAAACAGACTATTTACAAATGGTTGTCTCAAGCTATTAACTTTTGTTATTCTCACCACAACAAAACTATTCCAGGCAGGGTCAAGGCCCAGTCTACCAGAGCCTCAGCTTCATACATGGCCTTTTGGAAAGGATTAGATTCTAGAAGTATTCTATAATCAGCAACTTGGTCTTATGCACATCCTTTTACAAAGCACTGCAAGTTTGATTCCTTCTCTTGGTCTAGAATAGGCTTTGGTAGGACCATTTTCCATGAGCTCCAGGACCCTTCCCCTTCCGCCTTTCAAATGTTGCATGCTAAGTTAATCTGACAATATAGCTTAGGCTACTACAGCAGTGATCAATATGATGATCACAGTGCTGTTGTGTAAGTAAATTTACCATAAAAGTAGATGTTCATATGATCACCACTGAGTTATGGACTGAGTAACCCAAACCAAGACAGAATTGACTCTTAGACTGTACAGTTGTTGGATTTTGTTATTATTATTGTAGGATGTAGATTTTTTACTGTAGAATGCTAAATAAAGATGTATGACTTCTTTGCTTTATATGTGTATATGCTAATATGTTTGTCATTGTTACTGGAGCTTTTCTCCCTGGCCTATAAACGGACTCTTTTTAGGTCCAGTGGACTTCTCCGATCATCAAACTGAAATAAATAAATAAATAAATAAATAAATGCCTGCTAGGTACGCATGGCTCCATTTCAAGGAACCCAGATGTTCATCAGTGTGATAAACTCCTGCATATAACCAGGTTATTAATGTGTCCCACAGGGCATACGTATAATAATAATTTTCCACTAAATGAACTCCACCAAAAATTGTTTAGAAAATATTTTTCCCAATAGTGTGCCATGCATCAGTAACCACTCCCCCAAGTTTATCCCAGACATTTAGCAATATAGCAATCAACAAATGGTTAGTAATCTCCTGTAGACCAGTATCTTTAGACTGCAAGATAAGGCTTAGGTCCTGGCTGCTCCTCCACTGTTCAGGATCCCAGCCAACTGTCAGCATGCTTCTCCTCCCACCAGTCTTGATGCCTCTATCTTAGTCCAATAGGTGATTTTATAATGCACTATCAGACATTCATCTAAAGTTTCTTTTCTTGGGGAGGCTCGTCCAGAAGGACTAAAATGTTTGAAGAATTTGACACGTATGCTCTTTTGATATTGAACACCCAGGAATTCCATCAAACCAAGTCAGCTAATCCTCAACAATGATCTACAGGTACTTCAGAATGTGAGTGATTGAGTCTTGTGCATCTGGGGACAGTTGATGAAATTTGAAGATGAGAAAAGTTGTCAGCAAGGACATTAGTAACACCAGGGATATACTCAGTAGAAAAAGTTTGATTGATGCATAAGCTGTGAAAAAACAGTAAACTCAGGAGGGACTGTACCAAAACAGATCTGAAGGATTTCTTATTTAAAATGTGTACCATAGCTCGCTTGTCTGAACAAAACAAAACAAAACTTTCTTCTTGAACAGTGCATCCTGGCAGACCATAGTTGCCACCAAACTGGCCATACATTTCAAAAAAGGTAATATCCTTTTTTCTGTCTGAGGACAAAGAATATGGCCAAGGCACAGAAAATCACCATTCCTTGAAATAGGCATCCATGACATGCCCCTCTGCTGCATCTGTAAATACCCGCAAACCATCAGTTGTTACCCAATTTTTTTGGACAGACTATTAAAATCAAGCAAAATAAATGGACCTCAGTTGTAGAGCTGTTTTAACTCATACCCTAACTCAGTGTTGTTATTGGCTACCTCCATGAAGCAAATTAGCAAGGGATCTAGTGAAAGCTCTTTCTAGAGCCACTGCCATGCATGTGACATTGAAGAAGCCCTAGACCTCCATCACTGCTCTGTCTCTGATATTTTTTAGCTGACAGTGGTGGTGGTGGGAGGTGGCCTAATGGTTAAGGTGTTTGCCTTACAAACACAAGGTGCAGGGTTTGAGTCTCACAAGGGATAATTGGCTAAGCTTAAAATGGCTTGCAAGGGCAGTTAGCTTAGTACTAACCTATGAACCTATGAACAGAAAGTCCCTGAAATATATCATCAGCTGCTCCAGTTTGGCATGAGGCAGTCTGAATGAGAATGAGAATGTTAACACATCCAGTTCCAGACACAGGCAAGCTAAAGACATAACTGGCCTTTCATTTTTCTATGTGCTAATGCCTACCTATGGTGTAATTTATCCTGATCTGTTAAAAAGGTGGCAAGTGCTCAATTTAGAACTAAGTCACGATTATACGTGTCTGCTTATAGACTTCTTTAGTCTGACCGAGAAGGAATTAAGTAATGAGATTGAAATGCTTCAGAATTAATTATCTAGTAAATACACTATGAATTACCATTTAACTAGACATGATACAGTTTATGATAACATATCTGTATATAATTGCAACAGTTAAAAACAAAAAAGCTTGAATGGACTTTAAAAATGGCAACATTTTCATATAGCCTAAGACTAGGTATCTGAAATAATCATTAAATAATGGTGAGACTCAAGCTGTGCAGCAAGCTTTCAAAGTAGTACCACTAACAGAATCTTACCAACATGAAATGCAAATGGAAAATGAGTGACAGTTAGGAGCCAGGAAAAAAGAACATGCTGTAGTAGCTTCTAGTTCTCATATTAATATAATAGAGCCTGGAATTCAAGGTATAAACCATGCAGCGGCTGCATCCTCTCAACAGGTTTTTCCCAAGTTGTCCTTGCCAGTACCAGTCAGACAATAACTTGCCACAGAGAGATGCAAGGTCACAAAGAAGAGGCCACAAGAGATGGAAACTCATTTTAGATCGGAATCAGCCAACTCTTACACATTGAATAACATGTACAATAAGTTGTATGAGACCACTGATTCTGATAGCATGCTTCATTTAATGAATGACAAGCAAGATGAAATTATAGTTAATTTGTCATGATGCCAACTCAATATTAACCAAATGTCTTTACTAAATAAAAGCTTACGTTTCATGCCAGCTAAGGCATCTGATCTTACTGAAGTGATACTAGACCTGAAGATGTTTGCTTGCAATGCAATGTTACAGGTTATGTTGCACAATACAGATATTGAGAGGCAGTTTAAAAGACCGCGTGCATATGTTCCACAGTTAAATTCCACGAATAAAGCATTTGTAAAAGTGTGTGAAGCTGAACTTTATGACCGATTAAATAAACATCATGGTCAAAGTTTCTATAATTAGAATATGCAGCTTTAAAAGATTTACGTGAGAATACAGAAATTCTATAAGACCAGTCGATAAAGGAGGGGCCGTTGTGATTTTGGGCAGAAACTCATATGTACTATATGTAGCATGGAGGAGTTATAAGCTGATCAAACCACCTATAAAAAAAATTACAAAAAGGGAAGTAAATGTAAGTATTAATAGAATAAACAAAATGGTATATGATCTCCTCATGACTCGTTTGCTAACAAAAGATTTATATGATTTTATAAACATCACAAATCCCGTAATTGCAGTAATGCATGGTCAACCTAAAATGCACAAAACTGTAGTTAACCCGCCTATGAGACCTATGGTGGCAGGTAGAGGCTGGGTGACTAAGCCCATGTCAGTCTTTATAGATAAAAAACTTTGAGTGGTTTTGGAAAGAACTGCAACTATTCTTAAAGATACAGAGCAATTTCTTAGAACTCTTTATGAATGTATTGAGAGCTTGTCACAGATAAAAGACTACTATTTGGTAACATTATACCCATGTACTCTATTCACAGTAATTCCAAATTATAAAGGAATAGAAGCAGTTAGATTCTAACTCTAAAAAGTGAATATGATGCTAACTTAATTATGTTAATATGCATGTTGCTGGAGACTATTTTAGAGAACAATGTGTTTATATTCAGTGACAAATTTTATTTACAAATACCAGGCTAATATCTACACTAATATGGTGATGAATCAATGGGAATATGAGTTTGTAATGGCCCAACATTAGTTTTCTAAGAATTTTAAGTATATAAAAGGTTTGTTGATGATATTTTTGTGCTTTGGGATGGGTTGTTAATTGAGTTAGGTGAATTTATTCTATATTTGAATGGTATTACATCTTACTTGAAATTCATTTTGAATATTCCTTGTATAAAATTAATTTCATGGACGTAAGTGTTGGTATTGATGAACAAGGCAAGCTATATACACAAATGTATAGGAAAGACAGTCATAAAAATGCATTTCTTCATAGAGCGAGTATGCACCTTTTCTGTATCTATAGGAATATTTTAAAGGGACAATTACTACATACGTCCAGGATTTACATGAGGCAAAATAATTTTGACATAGGAGTCCAGCATATTGAACAAGAATTTATTGAAAGAGGATATAAAAAAGAAGTGAAAGATTGTATTGACTAGATCATAACACAGAGATCTACAAGAGGTATACTGTATTACTCACGAGAATGTCAACAGTGAGCAACAGAAACACAAACCCATAGCAAGCAATCAAATAGAATGTCTCTTACCTACTCTAGTAACATAAATGAGGTTTGTGATATAATCAAAAAGAACTGAAAGATTTTAACTTCTGATCACAAGGTAAAAGAAGCAGTTGGTGCTAAGTCTAGTTTCAGCTTTAAAAATAGCCTAAATTTAAAGAGACAACTATGCTATGACCCACATAAAAAGCAAATATAAAGTCTAATAGAATAGGCACTTAATCATGTCAGTCATGTAGAGCATGTGAATATATTATGAAAAATAATAATTTTATTCATCCAGTGACAGGAATTAAACTCCAACCTACTCTTTATGCTGATTGTCATTCTAGTAATCTAGTATATTTAGTATGCTGCCTGTATTGTGATCATTTCTATGTTGGAAAAATAAATTGTATGCTTAAACAGTGGATATTCCAACACATTTATGATATTAGAAAAAAACAATCAACTAAATACACTAGCGAAGCATATATTGGATTACCCAGGGAATACTTTTAGCTTCATGGTACTACAATTAGTATCCGAAAATAAAAGAGACAGAGATTTAGTGAATGATACAGAAGTGGCTGAAAGGAGATGGATTGTTAAACTGTAGGCGTATAGACTGTCTGGTTTAAATGCAGTGGTTCCTTTAAATCTCATTCTGAAGGAAAGAAGGATTTACTGATATGATAATTGTTGGAATTATTGTATTGGGTACATTGTATTTAAAACTGAGTTGCACATTTTAGATCTGAAGAAGGGTTTCAGCCCGGAAGCACTCATCTTTTATATTTATTTTTTAAATAAAATGTTTTGATTTTAGCCATGGTTGTCGGTTTACATTTTGTATTACTAGAATTCAGTTTTATAGTATACTGACATTTAGTTGCCCATTTTATCTTTATTTTTACTTTTTAAAGTCTGATATGAGAGAATAGAATTGTCTTAACAGCTTTCTGTGACTTTTTATAAAATTCTGCTACAAAAGCAGCTTGTGAGTCAGTCAAAGTTCAGTAGTTGTAGTTGTTAAGTTGTTGTTGTTTTCAGATCAGTAGTTGTCACTTACAGTTTTCCAGACCTGTTCATCTGAAATAGTAGGAGTTGCTATTCAAGTCACTGACGACCAGATAACAGCCTGAAGAGTGGACATATATTCTTATTTTGCCTTGCAGAAGTAAGAGTATCATTTTGCCTTGTTGAGTTAATTAGATTAGACAGGGATGGTTAATTTTTAGACAGTTAGGTAACTACAGTTAGATAGTTAGAGTTTTAATACAATCAGTGTGAAACCTATCCTAGTGTTATTTTCATAATTCCTGTATGTGAAACTCTGTGGTTTATTGGAATCAGCTTTTTGGTTTATATATGTTTTAAATCATTTTATTTATTAAATATTTTGATACCTTTTATTGTGGCTAGTTATTTATAAAGTACTTTTAATAAAGTGAGAGTGTTTATGCTTATTGTAATAACACCAGGGCCACTCCAAAAAAGCCTTACTGCTTGGATTACATGCTACCATTTATATCCATGTTTATTTTACCCAATATAATTAAATATCCTTTTTGAAGGGTATTGTGGTATTTGTCTGGTGGCAGATGTTATCTTGTAATTTGGGAAAGTGGACATAGCAGGTAAATCTGTGCCAGTCTTTTTCAAGAGTGCTTGTATGTATGAATATCAAATGCTTGAGTGAGTGTGCCAAATACCTAGAACTGGGACACAGTGCTCTGCAGTGGTTAGTGTGAACACACATTTGGGGACCTGGAGTGAAGCATATAGTCCAGTCCCAGGTTTGGAGCCTGTTCCTTCCTGGTGTACACTTAGA
This sequence comes from Protopterus annectens, assembly GCF_019279795.1. Lineage (NCBI taxonomy): Eukaryota > Metazoa > Chordata > Ceratodontiformes > Protopteridae > Protopterus > Protopterus annectens. Next base: position 1,436,324,479 of record NC_056735.1, on the reverse strand, counting down.
GGAAATTGTGTATTTCTATCCCTGCTTTCAGTGATGCTCCCTTATGGAGACAGTGGTGGGGACTGAGGCTCCTTAGTTACTGGCCTGGGTTTAAGTGGGGTCATCAGAGGGAGAACACTAAACCACTGGGGCCAATGACCTCTGAGTTTTCTTTCCATTCTCCTGGCAAGCAATCAGAGTTGCATGTAACCTTTTATTAATAACATATTCAAAATGTCTGCACCTGCCTTCCTGATTGAGGGCTTTTTGAAGTCCCACTAAGTATTCATCTGCTGCCTGACTTTATACTTCACCCAGACTTGGATGGTTCAACTGAGATTCATTACTTGAAGGATCTGCAGAGGGCTGTTCTACTGTGTGTAGTTCTACCAGGTCTTTCTGTGATTGTGCCTTGTCTTTGAGGTAGCTGTCTCTTTCTGTGTGACAAACGAGTCAGTGATTTTCTGATTTCTTCTCTCTGGGCAACTCTAGAAGTCATATTTGCATTGTTTGGATCTTTCTGTTGAGAATTCCTCAGACAAAGCCTTTACCTGTGCCTTTAACCTTTCTACTGCATGTTCTCCAGCACTGACATTTTATTAAAAGAGAAACACAGAGTTAGGCCACTATTCAGCCAAAGTGACAAAACATCAAATACAGTTGAAGTACTGGAGGCTACAATTGACAAAATATCCACCCAGATGAAGGGTAACCACAAAGCCTTCTTTAAATATGTTTGCAATCTCATAAGTAATACTCAGCACTGCCAGAGCTAATAGTAAAGAATATCACATATTTAGACCCAGCAGACTAGCCAGAATACTAGCACACATAACTAGTTCAAACCTTACTCCACTCTCTCCTCCTGTATTCCCATATCTCATAACTGCACCTACTCCCCTCTGAGATCTCACAAGAACAAGTAATCAAGCCACTACCCAAGGCTAAGAACACTACTTCTGTGGGGCTGGATAATATACCTGGCAGCCTACTGGTCAGTCACCTTATAAGGGTTATTCACTATTAGCTTCCAAATAGGCTTCTTGCTGGATGAATGGAGGACAGCAACAGTTATTCCCTTTCAAAGAGGGGAAGCATCTATGGACCTGATAATTATAGACCCATAAGCCTTAACACCCTCATGTGTAAGGCTATGGAAAGGATCAGTATGGAATTAATAAGTAAGGACATAGATAACCTGCAAACTCTTGACCCAGTCTAATTCTTGATGGCAGATTCTACCTACTTAAACTTGCTGACTACTTTGAGAAGGTTACTGAAGGATTGGATATTGGCAAGTCTGTACACACCACATATATAGACCTTGCAAAGGCATTCAGCGCTATCCCACACAGGTATCACAGACAAATTCTCCAAGCTAGGTGTAAACTCCTATGTAACTCATGGTAGCAACTTGGCTCACAAATAGAATCCAAAATATTAGGGTGGGTGGCTCTACCTCCTCCAAAAATTGTCACTAGTGGTGTACCCCAGAGTTGAATCCTTGGACCTCTCTTCTTTGGCTTTAACTTCTTAGATGTCAAAGCTTGTTTATGGCTTACCAAATTTGCAGACAGCTGTAAATCTAGTGCCATAATAAACTCAACAGAGGACACCAAAATCCTCCAAGAGGGCCCTTCCTAAATAAATAGCTGGTGTGAAAACCAGAGACTAAAACTAAATGCCAAGAAATGTGTAATTATGTCCTTTGGGAAGTTTGACTTCCCTTGTAACTATCACATTGACATGACACACCTGAAAATTGATCCAGTAGTCAGAGAGCTGGGAACCTCTGTCAGCAATGAGGTGTCCTTTGATTACCACATATCCACTTTTGTAAGAAAGTTATTTATTGTTGCACAGCTTATATCTATAATTATGGTGTTCAGGACCAGGGATGTAATAATTCCACTGTAAATGGCTGTCATTAGTCCAGTCAATTAATATAATCGCCCATTTGGTATGTATCTGTCTAAACACTAGTCACAACTGGAGCGATCATAATGCTTTCTCACTAAAAAAAAAATCTAGGACCTAATTACAAAACTATGCAGATTGTCCCAAAGCCTTGTCCCTCTTCTTGGCATTATATAGGCTATTGTGAACCGACCTCTTCCTTGCCTATAAAGCTTCAAAAGACCCTATCCTGTCAGACCTATTACACATTCTCAAATCCAATGGTAGCATGAGCATCTGCTCAAGGGATCTCAGTATCTTCTATAAAATAAATAGAACATGTTAAAGGGATAGGTATGTATCTCAGACAATGCCCTTCTATGGGACTGTCTTCTACTCCATATAAAGCAAAGGACATCTCTTACTCAATTCAAAAGTAATTTGTATGAATGGGTGAGAATCCTCAGATTCACCCTTGGTTTAGCACCCTCCCTTGTTGTCCCTCATTGATAGGGGCAACAAGTAAATGGCCCACTATATCCTTGTTCTGCCAATCTCTGGGTTTTTCATACACAAAATGTAAGGGCTAAAAACTACTATGGGAATGTAATTCTAGACTTCTTCATATACTCACAGATAAATAGCCTAGTAAGTACCTATGAACCTATCTGAAGTAAGATCAAAAGATGCATTTTCATATAAGTACCAGCATGGCAGACTACCCCTTTGTAAGTTTCCTATGAACCTACCTGAAACAAGATGAAAAGATGCACTCCCATATAGGTACCATCTCACCAGACTATTCCCTACATACTTATTATATTTTATATTATAATTATATGTGTGTGTGTGTGTGTGTGTGTGTGTGTGTGTGTGTGTGTGTGTGTGTGTGTGTGTGTGTGTGTGTGTGTGTGTGTGTGTGTGTGTGTGTGTGTGTGTATACATATACATGTATATATATATATTTATTTATTTTACATTTGTCTGACTGGGCAGGAAACCCTTTTTCAGCAGAGACTCTGGGAGAAAAGCTCCATGAAAGTACATGAAAAAAAAAATAAATATAATCCAGTTCAAACAAAAGATACGCAATTCAGTCTAAACAGTTGTGATACAGTCATGTTTCTGCAGTTATTAGATAGTCCTATTGTACAAAGCATAATATAGTAGGTACAACAAATATGGTAGAGATGAGTAAGGAAGATGCAGGGGCTTTTAAGTGTGATAAAAGAAGGGAGAGAGGATGAAAAAAAGGGGTAGAAATGAGTTTAGTGTAAACAGTTAGATAGTAATAGGAGTAATTATATAGCTTGTATTAGTTTTAAAGTATGAATGTACGCATGATGAGGAAAAAAACAGGAGGGTTAAAAAGAGAGAATGTGATATAGGAAAATGGATTGAGGGATGAGAAGAAAGCAGAGGGCATACATACACACACACACACACATATATATATATATATATATATATATATATATATATATATATCCCCTATATTTACCGAACGCCAAACCGAAACACAAATCACTGACACCAAAAAAGGACCGACAACACAGATGACCGACAAGGTGAGAACTCGGCCGACTCGGGGTAAGTGTGATAGAATGAATAGAATGATTAGGGAGCAGGACAGGTAGACAGGTAAGTGAGTGGATGAGGGAGTTTAGTTAGTTTGGGGTTAAGTTAGTTAGGGTGAGGGTAGGTGTGGTGTGGGTGTGTGTGCTGAGCGATGGTGGGGAGTGGAGGGGTTAGAGTGAGTTAAGTGAGTTAGGGGTAGGCGGGGGGGAGTAGGTGTGTGGAGTGGTGTTTAGGGGGTGGGTTAGGGCTAAAGGTTAAGGGGTAGGGTAAGGTGTGGTGGGTAGTGTTAGAGGGTGTAGGTCCTTAGCATTAGGGGGTGTGTTGTGTTGGTATTTGTATTTGTGTGGTTTTGTGTGTGTGTTGGTTATTTTTGTGTTTATTATGTTGTATTTGGTGTAGTAAATAGTCCATATATATATATAGTTTATTAGACATATGTGCAAAACCTCATTTGCATATCTGAAAACACGAGCACCACAATGTCGAACCTTGTAATAGCGAACGTTCACTATTACACGGTTCGACATTGCGGTGCAGATCGCACTAAAGTGGGGATCAGGAAATGTACCCTTTCCTTCACTGTAATGCGATCTTGGAGTTTGTATATATAAGTAGGGGGGATGTTAATGGTGAGCGGATGTGAGCATTTCAGTAAAGTCGACATGTTTGACAGTCGATTTTACTGAAATGCTTAGTTCGGAATTTATTGTGTTCGGTGTTCTGATTTTCGAAGATGTTTGTTCGGAAATCTGAACATTCGAACGCAGTGAATCCGAACACATGATAGTAAACCTATATATACATATATCTATATATATATATATATATATCTATATATATATATATATATATATATATATATATATATATATATATATATATATATATATATATGTGTGTGTGTGTGTGTGTGTGTGTATACAATAATTAAACCACCCTGACTAATGAATGCTATTTAACAGCATCCTCCCCTAAAATATATGACCTCCTGTGTTCAGGACGTTCATGACCAAAGGCAATTATAGTGCCTGTTCTGTCACCAGGACTGAAGAGCTTTAACCTAATACATCTCATAATTATGCATACATCTCATCTCTTAGCCCAAGACCTCTGAACAATGTAAAATTAATGGGAGGGGGATATTGGGATCAAGGGACAGATTTTAATTTTTGCTTTAATAAAGATGGTCAAACACTAGATAAAAAATCTGCCCCAACTGGTAATCAAGCCTCTTTTAAACTAAAGACAAGGAAACTACCATTTTGCCAACAAAGACACACACTACTGTTTCCTGTAAAGGATACAAAGTCTGAAGCTTACATACCTGTCATCCTTAATGACTTCAAACCTCAATGATTTGCTGAAAAGAAAACCACAATTGTACTGACTGACATATGAGACATATCTCGCCATTCAGTAAAATTCTGTAAGAGAACTGACAAAATATGAGGCAAAGTGACAAATATGAAATAATATGAAATAATATGTCTTAAAGTAAATTATATCGGCAGTGACTATCAGCCTGATATTCCTCATTACAGACACCATAATTGAGGCATGCTGAATAAAGAAAACATCTCCTAGTTACTTTAATAATTAACACCTTTCCCTTTCATAAATAAAATGCATGGTTTTATATATTTGTTTTATCATTTTTAAGTCTTGAAAGCCTCTCTCCAGTACAAGAAGCCACAATACAGCACATATATTCAGGAGAAGAAGCCACTCTGTAGTAGCTGAAACCTTCCCAGAGGGTGGGAATTATGGTGGCTAAAATCTCTACAACACAAGCCACTGAAGTAATCCTTTACAGAGAGATGCATTGAGAAACTGCTAAATTACACCCCCCATTAAATCTTCTCCAGCAAACCCATGATGACAAGTTAAACACAGTAGTATCCAAACTTCTGTCACTCATGAAGGGAGACAAAACCTATTAAAATCTGTTTCTCCTCCATTCTGCTTCCCCATTTTTTTTTGTGCTTGTTTTTATGGTTGAAAATAGTTGAAAACCCCATTGACCAAGCCACTGTCAGCAACTCTGGCAAACAAATGTTAAGAATATCCAAGGGTGGTATGTTTCCACAAAAAGACCAACAGAAACAAGAATACTAATGCATGCAGGTAGCACCACCAAGCCAGCATTTATACCTACCCTACTTACCTCTGTACTGAACCTCAGACTGTCAGGATCAATGGCAAAATGCAGCTGTAGCATGCCAATTCAGAATCAATGATTGTAAGGTAAATTAGTAACATAACCTATACAGCATCAGCAGTAAGTTAAATGAATATACCACAAATTGTTTCCACCAATTAGGGATTTAATTTGACACCCACAATAAATAAGACAATTGCCTTAAAAGCAAGAACAATAAACGCTAACATAAAATGTATTATTAACTGTGACAGAGGAGGCAACCATTTGTGAATACTCCACAACAGAACTAAGCCATGCATATTTATCTGTACACCACTAGCGGAAAGGATAGGATAAAGGTATGGATGATTTATAATTTTTTTTCAAACCCAAAACATACTGATGTGGTGTGTTCAAACCTCATGACTGTGATTTCGACATTTGTTACAAGGATATCTGTAGACTGCATGGTCTCAGTAACTCTTCTCTTAATATAAAGAAAAGTATATCATCCAGCAAAATCCCAAACAGTAGAAATTAACTGTTGGACCCTAAATTAAATGTGTTCATAGTTTAAGAACTATGGTTAAGTTAAAAAGCTGCATTTAATTCCTTTTCGAATAATCCATATTATTGCTTCTGTTCTAGACATTGCTTTAAATAGGGCATACCAGCCAGAGGTCACATGCAGAGAGAGAAGCTCAGTTTCATTTTGTCATTATGTTGTAGCTTTTGTCCTCTTCTTTTGATAGCTGTTTTGCTTCATTATTCTGTTTATCATGAGTGATTTGATTGTAGTTCAGGTAATGGCCTCTGAGCCAACATTTTTTTTCAGTTGTTGGTTTGATTTCTCTAAGTACATACCATACGACATTAAGTCAGTTAGTCACATGGAAGTCTTAGGGCATCTTAAAGACCAAGCAGTTTTGCCTAGATGATTTCATACTTTAGCAACAATTTACTCCACAAAACAAGAGTATTATTATGTTATTTCAAACATCCTGTATCAGAAATGCTATTTTCTTACACTGTTACTACAGTAACTAGGTTCTAGAAAAGTAACACAATTAAAATAACCTATAATTTATTAAAAGAAGTTATGCTTGCTTTTTAGTGGTAGCATATGGGGCTACAAAGCTGTCATTTCATAGTATAGTCCTTGAATGCATTTGCAATTAGAATGCATACTGCAGTATCTCAGAATAATGATGGTGATTTTGAATTTTAAAAAAAACAACTATTATGTATGGAATGTTGTTGTCATTTGATTATTGCTATTCTGGCATTGTATTCCTTTAATCTGCTTTAAAAAAATCAAAAGAAGACAGAATATGATTTTTGAGGTCTAAATTTTTAATTCTTTGCTTGTTAATACCACAGTAACTGACTTCTACTTTCAAGGCCACTCAGGTGAAACAAATATGATTAGATGAATGCAAATGTCTTATGTTGGTTTAAAAAAACAAGAAGAAAGAAAAAATATTTCTGGTAAAAGCATTCTGTAACATGTACATAATCCCTTAGCATCCTAGGATCAGGATACAATCCTAGTCTCTAACAGCTGGAGCTGCAGCTAAAAGGAAGACATTTTAGAAATCAGATTCACATTTCTTTCTGCTCCCTGCTGGTCATCATTATCTGTAATCTATTGTTATCCATGAAGGAAGTTAATGTCATATGGGGGTTAGGTTTTTAGCAAAGGTCAATGAAAATGATCTTCCATTATATTTCAAATAACCTTGCTTTTGAAAATTCTAAAGCAGACTGAGCTGAAAAGACTGGAAGAATAATTCTGACAGGCATACAGATGTACTGAATAAAATGAAAAAAATCAGAAAAATATTATTGGTGTTTTAGTAAATGCAGTGATGGCAATATCTATGATATGACCGATGGACTCAAACCAAACTGGCTTTAGCTGCAGTAGAAGAATATTGTGTTGATTATTCTAGGTTTAATCTATCTGACAGGTCTGGAATCCACTTCAACAGAAAAGTGAAGTTGTTTGTGTGTTCCAAAGTTATGATATTAGACATTATGCAAAAGGAGATTTAATGACTGCTTCATGGTTTAAAACACATGCCTATATCACTGCATACTATTCATTAAAACACATGAAATAAAATACTTTACCTTGCCTTTCTCCTGGTTCAAATATTGCCTAATTTTATTATACATATTTCTGAAACAATGATATACTCAGTATAAGCTGTTCAGAATCATGTGGTTCTGCAAACAACATGTACTGATTCCTCTGTTACTTCAAAAGCTAAGCTTAAAAAGACACTAAAAATCAAAACGTGCACTGGTGAAACTGTCTCATTTACATATAGTTCATATTTTTTATATTTTATAAGTCGATTTTTATTAAGTTTAATTAGAGTTACAGGTTCACATATGCCTGAGATATCACTGCTGGGGGATAAAGGTGCCACATTCCTACATTATTAAAGTAATACTGTTCTTTGGTTGTTTTCTCTTATTGGAGTGAATTTTATGAAAAGGTATTGTGAATAGCATTCTGCTGAGTATAATCTGGGAAGGAAATAATATAATCTATATTTAAACAGTTGCTCGGATCTCCATTTCATTATTCAGAAAATGTTATTCTTTATAGTTAATAATGTTGCTGTTGATTTTATTATGTGGCAGTCATTGTTGAGTTTGTTTGCTAGGTGTGTTTTGAACAGTTCCTAGCTATTTTTAAGATAATTTTATTCTATTGTATGGCAGAACAGTGTTACATGTTTTTTAAACTGCTGCAGAACAAACGCTACTGAGCATCCAGTTTTACTATGTAACAACAGTCTTTATAAAACATATATTTTTAGTGAGTTATCCTATATTTACATACTTTTATAGGGATAGAATTCAGGCTTTTGTTGTAATTATTGTTCTGGTTCAGGGTGTAACACACTGTAGGTTTATGATTTTTTCTGCATAGATTTCACAGAGTTTGGTAACATTAAGTACAAGTAGTTAATTTGGAAGGTGGCTGGTATAGCTCCTTTACTACATTCACTAAAAGTCATGGCTATCAACCTTGTCTATTAATGACTTTGTCTACAAAATAGTTTGGCATGTTCTCATGAATTTGCCAAACAGTAATGCTAAGACACCTACCTATATAACATAGTTAGATTGTGTTCCTAGCGTCAAAGTCAGTGGATGAATTTTAAGGAAGCATTTTTCATTTTGGTTTTATTTTTATGACAGAATGTTTTATAAAGGTTGAACCTTTCACTTTTATATAGAAATACATTATGTTTTTAAGTCAAATGCATAATAATCCAATATGTTTGTTTTTAATAACTGTAAGATTTGTTCTCCTGAGCAGAACTGATGGCTGCACATTTATTTAAACAACATATATTTTATCATTTTGTAATGACTTTTCACAGGTTCCAGTGTAAAATCAAATGGTCATTTGATAATATGTCTGATGACTTATCATCATCTTCTTTCGGCTGCTCCCATTAGGGGTCGCCACACCGGATCACCTGTTTCCATTTCTTCCTGTCCTCTGCATCCTGCTCTGTCACACCAACCACCTGCATGTCCTCTCTCACCACATCCATAAACCTTATCTTAGACCTTCCTCTTTTCCTGTTACCTGGTAGCTTCATCCTTAGCATCTTTTTCCCAATATACTCAGCATCCCTCCTCAGCACATGTCCAAACCAATGTAATCTTGCCTCTCTGGCTTTGCCTCCAAACCTTCCAACCTGGGCTGACCCTCTAATATACTTATTCCTAATCCTGTCCACCCTCGTCACACCCAGTGCAAATCTTAACATCTTTAACTCTGCCACATCCATCAGCCTTTTTGTCAATGCCACTCTCTCCAACCCATATAACATAGCTGGTCTCACTACCCTCTTGCAGACCTTCCCTTTCACTCTTACAGGTACACGTCTGTCACAAATCACTCCTGACACTCTTCTCTACCCACTCCATCCTGCCTGCACTCTCTTCTTCACCTCTCTTCCACACTCACTGTTACTCAGAACTATTGACCCCAAGTATTTCAACTCATACACCTTCGCCACCTCTGCTCCTTGCATCCTCACCAGTCTTCTATATGTCTGATGACTAATATGTAAAAAATCAAAATACTAATATAAATGAACATAATGTAACCAAGGCATGTCACACAACTCTCTCCAATGAATTATTCCCATTGTAAAAGACTGCTATGCTACTGTTCCAAAGCACTTGATTTTTTTCAGCACAATACTAATATATATATATATATATATATATATATATATATATATATGTGTGTGTATGTGTGTGTGTAAGTCTTCAGCCAGGTAGTCATACAGCCTAAGGAATATTCTTTATATGAAAAAATGAAAAGTTTTTCTTTTTTCCTTTCTTCTACTGGACCACAGCCTTGGGGTAAAATATACAATAAGAGGTGTGTAATGGACATAGCTCTGTATGTGAGGGTTTAGGGAGACACCAGTGGTTTTACTAAGCCGTGTTTCGTATAACTGTATTTTTAGCATTTGCATATGTATCTTTAAAGAGCATATACTGGTTCTTGACCTTTTTACATTTGTGGCTCAGGTAAGTCAGCTTGTTTACTGGCTATAGATTCCACATTGCAGTGTTTCATTTTGTGCAGTTATGATTGTGGTATTTGTATTTTGACTGCCTGGGGATTCTACTTTTAATATTTTTTTGTGTTGGTCTTATGAATGCTGGGATTTAAAATGGGAAACCAATCTATCATCACTTTAATCCATCCATCCTCAACCTCTTTTTCCCATTTTGCCCATGGGGTTGAGGTGCCACTTCAACAGTGACAATCATCTCGAACCAAGGTTTACACTACCAGGTGGCTAGCCCTGCCACGGTGTTTCATCCATACCACTCACTTGCACATGCACTTGCACCTATGGCCAATTTAGAGTATCCAGTTCACCTACTGCATGTCTTTGGAATGTGGGAGGAAAATGGAGCACCCGGAGGAAACCCACGCGACCACAGTGAGGACATGCAGACTCCACACAGAAGGCTCCCCAACTGAAAATTGAACTGGAGACCCTCTTGCTATGAGGTGACAATGCTAACCACTGCACCACCATGGCCACCCTCACCATCATGGCTACCCTGTCTTTACTTTAACCCACCATTGAAATAGTAATATATCTTTAATGCTTTCAGATTTTTTATAATATTTTACATATTTTTGATTATCAGTTATATATAATATATTGGTTGTTTGAGATATAAGGAAATTACAGCTTTTTCAATACAATCATGTTTGTATGGCATCAAAACTTATTATGATGTAACTTTTGTATTATATGATGCTTTTATGTTATTTATCTGTTGCACTGTAAGTAATGGGCTGTCACTGCAATGGACCCCCTGTGAATCAGCCCAGTACCCTGGACAACAAACCCAAATAAATACATACATAAATCACAAAAAAAAACTCTCTAACATTAATAGAAAAGTTTCTGTCACTTATACTTAGACACTATGGTACATACTGGATTAAAGTTGCATTTTCTGTCCTCAACTATTCACATGCAAATCAAATTAAAAGTTGCAGTGGCAGATTTCCAGAGGAGGAGTACTAGGGAAAGAGAAGAAGTGGCCATAAGCCCTGAGGTAATTAAAAAAATGGCAGGTAACTAGATATGGTCAATATACACATTTTCAGGCATCATATTGGAGTACCTGGGTGAAGATGATGAGCACCTGTGTGAAACAGAGGTGAGATAGAATACTCACATCCCTTATATTATTTTAATTAATCAATTAATTAGTTAATTATTTGCTATTTTACATTCAGACATTTGAGATGTACAAAGACATCAATGTAATGATAATGACTGCATATGGAGGCAGTCTATGGGTGAAATTGACTGACTGCTGTTATTTGATCATTGTTGTAGCTTTAAAGAACTGAAATGATTTGTGTGAAGTAAGATGTAACATTTCATTGTGGCTACTGTTTTTGTGAAAGAAAACTGAAGTGCATTGCTATAACCATTATTTCTATCATAAATTGACACCAAAAGAGCAAAGTGTGTACAGTCAATACAGTAGGTGCAATTGCTAGGTGAGAAGGCTGTCTGTGGATGAAAGTAACTGAATGTTTTGTCTTTTGCTCAGTTGAATCCATCATTAATCTGGCCTTGCAGGACTAGGGTCTATTTGTGTGAAGTAAGCTTGAATACTTTATTGTGAGTAATGTGTGTTTGGGTGAAGAAAACTTGAAATATATCACAGTAGCCATTACTGTTATTGTTATATATTTATTTGCCACAATCAGACATCCAAGGTTTAATCAACAATATGGTTATAATTTCTGTGTAAAGGGCTGTTTGTGGATGAAAATATTTGACCTTAATGTCATGACGTAGTTAAACAGTTATTCATTTGGCTTTGAGGAATACTTTACTGTGACCTTCTTTTTATTTCATTCAACCATCTGAAGTGTATACAGTCAGTTAAGTGGCTGAATAGATGGGTATAGAGACTGTCTGTCAAAATGAGTTACCCTGCTATTGTTTAATCACTGCTATACAGTCACTGATCTGGCATGTTAGGAACAGGTCATGCAAAATATAGTACTTGCTAAAATGATCACTGCTATGGCTTATTTGTATGTGTGAGGGAGTTTGTTGTAGTATATTTAAGAGCAACTGCAGATAGCATTGTTGCCTCATAGCAAGAGGTTTACTTGTTTGATTCTTGGCTGTGATGCCTTCTTCTTGGAGTCTGAATATCCTAACTGAGTTCATGTCGGCTTCCTCTGGGTGCTCTAGTTTTCTTCCACATTTGAAAGACTTGCAGTAGGTAGATTGGACACTCTAAATTGGCATAGGTGTGAATGTGTAGTGTGGAAGAACTATGACTGCAGGGCTAGACACCTGGCAGTGTAAACCTTGGTTCTAGATGATTGTCACTATTGAAGTGACACCCTCACCCCATGTGTGAAAATGGGAAGAATGGTTGTGGATGGATGGATTTATGAGTAACAAACTGGTGAGAATTTCATTCACTTTGCATTGCAGTGAGACATCAGCACTGACTTCAAAGTTTCCTTGTGGGATGCACTTTCGATGATGCTGGGTTGACAGATTGTTCTGATGAGGGAGATGATTTTTCTGAGTCATGATACAAAATCAGAATTGCCTAGACATGGAAAGACCTTGCTGTGTCTAATAATGGTGGCTGCTAGAAAAACAATTACCACAAAATGGAAATCAAAATCTAAACCAACTATACTGGAAACAGTGAATATAGTAAGAGAGATAAAACAACCGGAATTAAGATCTTTAGAAAAGTGTAGGAGCAAACTACATAGGAAAAGATGGGAATTGTGGGAACAATACATGCAAGGGAGGAATGAGGTATAAAAGGTGACAGTTCTTAAATGAGCTATATAATGTTTGAGTGAGAAAGATTGGGTAGATTATAAATGATGTATAATGTTTAAAACTGGAAGTGTGTCAGTATGGTTTGTGATGTAAAATGTTTGCAACTAGGATTGTGTCAGTGTGGTTTGTTTCCATTTATATAAATGTATGATTGCCTATGTAGTAAGTGATGGTTTAATAAAGATATTTCTTGTTTAAAAAAAAAAATATCAGCACTGAAAACAATAAGTATCTCTCTTTAGAAGTTTGGGCAGGATATGTGTGCAGACAACTGATTATTTAGTGAGTAACTTTGGCATCTCACAGTGCTTTGCTCTTTGCTTGAGTTCTTGGTTGCTGTTACTTCTTTGTGGAGTTTTATGCAAGTGCTATGGTTTTTACAACTCAAAGACATGCCATAGTTGAATTGGCATTTTTTTAATTGCATGTATGTAAGCATGCAGTGTGAGAGATTAGAGTTTGTGTGTGTAAGAATGTATGCATCTGTTTGCACATTGTGTGATAAACCTTGTTTCTCAGGGGTAGTGACAGTAACTCTACAACATAATATCCCAAATTTTATCTGTGGATGCACACAAGACTGGAAGCCACATATGTAACTCTTCTGGAAAGAAGAAAAAAGCAATTAACAAGTAGCTATCCTTCAAGAATAAGGCTTGAGTACCTCACAAAATATCTACACCCTCAGAACTTTAGTGATCATGGCAGCCTTCACATGCCTAGCGTCATAACAGGATGTTTCTCCAGGCCTAGTAGGACATATGTATCTTTATCCTCTTTACTGGACCTCCCCCTAATCTAAAACTGGCCCTGATCAGAAGTTTACAAAGAAGGCTACTATCACTTATGTCTGGACTGGCAACCATATAGTCATTGGGCCAGATTCAATAAACCATATGCTAAGTGTACACTAAGTTTACACAACATTTATTCAATAAAATTCTTATCACATTTTTTGTGCTTTCTAGTCACTCAGAAAGATTACATTAAGTGTACAAGGAGTCTACACTTTGTGGCAACCTTTATGAATCCCTGTCAATATTTAAAGTTGCAAGAATATTCAGTATCAAGCTGAAATATACTACTCTTGCTATTACTTTATTCATGTGTCCAAGTCTGTCATCGGATGGGTACAAAGAAGGTAGAAGTAGCAGTGAGGAAGCATTTGCTCTTTCATTTTCATTCCAATCTGATGCCAGAGAAGTAACAAGAAGCTATCTTTTTTTTTTTTGGGGGTATACACAAATATGATTTATGCATCAAAATAATCATAACAAAAGCCTTTCCAGCAATTTACTCGCCCATTAACAAAGAACAGACTTCACCCCTTGAGCTATTCCCTCTAGCCTGTTATGCAGCAATTTTCACTTCTTTGAATTTTCAGTAAAAGAGACCAAGTTCCTACTTCTCATACTCAACAATTCATAATCTAAATTCAGCAGTCTTCATCGCACCTTCCTAAGGCTTGCAGCTGAAAAATCATTAAATCCCTTCCTCTTATCTTTAACCTGTCTCTCACCTATTTCACTATACCTCCAACATTCAAGCATGCAGTTATAATCCCTCTACCTAAAGTCACTTCTCCTAACAGGTTGAAGGATTACATACCTAGTTCTACTCTGTGCCTTATACCAAAATAAGGCACGAGGTAGAAATCGGTATATAATTCTGTGCCAATTACCAAAATATTTGAAAAACTTGTATACAAGCAGCTAGTTAAGCACATTAACAGCTACGGCTCATTATGTGATGCACAGCATAGTTTTTTCATTATCTTCTGTACCTTCACAGAGGCACTTATTACTGCAGGTCTCTTTGTTGACACGAGAAGGGCTTTTGAAATGGTCAACAATACCCTTCTTCTCAACAGACTTTGGTGATAATACTAAGTGCTGGTGTTTCAGCTCTCTGAAAGACTGGACCTTCTAAGTTCATAGCAATGTTTCATCCTCTATTACTGGTAAATGTAATGCAAGCGTATGACAAGAGTCTATGCTAGCTTTTTTCTCTTTCTTTTCTCTCATTCTCTCTCTTCATTAATGATCTCTCCCTAGAATTTCCAAATCTTAAATTGATAATGTATGCAGATGATATACTGCTTCGGCAGTCATGTACTAGCCACTATGACTTGCAAGTTAAGTTATAGGAGAATTTCACCCAGTAATGCACTGGTCTACTACTGACAAACCACTAATTAACCCTAAGAAAACCAAGGTCGTAGTCTTTGCCTCAGCCAAGAAATTA
Source organism: Protopterus annectens (assembly GCF_019279795.1). Lineage (NCBI taxonomy): Eukaryota > Metazoa > Chordata > Ceratodontiformes > Protopteridae > Protopterus > Protopterus annectens. The sequence goes on along the minus strand of NC_056735.1, from coordinate 1,436,309,239 downwards.
CCCACTGTTCCTCCTATTCTCTTAACAGATCTCAATGAGAACATATCTAATGTCACGGTTCAGAAGTACTTCAGCTTAATACTGGACAGTACCCTTTCCTTCACCAGATGCATACAGATTTTATAATAAAGTCCTTGGTCAATTAAAACTATGTTACAAGATCAGTCACCTCATTTTACCTGCTGCTTGCTGGGCTATTGATAAAAATATTTTAATACCCAAACTTGAATATGGCCGCCTTCTCATTATGCTTTCAGCCCACAATACTCACAGAATACAGACTGTTGAAAATAAAACCTGCAGATTCATTCTGTTAGCAGACCCCAGATACTCTGTTGCAGTTTGCTAAAAAATTCCAAATGGATTTCAGTGCCTCACAGGGCCACTTTTCTTCTAATTTATAAAATGCTAAAACACAGCCGCTGTCTCTTGTTAAGGGTGAAGCTGCCATTACAAGACAACCCTTATGTACTCCAAAGTACACGGGACAGCAGTTTTTCTCTAGCACATCTTCCATTTAAAATGGCTGTAGACAGACAGCCTTTTTTTGACTGAAACCTTCTACCTGGAACCCCCTACCTACAGACATCAGAAATCTAGAAACAATTAAAAGCTTCAAAGATACACTCAAAGAGCATCTTTTTACTGAATCTACCTGCAACTGTTACCATGAAAATTGTTATGTAACACACTATCCTACATCATGAATAACAGAATACATTTAATAAACTTTTCTCAGCTTCTTAATGTGGTACCTTATATGCAAATATTTCACATGTATACAGTGGGCCGGATTTACGAAAGCTTGCATGCAGTTGTAGAGTAGAGTAAGACGTCAGACAGCCAATATGTCTGCCGAGTGATCCAGCAACAGCCGGCAGGAGCATGCATGAGAGCTTCTAAAGCTACTCTTGCACGGACAGCGTCATGGTATGCAAATTACCTCATTTGCTGCTGAAAGCTATGCAAATGAGGTAAATTTGCAATCCAGGAGACACCTGTCCGTGGAAGAGTAGTGTTATTTGCAGAAATGTACTCCGTTGGTAATGGAGTACCATTCTGCAAATTGCTAAATGGAGCTATGACAGCTCTAAATAAAGGATGTATCCAGTTGAGGAAGCATGCCAATGGCCAAATATAAGGCCATTGGCATTTTTAAATGTTTAAAATTATTAAAATCTATTTTTTTCCCCGATCTCCGTTGTTTCAGCATAGCGTAGCGCCATGCAAGCGTGCGGCGCTTAAAAAAACAATAAAATAATTTCAAAATAGCCAAAAATAGGCATTTTCACTAAAAAGCTTATCCTGCCATGCAGATAAATGGCAGGCTGAAGACAACATGGCCACTGAGTACTGGTTGCTAAGGGGGGGAAGCTCAGTGTGAGAGATGTAACCAAGCATTAGTAGGCAATCCTATGCAAATGAGGATAAGGATAGTGAATCCCAATTTTCCCCAGCATGTGAGCCATGTCCCAAGAGTGTAAGTGTAGGAGTAGGTGAGTAGTAGAGTAGAAGATAGGTGACATCATGAGGGGGTATGTCAGAAAGGCTGTATGCTTATTGGAGCACAGTGTCCTGTGTTTGCCCTGAGTTGCTCAGGATTGCAAGAGGCGTGTCTACAGTTGTCCTTTTTGAAAACCAGAAACCAAAGGTGTATGCCGTGAAAATATCTGAAATTTCTTGCAAACAGGCACACAGCGTGTGCGCGTGTTTGCATGGCACTGCCCCGGGCGGAAACAGAAAGGGAAAAGGAAGGAAAAGAAGTAGTAGGAAGTTAACCAAGGAGAACTAGCAGAGCTGCCAGGTGAATATATCAGAATCAGCCAATTACACAGGCAGCAGACTAGCCTATCCCAGCCCAGCACTTTAAATACTGCAAACAGCATTCTTCCCTGTTTTTTCCCAAGAACTCTGCAACACTGCAGTATACAAAGAGGGAAAGCTTAAAAACTTTAAAGTCAAACAAAATGTTAGGGGCTGCTCTTGCTATCATAAACCAACATGTGTAAGGTGCTGAGGGTGGTGATGTTGTGAATGCTGCTGAGCAACCCACAGTGAGGAGACAGAGAAGAGTGTACAGACCCAGGGTAACCTACCAGGGGCTACATGAGCTGGAGATAGTGGAGCGCTATAGGGTGGACAGAGACCTCCTGCAGCAAATTGTTGAGTTGTGCTGGCCAAGCCTCACACACAGAACCAAAAGAGAGGAACCCATCCCAGTGGATACCAAGGTATGTGTTGGCCTAAGAATACTAGCTACAGCTACCTTCCAGAGACCAACTGGTGATATGATGGGGATTTCACAGGCATCAGCATCCAGGGTACTGCACCAGTTCCTGGATGCCATGTCAGCACATGTTGGTGAGCACGTATATTTCCCCAATTCCCGTGAGGCATTGGCCAGCAATATGCATATTTTCCACCAAATAGCAGAATACCCTGAGGTAGTGAGTGCAATAGACTGCATGCACATACAAATCAAAGCACCACCTGGTGAGCGGCGTAGGGTCTACATCAACCGCAAGGGCTTCCCCTCCATCAACTGCCAGGTCATGTGCGATGCCCAGGGCATATAAATGAATGTGTGTGCTGGCTGCCCTGGAAGCTGTCACGATTCCCACATCTGGCATCTGACGCAGCTGTACCAGAGATTTGCCAGTGGGGACATCCCTGACAGTCACCTAGTGGGGGATGCTGGATACGCACTGGAGCCGTGGCTAATGACACCCATCAGAAATGCACACACACCCGAACAAGAACTCCATAATGAGGCACACGCACAAAGAAGAAACATTACTGAGCATGTGTTTGTGATGCTTAAGTCATGGTTCCAGTGCCTGGACACATCTGGTGGAGGCATGCAGTACTCACCAACTACATGTACCCAAATTGTCATGATATGTGCCGTGCTACACAATATGATCCTGCGCAAACAGCTGCAGCAGGAACAGTATGGGGCAGGACCAAACAGCCCCCCACCATTGCCAAGGCCTGCATAGGTACAGCATGACTCGGAGGAGGAACAACCTGAGCCTGCCCCAGTAGGCAGAAGGAGGCATGCCCAGTATGCCCTGGCCTTGTCAAAGAGGCAATGCACAGCACATACACTGACTCAGTAGGAACCCTGGAAATGACACCTCTCTCTGACTCGCACATACAGTAAAAGGGATGCCTAACTTAACACTACCTGTTTTCAAACATGTATAGGGATTGTACTATGTGCATCCCACATAGGCAGCCCTGCAGCACCACCTGAGGCATGAGTGCCCTATTTTAAGCAATATAAAGCACTGCTAAGCACATTTTACCAGTATTGAGCATATTTAAATACAATTGTGCATAGCTGCGCACCTCACCAAACAGCGCAACATCGGGCAACATTGAGCAATGTTGGGCAAAGTCGGGCAAAGTTGATCAAAGTTGGGTAAACACACTCACACCTGCTTTACTGTTCCTTAAGCAGTCTGGTCTGCCCAGCAGGAAAATAAAAAGCAGTGACAGGGCTCAAACTCAGGATACTGTGCACTATAGTCACAGTACTGAACCACTAAGCCATAACAGCATTTCACTGGCACAGACACAACTTAACTCAGTCACACATACCAGTTGGGGGGAGTCACATACCTAACAATCACAGCCAGCAGGACAAATGTAGACAAATGCAAACACAAACAAATGCTGTATCATGCCCTCTGAAGAGGCATATGAGTAACCTCCCCCCAGGCCTATGCAGACAGATAACAACAGGCCAGGCAGTGTGATGTGGGTTGGGTAGGCTATGAAGTCACAAACTAATATGCGTGTAATTGGAAGCTAAGGTCTGTAGTGCCATGGTATGCCTCAAGCCAGTATGATAGGCAACAGTACAGACTGAAATGGAGTACCTGACATAGCAGTGCAGGCCTAGCAAATGTGTATAAGTGTCAGGTGAACCCTTCATCCTATGTACACCCACAGTAACAATCAGGTGTGCCCCCCCACCCCGGGTAGAAATGTACAAATAATAGCTATCCCCACTGTATGTAGAATGACTCATGGAAGTCCTGCAAGCACACTGTGCTTCCTGTCGATGTACAACACAAAGGTGAGCCCTGATGTAAAAACCAATGTGATTTTCACACACATATAGTATATATGCTCATACTGGCATGCTCACACACACAAACAAATTTAGAAAATTTTAGTCAGCAACATACTGAAAGGTCATACTGGGCATGCTCACACATTTGGGCCTAATGGTTAAGGTGTTTGCCTTACAAACACAAGGTGCAGGGTTTGAGTCTCACAAGGGATAATTGGCTAGGCTTACAATGGCTCGCAAGGGCAGTTAGCCTTGTACTAACCTAACCTATGAACCTATGTCTGAGTACAGCAGTGGGCCACACACATCTGGCAGTTGCAGTTCTTACTCCAGACACTTGTCACTATTCACCAATCCTGCCTTATGCACACACTGATATGAAAATAGACCCATATAATATATTAGACACCTGTCATAATCAAACTATGTACTCCAAGTACTTAAGTTGTTCAAAGAAAGTGAAAAACCAAAGAAGATCAATAATTCTGCAATCAGTATCATCAAGAAACAATGAGCACTCCTAACATTATCCAAGCCATGGTCAAAGAGTCCATAGAGAACCATGAAGCTTTCTTTCGCTATGTCTTAAATATCAATGTAAACTCATATATGTTCTGAGTCATTGCAAACTGTAAATGAATACATGTACATGACTGACATTGCCAACATCTTGTCAGACAGGTTCATACATATTTACCCCCTTCTCACTGACAAAAGGGCCCATTATCATACCTGGAGATTCTGAAAATCCAGAAATCACATATATAATGGTTAAACAGCTCTTTCCAAACCTAAAAAATGGCGTGTATGGGATAACATGGTTTCCCTGGCTGTGTCATATGTGAACTCCAAAACAAACAGACCCTGCACCTGTACAGTCTGTTGAGACTCACTGTCTGTACAGGATATGAAACTGTTGAATGGGTTACAGCAATGTTTGGCACACTCCACGAGTTGTGGTGCACAACAGACCATGGAACTATTGTCTTATATGCCTAATAAACCTGATGTGCAAGGCCATGTAATCCACCATTATGGAACTCATAAACAGAGCAATTGAGAGCCTACAAACACCCAACTCTACCAATTTTGGTTTGGTCAGGGGCAGATCATAGTTCCTAAATCTGCTAGACAGTTTTCAAGGCAGTCACCCAGGGCATTCATCAATGAAATGAGCTACACACGGCCTACATAGACCTTGAAAAGCCCTTTTCCAACATCCCACACACATGTCGTATCCACAAAATCAACAACCTATGCATAAACACGTATGTCATCTGATGGATTGCCAACTGGGGCACAGATAGATCCCACAAGGTAAGAAATGTGGTCTCCTGTTCAAACTGGTAACAACTGCTGTCCCCCATGGCTCAGTCCTGGGACCCCTCCTGTCTGGTGTATACTTTTCAGAAATACAGTCAAACATGAGGGCTATGTTTAGCAAGGTTTGTGGATGACTGCAAAAAGGTTGTCATAATTGATGTTTGGGATAACAGAGACATCCTTAAAAAGGGTCTCAGTCAGACAGATGTGGTGTCAAACTTATGGGCTTGAGCTACAGTCATACAAATACCACATAGGTGCCACCACCCTAAATATGGAGGTAATAATAAGGGATCTATGGACACACATGGATAGTCATCACTACTTCCAGAAACACATTCACAAAGTGGTTAGAAAATGATGCTATATGTTCCCACAAACTGCCAAGGTCTTTGTGTGTAGGTCAAAGGAGGTTCCCTCTACTCATCAGTCATCAGACCCATCATAGAGTACCACAACACACTTGCAATAAATCTGACTAGGCACCTTCAACAGCTGGAAAGACCACTGATGTACCTCAACAAGAGCATTACTGGCCTCATACAGTTGCCCAATGCAACAAGACTGAATTTAACTCAATCTGTACTCTGTTGCATACTGTTTACTCAGGTGATCTTTGCCCAACAGACAGGTCCATGTCCAATGCAGAACGGATGTACATGTGCTATCTGAAGTAACCCCAAGCTCACTGTACTACATGCTCTAGGGATATCATCATCACAACAATAAATAGAACATGTTGGAGGGATACATTAATAACTCACAGACTTCCCTTTCTTTGGAACAGGCTCCCTCCCAACCTACATTAAGCTGAGTCCCTCACTGACACTCTTCCAGAGGAGCCTTGATGAGTGTATGTGATACTGAACTGTCACACCATGGATCACTTCATCACTGGAACCTGCTACCCAATGAACTAACTCTAATAACATCCTTGCCACTTTTCAAACTAGAACTTAAAAAACACCTTCAAAAGCACTGGCTTTGCCCTTGTAGTAACCCTGACTAACCACCTTCATCACCCCTGTTTCTTCCTCTTCTAACCTAATTTCCTCTCTTCTAAACACTTAGTCTTGTAAATAAGACTGTCACTAGTTAAACTCTAACCTGTTGCTTAAATCCTTGTACCTTATGTGAAGTATTGCTTCCTTAATCTGTAAATAAGACTGTCACTAGCTAAACTCTAACCTATTGTTTAAATCCTTGTACCTGATGTGAAGTATTATACGTAACTCTCCTGTACTACAACTGCTCTAGCTTCCTTAAGTAATATTCTGTTTATTGCTACTTTATATCTAGAATGAAAAAACATCTGTTTTATTGTTTATTAATCCTTTACTTACCTTGTAACAATATTTTTATACTTTGTATATCTGTGTGGAGCTTTTCTCCCCGGGCCTCTACTGAAAATGGAAATATGTCCAGCTAGACTAGCCCGGTCAACAAATGTAAAATAAAATAAATAAATAAAATCAGCTCTACTACACAGAGGCCTAGGGAACTAACTCCATGGGTGGTGATAGCTGCACACTCTGTCCATACTAATATATGCCTTCAGGCAGATAGCCTATTACCTACCTATGTACCTATATATATATATATATATATATATATATATATATATATATATATGTATAGGGGGAACACAGTATAATAAGCCAAAGATGGATGGGCAGAGATGTGTGTAAGAGGGTGACCATGACAGGGAGCCATCCAGGACTGTTACACCCAGCACACATCCCAATGGCACAAAATACATGAGGTGCACATCTCACCCAGTGTACATAACAGCCACTAGTATCTGTAAGCATTACAGTGTATGTGGTCTATGTGCCTGCTGTACAACATGACGGTATAATGAAGTACACATCTACTATCTGTAGACATGTACCTGTCACATAGTCTACTACATACCTATGAACCTATCTTCAGTAAGGCATATGTTAGCCTAGGCAAGTTGTGCAGCTTTCACCACCCCATTGGATAGTCTCCCAAGCCGTCATTCTAATAGTTAGTACCCTAAGCCCCTTTCTAGTGGGGCTGCTGATGTGATGCCTGGCGTGAATTGTCTGTTTCCCATCCACTCATCAAGGTTCCTATTGAAGAATGTCAGTGAGGGTCTCTGTCTGATGTACATTGGGACTCTGTTCCACAGTAAGGCACGTGTCTGGGATGGTGCTCTATCCCACCAGCATGTTGTATTCATTGTTGTGATGATGTTCATATCCCTGGAGTGTGTAGGGCGACTCAATTTTGTTATCTGTAGATGGAGCATACTCAGCAGTTATCTGTTGGACATGGCTCTGTATGTTAGGCAGAGTTTGCCTCTGAGTAGGCAGTATGCAACGAAGAACAGATTTAGTTTTACCAGTTGTGTTGCATAACACAACTGTTTGAGGCCAGTAATCCTCTTGGTGATGTACCTCTGTGGTCTCTACAGCTGCTGGATATGCGTAGTCGAGTACATCCAAAATGGTGCATTGTACTCAATGATGGGTCTGATGACTTAAGAGTAGAGGGCCACCACTACCTCTTTGGATCCTGATGCAAACCCTTTGTTGATTAGGTGGGCCACATAGGACTTCCCAATCACTTTGGCAACATGGTTGTCAAAGGAAAGATGACTATCTACTTGTGTCCCCAGGTCCCTTATTACCTTGTCAGTTTTAAAGGGGTAACACCTATGTGGTAGTTTGTGTGTACTTTGTTTACACCAAAGGGGATCACTATGCATTCCTCCACATTGAGATTGAGGCCATGATTCTGACACCACACATCTGTCTCAGAGTCCCTTCTGGAGAATATTTGTGTCATCCGGGGAATCTATTATGGCAAACACTTTACAGTTCCCAGCAAACTTAGTCAACCACAACCCTCCTGTGTTGGCATGTACATTTGAGAAGTCTATACCAAACAGGAGGGACCCCAGGACTGAACCCTGGGGGCCAGCAGTTGTTACTGGTGTAGAGTATGACATGTAGCCAGCAACTCTTAGTTTGTGGAATCTATCTGTGAGCCAGTTTGCAATCCATCTTGTGATGTATGGATTCATGCCCAGGTTGGTGAGTTCATCTATGATACCTGACTGGGGAATGGTGTCAAAGGCTGTAATGAGGTATAGGTAGGCTGTGTTGAGCTCATTTCAATCATCTGTAGCCTGGGTAACAGTCTCAAAGAAATCCACCCAGTTCAGGAGGTGTGATCTGCATATAATGAAGCCAAACCAGGTGTGCTTAACTGTGTGAAGGTTCACAATCTCTTTATTGTTGACTTCCATTATGATTGGCTCCATTGCCTTAAAGAACAGACTCATCAGGCTCATAGAGCATGAATGGCAAGGGTTTTTTGTGGCCCTACCCCTGTGGAGTGTGAAGAATGTTGCTGTGCACATTCTATTGGTATATATCCTGTACAGGGCATGTAGAGAGAGGTGTAGGTATCCTTGATGAATATGGATACATCCCCACCCTATGTGCTATGATCCAGGCCCTGATGCTGGAATGTATGGAATGAGTAGTATCCTGGTAGTGCTGATGTGCTCTCTGGAGCCTTGAATTAGGTTTCTGTTACTGCACAGATATCAATATTCTCCATACTGAGATGTGCCTCGAGTGTATACATCTGGAGGCTGAGACTTCTGGCAATGAGTAGCATTTAGCTAACTTATTTGTGTTGGTTATGGGGTTTGGTTTGTCCTGAGTGACCGGTGTTCCACACCTGAAGTCAACGGCTCATTGGTCCCATCTGACCATAATCTAATTACCCTACATTTCCACATTCTGGACCCCCCCCCCATTAAGGAAACCATGTTAAAAATGTCTCCAAAGCCAACTTCATGCTTCTTAAGACAGAGGTGCTGAACTTCAGGACACCCATGCAGATGGACAATACTGTTAAGACTACTGAATCCTACACAATTGCACTTTATAAGCACTTACATGAGTGTATGCATCGTGCTATCCCAAACATAACCAAGACGCTATCCTCCAAGAAAAGGAAGCCAATCTGGTGGTCCCCTGCCATAAACAAACTGCACAACAGAAGGAAGAAACTGTTGCAAAAGAGGGTAAAATCCCATGAGTGCAGGGGTGTAGCCAGGATTTTCAATTTGTACTCATATCTCCCAGACTGCTGCCCCCTCAACAAGCCACACCCACATTAACACTGCTGACCAAGCCACGCCCCTTCACATTGCTGATCTCTGAACAGATTACTGGCAAGTCTATGCCAGGGTAGCACTTACTTACATGAAGAAGCAACATGAACATTTCATTCCAAAGGTACTTCCTTAAGTCAAAAAACAAAATACCTTTCTATTTACACTAGGGTAGATCAATCGGTTTGCCCCCACCCCAGATTACTCTTCTTCCCCTTGCAGCTCCTAACCCTTGTAGTGGCTCATTACAGCTCTAGTAGTGCTACCAACTAAAGGACTGGCAGGCTCTAGGCAGCACATGCTCTACAGTGTTGTGGTCTGTAGGTACAACATATAGTGCTCTCCCTAGGTAACACCCAAGCTACGAGACACAACTACCTCCCTTCCACCCGCATGGGTCACATGGCAATGGCTATTCACCCCTATGGCCTACACTCATACTAAGCCTTTTGGAATAGTAAACCTTACATTCTTCCCCTCAATACTTCTCAGGAGATACCCTCGACCATAACTATTCTGGCTATCATTAGCAAACAAGTCTTCAATGCACTCTCCAAGGCAAAGAATACTACCTCAATGGGCCCTGATAATATCCTGGGACACCTCTTGGAAAGCATGAAATATGAGCTATCAAACGCTCCAAAATCACTGTTCAGCATTAGCCTCCTAACGGGTTTCATGCTTAGTGAATGGAGGACTGCAACAGTCAATCCTCAGCACAAGGTTTGGCCTTCAACTGACCTGGATAACTACAGACCATAAGTCTGACTAGTCTTGTATGGAAGGTCATGGAAAGAATTATCATGGATATTTTAAATAAAGACACAAAGAACCTGTTTTCTTATTTACTTCTACAATGATTACAGATATTGAAATAAAATAACACAAACACTGACAGCCATTTACTAAACAAACAATACGGTCTCACAATGAAAACAGACTTAGCATGAGCAGTAAACCTCTTTGCCCTTGAAACTCACATTCATTGAAATGACATGAAAACCCACATTAAAAGAAAATACATTTAGCCAGTGGAGGATTAAGTTTACCTTTGAGCCGTTTTCAAAATATAGGACCATGCACATGTTCTTTGATTCACCTTCCTGATTTATTAAATTACCTTACTTGTATAATACAGCACCATTTGGTAGAATGGTGTTTGAAATTTGTAGTTATGAACATTCTTCTACTAAGTTGTTGTGTCTTTCGGCTTTTCCCAGTTAGGGGTCGCCACAGTGGAACTCCGGTCCGCTAATGATTGGCAGTAGATTTTAATGTGCTTAGTTGCCAGCTCTGACGCACAACCTTCAACGAAGGTACGCCCATTCACGCATGTCTCCACACAGAAGACGCTTTAGCTGAGAATCGAAAAGGACAACGTCTTATTGTGAGGCGACAACGCTACTGCAGTGCCACCACTGCAGTCTCTATTTTTCTACTAAGTAATGAAACAAAATATATGAACCAATAATGACAAACTACCCACTTCAGAAAAGTTCAACCATAAAAGGCCATTGAAACTTTTTTCATTACAATCCACCAATATTACTCAATAAGCACAATCTATACAGAAGTAAAAAAATCATGAGGATAATTCTGCATTAAAGAGATCCGTAACTAATAAAGAGATTGCTACTGGCAAACAACTTCACATTTAGGTATTTCATCTACAAATTCAGTGCCTGTTGCCCTTGAAGTATAAATTGCCTATGCATCATTAAAAAAAATGGTAAGATGGTAATATTGCAATAGGGAATGACTGACACCTACCTATATATTTATATTTCACACCTAATTGTTGCACTCATATGCATGAAACACTACAGTGGTTTCAGACTTTAACACAATATCAGCATTCAAACTTTGTTTTTCCGTATATACATCTAACTTAATACAATACTCTGCTTTTGTGTCATATTAGATTGAATGACAATTGTTATAAAAAAACAATGTACAATGCATGGAAATGAAAAAAACTTTTGCTATGGGTTGTTTTCTTTTACAAGTGCACTTAAGTCCTTGTCTACAATGTAAGAATTTAATAATGAAACAACAAAAAAACAAGCAGGAAAGTAGGGATCTAACTACAGTTGCATCTCTCAACAGATTACTACACAGCCCCCCCCTGTTCTGTACTCTCCCACTGCTCAACAACACAAACATCCCCACTCTGTATTCTCCCACTGCTCAAAACATCCCACACTCTTTCTCCAACACTACATATTTCTACAAACTAATACACAAACTGCAAAAAAAAAAAAAAAAAAAAAAGGCATGACTACTTAATGACACTTTCCTAATTCCTCCAAAACTGTCTTCTACCAAGATGTATTTTTATGGCATATGACAAAATTATTGCTAACAATCTTCTATTACTCAACATAAATTTTCTGTAGTCATGGTTTTAAGAACCAGTTCTCACAGCAATCCAATCTTTTTTTCCCAAAACAGGTAATTATGACTGCGGTGGTGGTGCTGCGGTAGTGTTGTCGCCTCACAGTAAGACGTTGTCCTGTTTGATTCTTAGCTAAAGCGTCTTCTGTGTGGAGACATGCATGAATGGGCATACCTTCATTGAAGGATGTGCTTCAGAGCTGGCAACTTGGCACATAAAAAATCTACTGCCAATCATTAGCGGATCGGAGTTCCGCTGTGGCGACCCCTTGTACAATAAGGATTACTACAACTCATCATAGTAACAAACAATGACATACCTCTAAGTTTTCACTGAAATCTTCTGTGTATGAAACAAACCTACTGTCAGTGTCACACTTGTAAAACCAGGTACACCGTCTCACTTCAGATGGCTCTTCCTCCCAATAAACAGCATGTCTCACTTGGTCATACAAACATCATAACGTCCTCCGTCTGTGCTCACTACCACATTTTCTGGATCAGGTTGGACGGAATTGAATGAATAAAGTATTTACACTAACAGCATGATGATATAGACACATAAAACACACGCACATGCATGCACACACACAATTTACTTACCTTCTCTCTCATCGGAACAACTGTTTTAAATTGCGCTTGAGATAAAAGGTTATTTGAAAAAAAAAAATTACGCGTGAGAGTGCTAAATAGTTTTAATGCACGTTAGCATGCGTGCGACATGTGAATGGCTTTCCTTAAAGGAGAAGACACCACTTAAGCGGTTTCACCTGGATCCTAGTGCCTGCCTTCTGCTACCCCTCCACACAAACACTGTACTGTGCGTATGCCTCCCGACGTTCCTGCATGAGTGGAGGAGCTCCCTGGTCAGCCTCAGGAAGATGCTGTGATCCCTGATAAAATCCTCCAAAGCTAGTTACGAAAACAAAGTTGACACTGATTCTAAAGACAACCACAAAGCATTCTATAGCTATGTCAAGAATCTCAATGGCAACACTCAGATCTGCTCTGAGTTACAGCATAATGGCACTAAATATACAGACCCAACTGATATTGCCAACAGCCTGGCAGATAGGATCAGTGCTAACTTTACCCCCCTCTCAGCCATGAAAGAGCACATCTCTATACTGGAAGAATGCAAAGTTGCTGTCATCATGGCTGCACAGGTAAAAACCACTCTCCAAAGCCAGGAACACAGCATCCATGGGACCAGATTACATCCCAGGCTGCATTCTACACGAACTACAGAACGAACTGGCACCACACCTACATACCATGTTCAATCATAGCCTCACCTCAGGCTTTGTGCCTGCTGAATGGCACACAGCAACGGTTATCCCACTACACAAGGGGGGAGCCACCATGGACCCCGGGAACTAGTGCCCCATTAGCCTGATGAGCCTGGTCTGCAAGGCCATGGAATGTATCATCATGGAACTTATAAACAAAGACATTGGTAATCTCCAAACTCTGGACCACAACCATGTTGGGTCTGTAAAAGGCAGACCATGTCTCCTAAACCTGATAGACTTCTTTGAAGCAGTCACCAAAGCCGTAGACAAGGGTAAGGTGGTTCACACAGCCTATCTAGATCTTGCCACAGCTTTCAACACCATCCCCCACTTTGGAATTATGGATAAACCAACTGAACTAGGTATAAATCCCTATGTCACAAGATGGGTTACCAACTGGCTGACTGACACAACCCACACTGTGAAAGTAGCAGACTCCAAGTTTGACTTCGGACCAGTGACAAGTGGAGTACCACAGGGTTCAGTCCTGGGTCCTGTCCTGTTTGGTATCTACTTCCTTGATGTACAGGTTAACATGGAAGGTCTCTGGCTAATGAAGTTCCCTGATGACTGCAAACTAGGAGCCATAATAGAGACTACTAATGATGTGGACATCCTACAAAAGGGCCTCACTGAGACAGATGCCTGTTGTCAAAGCCATGGTCTCAAGCTCAATGCCAAAAAGTGCATTGTCATCCCCTTTGGTAAAAACACTGTACCCATGAACTACAGCATAGGTGGTAGTATACTTACACCGAAAGTGTGATAAGATACCTTATGACACAGGTGGACAGTAGACTCTCCTTTAATAATCACATCACCACATTAGTCAGGAAACCCTTCTACGTGGCACACCTCATCACAAAAGGTGTCTCATGCAGAATAAAAGAGGTCATTGCTCCCCTCTACTCATCACTTATTAGATCCATTATAGAGTACAATGCCCCTTTTGCTATGTACCTCACAAGACATCTACAACAACTGGAAAGCCTGCAGAAATACCTCACAAAGAGGATTAGTGGCCTCAAATACATGCCATACACAGACCGTCTCAAAACACTACAGCTTTACTCTGTCACATATCACCTACTCAGAGGTGATCTCTGCCTAACATACAAAGCTATGTCGAACACAGAGCTGTTGGACATGCTCCACTTAAAGAAATCCTAATCCCTCAGAGCTTTGGCCCCAAAACCCTGACTGAAATACTAAAGGAGGGGGGTGTATCCATTTTCATAAAGGATACCCACACCTCCAGGTTAGTGGCACAGCATGAGGCCTTGGAGACCATGCAAGTGCAACTAACATTGGGCAAAGCTGCTTATCAGATCATAGCCTGCTATAGATCACATACCTTGTCTCAGGACCCTTACCCAGTATTCCTGAGAACACTGGGAAATATAAAGGTCCTACCAGACACCATGATATGAGGATATTTCAACTACCCAAACATTGACTGGGAGAATTACTCGAGTACAAAGTCCTTTGCCCAATGCTTCCTAGAGTTTATAAACTCAAATGGCCTGGAACAGCTGGTCACCAAGCCCACTAGAAGTGACAACATACTGGACCTGATCATCACCAACATGGGAATCAGTGTTCCATATCAGAGGTAAACCCCTCGCTGGTAATATCAGATCATGAAGTAATCACACTGGACATTCACATCCTGACCCCCTCAGTCAGCAAAACCACTGTGAAAAAACTTTTCAAAAGCAAACTTCACACTTCTCAAGACCAAAGTGGAAAGTTTCAAAGCCCCCTTGCTACAGGATAATGCTAACCAATCTGCAGAATCCTTTACAAGTGCATTCTATGAGCATCTACAGGGATGCATGGATCGAGCCATCCCAATTAAAACCAAGACTCACTCCTCCAAAAAGAAGAAACCAATCTGGTGGTCCTTGCCCATTAATAAGCTATACAACAGAAAGAGGAAACTAACACATGATAGAGCAAAATTCCAAAAAGGAAAGGCATCACTGATCATTATTAGCAAGAAACTACGATCACTCATAAAATAATCCAAGTCCAGTTTCTAAAGAAAAATTGCCAAGGAATCTAAAGATAACCACAAAGCCTTCTTTAGCTATATCAAACATTTAGGTGGCAACTCTCAGATACGCTTTCAGCTACTGCAAAATGGTAAAAAATACACTGAACCAACTGACATTGCCAACATCCTGGTGGACAAGTTCAGTGCAAACTTCACCCCCCCTCACCCCCAAAAGGGCCCGTGTCCATCCCAGAAGAATGCAGAGCCCCAGACTTCATGGACATGCAGGTAAAAACAGCCCTCTCCAAAGCTAAGAACACATCAATGGGACTGGATGGTGTCCCATGCTGTGTCTTACACAAGCTTCAAAAGGAACTAAACCCTCACCTACATTCACTGTTTAGACTCAACCTTACCACAGGCTATGTACCCAAAGAATGGTGTACAGCAACAGTCATCCCACTCCACAAAGGTGGTGCCACAACAGAACCTGGGAACTTTCACCCTATAAGCCTGACCAGCCTGGCCTGCAAAGCTATGGAGAAAATTATCATGGAACTCATAAACAGAGACATTGGGAACCTCCAGATACTGGACCCTACCCAATTTGGCTTTGTTAAAGGCAGATTCTGCCTCCTAAACCTAGTTGACTTATTTGAAACAGTTACCAAGGCCATAGATGAAGGGAAGGTAGTCCACACAGCCTACCTGGACCTCACTAAGGCCTTTGACACCATTTCCCACTCTGGCATCATAGACAAGCTTACCAGCTTGAACATTAACCCCTATGTCACGAGATGGGTGGCCAACTGGCTCACGGATAGAACACACATGGTCAGAGTTGCAGGTGCCATGTCCGACTCTAAACCAGTTACAAGTGGCATCCCACAGGTCTCGGTCCTGGGACCCCTCCTGTTCAGTATATACGTCTCTGAGGTACAGGGAAGCACGGGAGGACTATGGCTGACCAAGTTCCCAGATGACTGTAAACTGGGGGCCATAATCAACTCTCTGGCTGACACAGACATCCTCCAGAAAGGTCTTACAGAGACAGATACCTGGTGTCAAAACCATGGCCTCAAGCTGAATGGCAAAAAATGCATAGTCATCCCCTTTGGATAAAACAAAGTGCCCACAAATTACCACATAGGTGGTAATCCACTAGGTACAGAAAATGTAATTAGGGACCTGGGGACCCAGGTAGATAGTAACCTCTCCTTTGATAATCACATTGGCAAAGTGGTTAGTTATTCCTTCTATGTAGCCCACCTAATTATGAAAGGGTTCATCTCTAGATCGAGAGGTCATTGTGCCCCCCTACTCATCACTCATTAGGCCCATAATAGAGTACAATGCCCCATTTGGTATGTGCCTTAATTGGCACATGCAACAGCTGGTAAGACCACAGAAGTACTTAGCCAAGAGGATCATGGGCCTCAAAGAGATGCCCTATGCAGCTCGACTAAAGAACCTCCAGCTCTACTCGGTTGTTTACTGTCTGCTCAGAGGTGATCTATGCCTGACATATAAGGCCATGGCCAACCCGGAATTAATGGACATGCTCCACCTCAAGAAAAACAAATCTCTTAGAGCTACACGCTCCAGTGAATTAAACCTCAGCAAAGCAATAAACAGGACATGCTGGAGGGATAGATTCCTGTCCCAGAGACTTCCCTCACTCTGGAATAGAATCCCAGTTGATGTTAGGCAGAGCCCCTTGCAGACTCTCTTCAAGAGGAATCTTGATGAGTGGATGGGAAATTGTAAATTTACCCCTGGGATCACTTCAATGGCCCTGCTAGACAGAGGCCTAGGAAACTAATTTAAAAGGGAGGCGAAAGCCAACACATTTTGGCTAGGCTTATAAATGCCCTTGGGCAGATAGCCTAGTTCCTACCTATGAACCTACACGCTCTAGGGACCTAAAGCTTTTCACCACAATAAACAGAACATGCCGGAGGGATAGATTCCTGTCCCACAGACTTCACATACTCCAGAATAAACTACCTATCTATATCAAACAAAGCTCCTCATTAGCACTCTTCAAGGAAAATCTTGATTATTGGATGGGAAATAGGAAATTCACCCTGGGGATTACTTCTGAAGTCTCTGCACGACAGTGGCACAGGAAAATAAATTTCTTTGGTGGCAAAAGCCAAGGTACCTTTTTGGCTGGCCTTGTATAGGCCCCAGGGCCGATAGACTAGTACCTACCTATGAACCTATGAACCTTTGAGCCTTGCCTAAAAACGGTAATATGGGGACAGCACGAGCCTTGGCCAGTATTCAGAAGCATAGGGGCGACAGGTGCAAACCATCTGTAGTGAAGCAACAAGGCTTGTCTATCATGTCATCACAGGCAGACAGAGACTGGATCCCCTTTCAGTGACACCAGAAGCTCAGCCAATTGTTGAAGTTTATCATCTTTCTGTTATATTGCAGTATCATGTAGGTGAAGGTAAGATGCTACTCAAGGTTTGACCCTGTGTGTGCCAGCATGTGGTGCATCAACCCATATATGATATGGTCATGGCCTATGCATACAATACACTCACAATACACTTAGTATGATAATCCTGCTGAGGTTAGCAAATGTGAAAAAAACCTTTGTGCAAACTGTCAGCAAGTAATGTCTGTATTTCACCCTGTAACTCCATATTGCTTGCTGAAGTGTAAAGACATACCTAGTTTGGATTAAGAACACTGCACTTGCCAACTGTGTGTGTCTCCCTGGGGAGAAGCAACCTTTTTGGAGACTACTCAAACACCTTAAAAGTGGTATACTCATCTTTGTCAAGTCCGATGATGTCACCATCCTACAAATATACCTGTGGAAAGGTGAAATCCCAGTAATATGTATAGCGCTTCATGTAAATGCATATTGCTAAAGTATCATAATGTAGTTAGGTAGGGGTTTGAATCCTGCACTTGCCAACTGTGTGTGTATGTGTCTCTCCCTGGGGAGGAGCAACCTTTCTGGAGACTACTCAAACACCTTAAAAGTGGTATACTAATCTTTGTCAAGTCCAATGATGTCACCATCCTACAAATATACCTGTGGAAAGGTGAAATCCCAGTAATGTGTAAATGCATACTGCTGTAATATCATAATGTAGTTAGGTAGGGATTTGAATCCTGCACTTGCCAACTGTGTATGTGTGTTTCCCTGGGGAGGAGCAACCTTTTTGGAGACTACTCAAACACCTTAAAAGTGGTATAATCATCTTTGTCAAGTCCGATGATGTCACCATCTTACAAATATATCTGTGGAAAGGTGAAATCCCAATAATGTGTGTAGCGTGTCGTGTAAATGCATACTGCTGTAGTATCGTAATGTAGTTAGGAAAGAGTTTGAATCTCACACTTGCTGACTCTGTGTGTGTGTGTGTGTGTGTGTGTGTGTGTGTGTGTGTGTGTGTGTGTGTGTGTGTGTGTGTGTGTGTGTGTGTGTGTGTGTGTCTGTGCTCCAGGTGTGTGACACCATTGGCCAATGTGGAATGGGTTTTGATCTTTATAGTGTATGACATATCACAATGACAACTGTATGTGCATTACACATGTAAGGTAGCAGTGGGGAAAATCCATATACATACATGTGACCTCAAGTATTTCATAGGTGCGTACTCTGCTTTCTCCATGAACACATGTGTTATCTTTGCCAGAGCGTGCTGGTGCTTTCCAGACCTTAGGTCACTTCTGTATGCTTGTGACAAGCTTAGCCACTGTAGTGATCCCTGGGCTATGGCTTCCATTTCACATCCACTCATCACGGTTTCTGTTGAAGAGTGTGAGTGAGGGTTTATGCTTGAGGTATATTTGAAACCTGTTCCAAAGCAAGCAAAGTCTGGCAAAGATGACTAATCATTATAGGTGTGCAACAACCTCTGTGGATCTGCATGCAAACCCTTTATTGCTTATGTGCTCCACAGAGGGATTTCCAAAACCCTTTGGTAATGTGATTATCAAAGGAGAGATGACTTAACACATGTCTGTATGTATTCATTAGTACCTGTTCCACATTTTGGGGGCTACTACCTATGTGGTACTCTGGGGATACTTTGTTTTCTAAAAGTGGATAACTATGCTTTCTTAAGCTTATAGCTTTACAGCATGAGTTTGACACCAGGTATCTATCTGTATGATACCCTTTTGGAGGATTTTTGTGTCATCTGGAGAATAAAGTATAGCCCACAGTATGCATTTTCATCAAACGTGGGCAGACATATCCCTACTGTGTTTGCTTGTACCTAAGAAAGCTATATGCCAAACAAGAGTGGTCCCAGGACTGAGTGCAGGTGAATACCACTTGTTACTGGCATAGAATAGTACATGGAGGCTGTAAATGTTACTGTGTGTCCTACATCTGTGCGTCAGTTGTTAAGCCATCATCTAACAATAGTTTATGGTCAGTCTGTTGAGGTTATGTCTAATACCAGTATGTGGGTTGGGTATGATTTGCTGGTGAGCTATAGCTTGGCTGTGTTGACCTCCCCTCCCTCACCTATAGCCTTGTTGACTGGCTTGAAGTCTACTAGGTGTAGGAGCCATGATCTGGCCTTTAGAGTACCTGAGTGGGTATGATGCAGTGTTTGCAGGTTCATAATGTCTCTGTTAATGAGTTCCATAATGCTGTTCTCCATAGCCTTCTAGATAACATTGGTCTGGTTATAGGGTGAGAGTTTCCAGGACCTGTTGTAGTTCTACCCTTAATCAATTTATGTTAACATTTGCACTGGGTGTGACGAGGGAGGACAGGTTTAAAAATAAGTATATTAGAGGGTCAGGCCAGGTTTGAAGGTTAGTAGACCATGCCAGATAGGCAGGATTAGGTTGGTTTGTACATGTGCTGAGGAGGGATGCAGAGTATATTGTGAAACAGATGCTAGGGATGAAGCCGCCAGGTAACAGGAAAAGAGGAATGCCTAAGATGAGGTTTATGGCTGTGGTGAGAGAGGACATGCAGGTGGATGGTGTGACAGCGCAAGATGCAGAGGGCAGGAAGACATGGAAACAGATGATGTACTGTGGCAACCCCTAATGGGAGCATGTGAAAGGAGAAGAAGACGTTGTAGCTCAACCCTTGTGGACTGTGAACACCATTACCGTACATCATTCCACATGTATGTAACCTGTATAGAGGCTCCATTTGGACAGAGCGTTTAGGTGAGTGGTGACTTCATATGTCAGCTTGTGTATGACACTGTCCAGTACCATTGCCACTGTGGTGTGGACCTTGTTAAAGAGATGTTTTAACTAGAGTGTCTGTGAATCATCAGGTATTACGTTCTGCAGGTCTGGAAATGTGGCCCTTGTATAGCGACAGGGTGGTGAAATCCACATTCACACTGTCTGACAAGGAATTGGTAATGTCAGTCAGATAAGTGTACTTTGTGACCATTTACATTAACTGTGACCCAATCTGAGATTTCCCCTGTAGATTATGAACAACAGTAAAGACAGCTTTAGTGTTGTCTTTGGAATCATTGCCATTTTGTATTTTGAAGCTTGCCTTGAATGTTTATTGAGGGATTGAATTTTCCAAATGATACTGACCAGAAAGGTTATCCCTTCTTGGTATGTAACTCTTTTTTGGTATAACATCACACCTTCTATTATTATTATTTAGTTTATGGCAGGGGTCCATGAGACTAGTGCACTTTTACTGTATAAGTGAGAATTTCATGTGTTTGTGATAGCACAGTCCATGCAACCCTGTAGGTGAACAGTGTGCATTAATACAGGATTATGCAGCTGGGACACTGTTAACCTTAGTAATGCAAACCAATGACAGATAGGAACAACAGCATCACCCACAGCACAGTGTCAACCCATGTCATACACACACATGCGTACTCAAGTTCCAAAATGTGTGTAGTACAATGCATACTGGCCACCAATAGAAACTGTGGAGTATTAACACTGGCCAATACAGGGCATGTCACCCTGCCAATGTGTCCAATATGCACTTACATGCAGACAGTGCACCTCCACCATGTTCACAAATGTACACCTGCAAACCTGTGCTGTACACACCCCACACTTACTGTCCACTGTATAACACATGCTGACACAACTACACACATCAGCCAAGTGGCACATGGGCAAACAAAACACAATTGGAATAAACACTGGTGGAAATAATACAACATTGCTAATTACAGCTGTAATGCATCATGCCTGCTCAGCTACACCTTCAAGGATATCATTACACTTTACTGCTGACAACATGCTACACATTCAACCATTGCTATACTTTATCAAAGTCACCCTGTGCATCAGCACCATGTTAGCCTGTTCCTGCATCAGTGTTACAGATGACAGGAGGTGGCACAGGTTTCATCATATGCACAGGGTGTGTTGTTGGTTTGCCAGAGGCCTACACTGAGCCATGCAATCGACATGTGTGTGTGAGTGTGTGTGTGAGGGCCATGAGTACTGTTATGGGCCAATGTTGATGTAATGTGTGTGGGTATGTGTTTGCCTTAGGTTTCTGGTTTATGTGTGTGTGTCTGCATGCACACAGTTCCACCATGTGGCTGCCATATATGGGGATTTGTGGAACAGCTACAGACTGTACATGGCAGGCTTTACAGATCACCGTCCCTGGCCATGGATATGGAACCTGTGCCTGGCAGGGGTGCTACAGACAGTATCAGGTACTAATCCAGACTGGGTACTGTCCTCAGAGGTTGACATATGTCCACTGGATCCAGGTCCCTGCTGGGAATGGCCAGAGCCATGTGCACGTGGTCTACTAGGATGGTCTATGGACAGCCCCCCCCAAAATTGCTGGGGCTGGTACTGGCACTACGGGAGAGGCTGTGACTTGCTAGACATCCATGGCAACCTCCAGCTGCTGATGTTGCTGGCATATGTCCACATCGACATCTCAACTGTCCCGCACTATCCTGACACATGGACATGACATTGTGTAGGACATCCAATGTCTCACCCCAATGTCTATCAATGACCTCAGTGTAATTACGTATGGCACCTGCTAGGTCATGGATACTGTCATTTACAGAGGTGTTATGAGCCCTCTGTGCCCTTATTCCCTGTCTGGTGTACAGCTCCATTCATGCCTGTGTCTCCATGACAACCTGGAACATGCGTGTGGTTGAAAGAGTTGTGGCACAACTGCCATGGGCATGATGACCAGCAGTGCTCTGATGAGAACCCCTGCGCATCTGCCTATGTGGTACCATTCCAGACATCTGGCTATGACTGCTGTGTCCTGATACATGTGCCATAGATACCACACTGTCCTGGCCAGTGCCAACCGTACACTGTCCCTCAGCTAAGGGCAATGGTGATGTTGGATGTACAGGCAGTATGACTGTGTGCATGGATGGGGTGGAGACTTGTGTACTGTTAAATGGTTGCCCAACAACAGACCCTGACAAACCTGCCTGTGCCTCAACAGATCTATCCTCATGATCACTGTCTGTCTCAGTGACATCAGGTTCCCTGCTGTACTGAACCAGCCCCACCTCAGCACCTGTGAGAGGAAAACAGGAAACACACTTTAAGACCTGAACATGATGTCAGACCACATGCACACATGCACATATGCACACATGCACACATGCACACATACACAAATACACTCCTCCCTAAAGCAGACACACACACACACACACACACACACACACACACACACACACACACACACACACACACACACACACAAAACACCAGCAATTTCAGAACATACACAATAGCAGGTGATGGTGGGGTACAGTATCACAAGCAAAACAGTCATATCACACATGTCAGCATGCAGGACATGTGTTGCTCAACAGCATGCAGTGCAAGTGTAGACAGTCCTTGTTACTAACACTATACATGGCTTTGATGCATGTGTTTTGTTATTAGGTGATTGGCCTCCCCCTGGAATGCAGTGCATACATGGACACAACATTGCTGTGCAAGTATTCAAAACTCTGTAATGTACTGTGCACCATAACTCACAGGTCAACATACCATGGCTGGATGTGTATCTGTGTGTCAGATAAGTATCCAATGCTGATTACAGCCTCTGTGTCTTTAGCAAATGATTGTGGACACAGTTTTAGCACATGCATGATGAGTATTCACACATCATCATCAGTGGTGCATGTATAATTGATGGAATACCATTCGTCCACATACCCAATGCACAGTAGTTATGGTGAGTGTAGACCATACTGTGGACATGCCAGTGTCATCCATGACATGGCATGCTAAAACACAACTGCATATTTAAACATCACACATACCCATATGACCTAGCAACTCAATAGCATCACAAGACAAATGTGTTAGTTGTGCAAATGGTGATTGGTATGCATATTGTTTAGAGGTGCATATGTTTGCACACACACAGCATTGAGGTGTATGGGGTATAGTACCATAGGCCATCATCATGAAGCATCATGTGGTCACTCAAGGCTACAAATGTTTCCCAAACCAGCACTAATCATGCTGTACCAGAACTGTACTACCTTGGCTACATTCACCATTTCACAACCAGTTGTTACATGGGTTTGTAAGGAGGCCAATAAGGAGCATTCCCTGACATGAATGTGTAGTGTGTTGCAGAGTGTTTGAATGCCCCATGATAGGCCTCTACCCCTCAGGTATATTATGTGTAATGTGTGGATGAGATTTTGGATAGTGGAGTGTGTCTTTACAGAGGGTTTGTGAATCCTTTATGTGTAGCATGTTAAAATGCTCTGTGTATGACACAGTTGTGTATGTTATGTGCATGTTGAGTATCAACTTTGCCTATCCAATGGTCACTACAGTGTAGCCACATTTGTTTGAGATGATCTGGGTATTGCATGTGTTTGAGGCAATTAATCACATTAGTGGGATGTGCGTGGCCTTACACCAAACATGCACACCATGCATTATGGGTAGGTGTGTTACATGTGTACATGGCCTACACCTTAACTATGACATGCACTTTTTATTTACAATATTACATGTAGAACACACTCATCAGCATCTGTCCGCTGTCTTGATGTCACCCCAGAGGGACCTACATAGAGATGAGACAGTTTGTCAGTGGCCACAACTGTGGCATTGCTACTGTGTGTTTGCAATCTTACAGTAGAACAACAGTTTACATTCACAGGCCTACAGATTATGTTCCAAATGATCAGTAATGCACAACAACAGGCTCTACGTCTTCTAACTGCACACACCATATCTCACATATGCATGATCTACCAATACAGATAACAGTAGTCTACAGATATGCCATGTTACCTGCATGCTCCATGTGTGGTTGCTGGGTGGCTCCAACCTACATCATGGTGTATGTCTGCTGCTGTTGTTGGGCAGGTGCCATGAGGCTCAGGAGCAGCTCCTCCACTCTGGTGAGGGGGGGATGGATATTAACACCACCTCCTGTTGCAAGCTGTTGTCTCCACACATCAGAAGCATGCTGACGGACATGTCTGAGTAGATCACTGCAGTGGTGGCGTACCTGCTCATATGTCCAGTTATGCAGGTCTACCTCATTTACCCTCCGGACAACATCTTGCCACATTGCAGTACGCTCCTGCTGGTTCTGCCTGGTTTGTGAGAACATTAGACTGTAGTGCTGAATCATACAGCTAGTAATGATCTCATCTTCAGCACTACTATAGCTGGGATTTATGTGATGTGCCATGATCCCTGGAAGACATAAAGAAAAAATATGTCTGAGCAAGTCATATGGCACATTTAACATTATACAGTACAGATATCACTGAACTGCCATATAAAGCAACCTATTAGCTAACTGAGAGTGAAACACTTTAACTACCACTTATCACTGCTCAACCCACAACTGCTTGAAAGTGCCTGGCTCAATCTATCTAATAAAGCATGTTCTGCACAGCAACAAAATAAAATCACTATATAAGACTATACAAGAGTACCTGGCACACTGTATGCAACACAATGCACCACCTAGACACAGCAGATATACATCAAGCTGATGTGTAAAGAAATATGTCATCCATCACAATGAGTGTAAGGTCCAGTAAATGTATTACTATTATACCACACAACTTGTTAATGGCAAACCCATGGCCAAAATATGTACACACTTGGGAATATAGGTTGCATACTGCTGTAGTCCACTATAAATGTTGCTAGATACGCAGTTATATGTTTTACCATACATATGACAGAGGACATGTTACAGACATACACACACATCAGACATAATTACAGGACACAAAGGTATGGCAACCCAGATAAGCTTTATGTGTGTACTATAC
The DNA here is from genome assembly GCF_019279795.1 of Protopterus annectens. Taxonomy (NCBI): domain Eukaryota; kingdom Metazoa; phylum Chordata; order Ceratodontiformes; family Protopteridae; genus Protopterus; species Protopterus annectens. Next base: position 1,436,283,744 of record NC_056735.1, on the reverse strand, counting down.
AGTACTGTGTTTCAGTACTTACAAAACATTAATCTTGGGGAATGTAATCTGTGATGAATACAGGGACCACACAAAACAGTGGATGCAAGCAATGTAAACATACACCATACTTTGCTGTACAGGCCCAGAGCTTCAAGTAGTACTACAGTACACACAGGATTTGGATTCAATATCAGTACCAATCAATAATCATAGATGTAGTGCTTTAGCCTTCAATGACACGCCCCAGTTAAAACCAAGGGACGTAATCACACTGTATGCCATAGCACTTTTTCTGCCTAGCAACAGAATACACAGCTTTTGCTGGGATCAAAGCAAGGACCCATAATACCATGACATAAGCAGTTTCCTACTAAGCTATCCCACAAATACATATTTTTGACATATTCACAAACACATTGACAATCACAGTCAGTCAACAGTACAGAGACTCTATTGCAACAAGTAGATGTAGGTGTGTTAGAAAAATATGTATTAATGTGTGAATTAGTAATATGCTTAGTGCATTTAGAGCTTGAAAAGGGTTAACACATTTATTCTATTTCATACTGCATCTACCTGCTGAGTACCTGCAAAAAGGTGCCAAAGCCATAGCCCTCCCCATTTCCATACTCATAAACAGAACTATATCCGAAGGAAATATCCCATCTATCTGGAAAATCTCACACATCATCCCCCTTCATAAAGGTGGTAACTCTATCGATATCTCAAACTACAGACCAATTGCCTTACTGTCTCCACTAGCAAAAATTATGGAAAAATGTGTCCATAAGCAAGTACTCACCCATCTCATAGATAATAACTTACTTGCCAATTGTCAACATGGATTTAGACCCAACCATAGCACCACTACAGCCCTCCTCTCCTTCACAGACTGTATTAATTCCAACCGTAATAACAATACCCTTTCCTCCTCTGTCTTTATTGATTTATCTAAAGCTTTTGATATGGTTAATCACCAGCTCCTTATTAAAATACTTAAAACTCTTTCTCTTGATTCCTAGCATTACAATGGTTTAAATCCTACTTAGATAATAGACAACAAGCAGTACTATGGGAAGGTAACCTATCCTCTCCTCCTATTTCCTTGGTGTCCCCAAGGCTCTATCTTAGGTCCACTGTTATTTTCCATTTTCATTAATGACCTCCACCTAGCAATCCCACATACCACCTGCATTCAGTATGCAGATGATTCCACTATTATTTGCTCAGCAAATAACCCTGCTGAGCTACAATCTCTTACACAAAATGCATTTAACACAGTGGAACAATGGTTTTAAACCGTTGCCTTTACTTAACCCAAAACCAAACTCTTACTTTTACTCCTACTGAGGACTGCCCCTTTCACTTTACTCTTACATCCAACAATGGGACTCTCATATCTCCTGACATAACCACCAAACTTCTTGGAATTACTATAGACAATAATCTAAACTTTGACACTCACACTAACATCACTATAAAACAGTAAATAAGAAACTGGGATCCCTTTACAGAATCAAACCCTTCCCTCTCCTTCAACCAAAATCGCTATAGCTAGAACTCATTTAATCACTACCTTACTCTATGCCTCACCCATATACACCAATCTCTCAAAACATAATCTAAACAAACTTGCTACTGCCTATCACTCCATTGCTAGATTTGCCACAGGTTCTCCTTTTTCGTACTCATCATTGCAACAACCTTAAACAACTAGGATGGCTTGAATTTCAAACCAGATATTATCTCAACAACTCACTATTATACATAAGAGCTTGTACTACCCACATATACACCTATACTGACTACCCTCATCACCCCTTATAACAATCTCAAGAACCTCACGCTCCTCAAATAAGCCACTTATTACTACTAACAAATCCAAGAACTCAGCTGGAGATTCTCTTTCTCTAACTCCAGAGGCAAACATTGGAACAAACTTCCTCTGAACTCCTAGCCTAACCTCCACAAGACTCTTTAAACTAAGAATAAAACAATTTCTCAGTTCTCACTGGCTTTGCCCTTGTACTAACCCTGACTAAATATCTTCTCTGCTCCTAGCAAGAATATATTCCACCACTTTACATATTCTTGCTGCCTCTTAGATACCTTTATCTCACTATGTCATATGTTATATTTCTAAAATCTATTGACAGTATATACTTTCTGTTATCCTGCTTCCAAATGAAAACTACTAATTTGTTCCTATTCCTATTGCATTGCATATCACCTCAACACAACCTTGGTATCCTTGTAATGTCAACTGAACCTATTCAGTATGTCTGTATTCTGCTTAATTATTATTATAGTTCTTTTAATTTTAAACAATTTATTACAGTCATATATTGTGTTTGTAAATGGCTGTAACCGTTTAGAGCTACTTTACTACTGTTATTCTGCTTTTGAACTTATTATTTTTTACTGTAAAAAGTTTGCTGTGCTGGAGCTTTTCTCCCCGGGCCTCTACTGAAAATGGATCTTATTCCAGTTAGACTAGCCCGGTTAACAAATGTAAAATAAATAAAATAAATAAAATAAAATAAATAAATCTGTACAAACTGCAGATGCCTTCTGACCTTGTATTGTTAGCTAAAATCTTGCTTGTGCCTTGAAAATTTACTGAGAAGCAGGTGATTTCTCCTTGCGTTAGGAAAATAATGAATAGAACAATAATACTTGTATGAAACCTAGACAAAAAGTTCCGCTTATGGTGTGAGAAAATACACAGCTGTAGAAGTTAGAGATAATTAGGACAAAGCCTGTTTGAAAATATGAACTGCAATCAGCATTTGCTTGTATCTGAATTAGAAGAGTACCTTGAAAAGTAGCACTGCACAATAGAGGCTATAAACGGATTGATGGTCACCAAGGCCAGGTTGTTTTTCTCAAAAGTTTCTTAGAAATCTAGTCATGTCAGCAGAAAATCTGAGTAACATCTGCTGTAGAACAATACTGAAAGTTGTGTTTGATTATGTCAGCTTAGAAGGCCATGTCTTGTAAAACAGTATAAGAATGAACATACTTCCTGTTAATAGTTAAGACAAATCCTTGTATTTGCATGTTTTTGTCTCCTTGCGGCAAGTAAATTAAAAGTGCCTTAACTAAACCTTACGTGTATTGGTCTTTGAAGTTTTTTCCTTTGACAGATTGGTCCTTCGAGCCGGAAACCTTCACTTCGCCTTGGATCAGACAGGCCAAGTGGCTTGTAACCGTACGGGGAAGAAACCACATCGGTTCTTCTTATTTGAAAAAGCCCTCTGACTGAATTGTCGTACAAAAGAGGCCAGACACTTTCTGATCTGCGACTGAAGGATGGGTTTACTCGAACCAGGTGATTAATCATGAAGCCTCAGGTAAGGTGAATCCACCTTCTTTTTTCTGTTTTAGATCAGGGACTAGATTTGTATTTGTTCTGTTAGAGACTTTGTTTTTAAGTCAGGGACAGAAAGATTACTGTCTTGTCATAGTTCAGGGAAACAGAGCAGGTAGTCAGTCATTCTGAAGAGACTATAAAAACATCCGTGGTACCACGTTAAAAATAAGGTGTTACATAACGATTAAAAGGATAGAACAAAATGGGTAATAATTGCACAAAAAGGTCCCAAAATCCGCCGTTAACAGAAGATGCAAAATACATGCAGTCACAGCGTGCTGATAATATTAAATACTACTCAAAATGGGTTAATAAGTATGAATTTGATGGCAAATTAGAAAAATCCTCACTTGTCAAACTTGTCAAACAGCTTAAAACCGATTCTAAAGGTCGGGTTAAAAAGCAGCGCCAATTAGGAATTCCTCAGGCACACAGGTGGCTTGAGGAGGTAAACCGAAGGGAACAAAAGAATAATAAATCAAAAGCAATGTTTTTAGATAAAGAGGACAATAACTTAGTAATAGCATCGGCCCCTCCACCTCCTTTACCAGAATATGAAGCATGTGAACAAGTTAGTCCACCCCCGTGATATCCTGCTGTCACGGTAAATAGAGACACTACAAAAGTGGAACCATTTATTAGAGATCCTGTCGAGACCAGGTCTTGAACACGGGCAGGAAACTCAAAAGGGGACATTGAGTTATATCAAATGGGTAGAAATTCACGATTTATAAGTGAAGAAGAAATATGCCCACTTATAGAAATACCTAATCCTCAGGCAGGACAAGAAGGTCAGAACCTGACTATTCTAGTGTATAGACCCTGGACTCCGGAAGACATCCGGAAAGCCACTGAGGGAATTCCCCATCCAAAAGTTAATTTTAGAAAGTTCTTAGAAGACTTGCAAGGAATGAGGCTAAGTTATAATTTAAACGGAGAAGAGGTAGAAAAAGTAGTCAGACAAATTGTGGGACCAGATTGGCACATGATTAGTGGCGACTGGAATCCCTGTGACGCTGCACTCAGGCCCCTCCCACATAGCAACGCAGAATTAGACAGAGTAAAAGGTCTTACAGACCGAATCTCTGAGAAATGGAAGCCTAGGGCAGACTGGACTTGCATTAATCAATGCATCCAACAGGAAGGTGAAGCTATTGACAAATATTATGCTAGACTATTAGAATGTTTTAATAACCTTACCATTGTGGAATACAGGTTCCTGAAGATCAGACACAAGATTCCCCATATGAGCAGCAGTTAAAGAATGCATTTTTAAAAGGCAGTATTGCACCCATAAGCAGTTTTATTACAAAACACATGGTAGATCATCGTACAAGCAGGTTACAGTCATTACTTGAATATGCTAGGCATGCCGAAAGGCATTTTAATAGCAAAAAGAAAGCCCAAGTATTTTCTGTAAAAGATGGAGCAGAAGTTTATGTAGTACAGTCCAGGAAAAAGGGCAAGAAAAATGCCCAGGGAAACAAACAATCTGATCAACGATTAGAGGACTTTGAAGGGCGAAAGAAAAGGGGTGAATGTTTTAAATGCGGTAAGAAGGGACACTTGGCAAGGGATTGCAAGAAAAACAAGAAAGCAACCACGGAAGACAAGGAGGGTGAGGACTGACTATATGATAGCCAGGAATCACTAGAAGGGGATAGCAGAGAAAGGACAAATGAGAATGTGATAGAGGGAGTAAAGAATGTGACAGAAGAAATAGAGGAAGTCACGGATAGTGAAAAAAATGAAATATTGGATTTGGCTTTATTGAGCTTAGAGCTCTATTTAGCAGACACAAAACCAGAAGTTACACTCCTGGTAGAAGGGAGGGAAGTCAAATTCTTGTGTGACTCAGGGCATCACGGACCCTGATACATCCCTCAAACTGTCAGAGAATTCAGAGTCATCTGACTACATATTAGTAAAAGCAGCTAATGGACAGCTGTATCGGGAGCCCCTCTCCCATAATATTGCAATAACTGATCCTGTTTCAGGATTGACCCAGAAAAGCAAAATTGTTGTTTCTGCAAAATGCCCAGTGAACCTCTTGGGCAGAGACCTTATGCAGCTATTTGGTATAGCAGTAGTTCCGACTATGCAGGGTATGGAAGCACCGCGACAAATTGACATCTTTGCAGTGCAAACGGAGGGTAAGATGTTTTATTGGTACAGCCAGGACTTGGTTACAACTGGTCCAGGGGCAGTGACCAAAGAGTTGATGAATGTAGCCATCAACAAGTTCCCCTCCCTTGACATGGATAAACAACATTTGTTGCACTGTACTCTGTATTATTGTAACACACCAGGACCTGATAAGGAATATGAGCAAGAATTGTTTAGAAATTGTGCAAACAGATTGATATTACATAACCTGTACTGGGACACAGAAGGGAACAGTGTAGCCAGCCGTTCATTGCCCCAGGAGTTCTTTGCACTCTACAAATCAAATTGATTACCACATGTTAGTTTAACTAAGAACAAGAATGTGAAATGGGCAGACTTAGGAGAAAAAGTCACGAGATGGGAAAAACAAACAGAGTTAGAACTGTCAGAACAGGGAGTACAAATGCAGAAGCTGAATTGGATAACTCAGACCTACCCAGCTGTACACTTGCAGTCTAGCAAGGACAGCCGATTAGCATTCCTATTGAAGGAGGAAGAGAATGCCTTACAGAATATACCAGAAATTCTTTGGTCAACAGGAAAGTCAGATGTAGGACTTATTCGTACAGCGGGACCAGTTACTATTACGCCAAAGTCAGCATTTAGACCACAAAAGAGACAGTATCCCTTAAGAAAAGATGCAGAAGTAGGAATCAAACCTATTATAGCAGCTTTACTTCAGGGAGGGGTGCTGGTGGAATCTCTTGATTCACCATGTAACACACCCTTATTTCCTGTTAAGAAAGCGAATGGGGAGTGGCGTATGGTCCAAGATTTACAAGCTGTAAATGACGCAGTAATACCAAGGGCACCTACAGTGCCAGACCCACACACTCTGTTGAATGATTTAAAACCTCAACAGAAGTATTTTTCTGTGGTAGATATTAGCAATGCGTTCTTCTCGATACTGATACACCCTGACAGCCAATATTGGTTTGCATTCACATTTCAGGGGAAAAGGTATACATATATGCGACTACCACAGGGATATTGTGAAAGTCCAACAATATTCGTACAAGAAATGGCAAATAACTTGGCGGGATTTTCCCCACCAAGAGGTAGCCAAATTTTACTTTATGTTGATGACATCCTGCTGGCGGCCCCCACCCAGCAAGATTGCAAAAATGATACCATAGCGCTATTACAATTTCTAGCCGCTGAAGGACACAAGGTAAACAAGAATAAACTGCAGCTTTAGAAAAAAACAAGTTAAATACCTAGGATATGTAATATCCAAGGAGGGTAGGACATTAGATGAGGACAGAAAAATAACGATTTTGCAAGCAGCAAAACCCAGTACTAAGAAGGAAATGATGTCCTTCCTGGGTACAACTAACTTTTGCCGGAGCTGGATTCCAAACTATGCCTTGGAATCTGCACCGCTGACTAACCTGATATATAAGAAGCCTATAGCAGCACAGGATTTGTTACAATGAACACCAGAAGCAGAATCTGCTTTCTGCAAACTGAAACAGTTAATAGCATCCTCCTTAGTTTTGGGATTACCAAACTATCATAAACGTTTTTTCCAGACTGTAGATTGTAAGCAAGGCTATATGACATCAGTGTTAACACAACAGCATGGGGACAAGCAATGCCCCATTGCTTATTATTCATCACAACTGGACCCAGTGGCACGGTCTTTACCTCACTGTGTACAAGCAGTAGTTGCAGCTGCAATGGCAGTACAGGCTTCGGCCTCAGTAGTGTAATTCCACCCTCTCACATTGAGAGTGCCTCATGCAGTCACAATTATTTTATTGCAAGAAAAGGTAGCATATCTTTCCCCTGCTAGGCATCTTTCCTGTATGACTATATTGTTGAGCCAACCTCATATGACAATTGAACGATGTACGACTTTGAACCCTTCTACCTTGCTCCCAACCCCTGCAGATGGCACACCACACAGCTGCCTGCAGGTGATTGAGCAAAAGACACTGCCTAGAAAAGACCTTACAGATGTTCCCTTGGATGATGCTGAGGTGACATACTACGTGGATGGCTCATGCAAAAGGGGTCCTGCAGGACAGAACCTAGTAGGATATGCAGTAGTTTCTGATACTGACATTATAGAAGCAAAATCTTTACCACACAATCTATCTGCACAGGCACAAAATTGGTTGCCTTGACATGGGCATGTACCTAGCAAAAGGTAAATGTGTGAACATTTTTACTGACAGCCAGTATGCTTTTTCTATTGTACATATTTTTGCGCAACAGTGGAAAAATCGAGGAATGATAACATCTACTGGCAAACCAATCAATCATGAGCAGTTTATTTTAGATCTTTTAGAATCTATTCAGTTACCCCCAAAAATAACTATTTGTAAATGCACAGCTCATACCAAGCAACAGGACAGGATTTCAAAAGGTAATGCGAGGGCTGATACAGCTGCAAAGTAGGCAGCTTCAGAAGCATTTCTTTTGAATGAAGTTAGAACTGTCAGAACAGGGAGTACAAATGCAGAAGCTGAATTGGATAACTCAGACCTACCCAGCTGTACACTTGCAGTCTAGCAAGGACAGCTGATTAGCATTCCTATTGAAGGAGGAAGAGAATGCCTTACAGAATATACCAGAAATTCTTTGGTCAACAGGAAAGTCAGATGTAGGACTTATTCGTACAGCGGGACCAGTTACTATTACGCCAAAGTCAGCATTTAGACCACAAAGAGACAGTATCCCTTAAGAAAAGATGCAGAAGTAGGAATCAAACCTATTATAGCAGCTTTACTTCAGGGAGGGGTGCTGGTGGAATCTCTTGATTCACCATGTAACACACCCTTATTTCCTGTTAAGAAAGCGAATGGGGAGTGGCGATGGTCCAAGATTTACAAGCTGTAAATGACGCAGTAATACCAAGGGCACCTACAGTGCCAGACCCACACACCCTGTTGAATGATTTAAAACCTCAACAGAAATATTTTTCTGTGGTAGATATTAGCAATGCGTTCTTCTCGATACTGATACACCCTGACAGCCAATATTGGTTTGCATTCACATTTCAGGGAAAAGGTATACATATCTTACGACTACCACAGGGATATTGTGAAAGTCCAACAATATTCGTACAAGAAATGGCAAATAACTTGGCGGGATTTTCCCCACCAAGAGGTAGCCAAATTTTACTTTATGTTGATGATATCCTGCTGGCGGCCCCCACCCAGCAAGATTGCAAAAAAGATACCATAGCGCTATTACAATTTCTAGCCGCTGAAGGACACAAAGTAAACAAGAATAAACTGCAGCTTTAGAAAAAACAAGTCAAATACCTAGGATATGTAATATCCAAGGAGGGTAGGACATTAGATGAGGACAGAAAAATAACGATTTTGCAAGCAGCAAAACCCAGTACTAAGAAGGAAATGATGTCCTTCCTGGGTACAACTAACTTTTGCCGGAGCTGGATTCCAAACTATGCCTTGGAATCTGCACCGCTGACTAACCTGATATATAAGAAGCCTATAGCAGCACAGGATTTGTTACAATGAACACCAGAAGCAGAATCTGCTTTCTGCAAACTGAAACAGTTAATAGCATCCTCCTTAGTTTTGGGATTACCAAACTATCATAAACGTTTTTTCCAAACTGTAGATTGTAAGCAAGGCTATATGACATCAGTGTTAACACAGCAGCATGGGGACAAGCAACGCCCCATTGCTTATTATTCATCACAACTGGACCCAGTGGCATGGTCTTTACCTCACTGTGTACAAGCAGTAGTTGCAGCTGCAATGGCAGTACAGGCTTCGGCCTCAGTAGTGTAATTCCACCCTCTCACATTGAGAGTGCCTCATGCAGTCACAATTATTTTATTGCAAGAAAAGGTAGCATATCTTTCCCCTGCTAGGCATCTTTCCTGTATGACTATATTGTTGAGCCAACCTCATATGACAATTGAACGATGTACGACTTTGAACCCTTCTACCTTGCTCCCAACCCCTGCAGATGGCACACCACACAGCTGCCTGCAGGTGATTGAGCAAAAGACACTGCCTAGAAAAGACCTTACAGATGTTCCCTTGGATGATGCTGAGGTGACATACTACGTGGATGGCTCATGCAAAAGGGGTCCTGCAGGACAGAACCTAGTAGGATATGCAGTAGTTTCTGATACTGACATTATAGAAGCAAAATCTTTACCACACAATCTATCTGCACAGGCACAGAATTGGTTGCCTTGACATGGGCATGTACCTTAGCAAAAGGTAAATGTGTGAACATTTTTACTGACAGCCAGTACGCTTTTTCTATTGTACATATTTTTGCGCAACAGTGGAAAAATCGAGGAATGATAACATCTACTGGCAAACCGATCAATCATGAGCAGTTTATTTTAGATCTTTTAGAATCTATTCAGTTACCCCAAAAAATAACTATTTGTAAATGCACAGCTCATACCAAGCAACAGGACAAGATTTCAAAAGGTAATGCGAGGGCTGATACAGCTGCAAAGCAGGCAGCTTCAGAAGCATTTCTTTTGAATGAGAAATTACAACTCTCTGAGATTTTAGACTTAGAAATGTTAAAGACAATGCAGACACTTACTATGCAAGTTGAAAAACAAAGATGGGTAAAACGAGGAGCAATTCTCGAAAAGGGGCTGTACATCTCTAAAGAAGGGAAACCAATATTGCCATCTAATTTGTTTAGATATGTAGCCTTGTTGAGCCATGGGCAGTGCCATGTCTCAACAGGGGCGATGGTACAGCTGATGAACCAAGTGTTCACGACGTTCAAATTTACAAACTACTCTAAAAAAATTTTGCTCGTTATGCCACATTTGTAATAAACATCATGCACAAGAGGCATTAAAGCCCAATCAAGGGAGTTTCCCTACACCACCATATCTGTTTCATACTATCTGTATGGATTTTATAGAGTTGAATAAATGTGAAAATAAGAAGTATTGTCTTGTCATTGTAGATATGTTTTCCAGATGGGTGGAAGCCGTTCTGACTAAAAATCCAGACGCTATGACTGTGGCCAAAGTTCTTGTTAAAGAAATCATTCCTAGATTCGGCATTCCGGAAAGGATCTACAGTGACAATGGCATATACTTCGTAAATCAGACCATACAACACTTAAGTAAACATTTTTGTATTTCCATGAAGAATCATTGTGCGTATCACCCTCAATCCGCAGGGCTAGTAGAGAGGCATAATGGGATTTTAAAAAGTAAGCTAAGAAAATTAATGATGGAAACACAGAGAAACTGGGTGTACTGTCTGCCCTTGGCACTGTTGAGCATGTGAACTGTTCTGAATTTTCAAAAGGATTGACTCCTTTTGAAAAGCTCTTTGGAAGGGCTTACTATATACCTCAGTGGAAATCTCTCATGCCCGCAGACCAGGAAGCTGACAGTACATTAGCAGAGTATATGCGTAATTTGTTAAATTCTAAACATTTGTTGCAGTTAAATTTTGTTTCAGATAAAGAACGAACCAGACCGTCAGAAGTGGCAGTGCCCCCTGGAGCGTGGATCTGGCTGAAGGTAGTTAAGAAGAAAAATTGGGTGTCTCCAAAGTGGGAAGGTCCATACCACGTGCTTTTGTCAACACCGAATGCAGTCAAAATTGTGGAGCATGCCTCCTGGATCCACCTGACGCACTGTAAATTAGTAAAAAACTTTGAACTGGAGAAAAATCTTGTTACATGCCAAAAGTAAAAATGATAGAGTCCAGAAAAAAAGGAATGCAGAACAAACTTTTCCTCAGAAGTATTGCATAATCATCCTATTAACTGTAGTAGTGACAATAATCTTTTTGTTGTGGCCTTTTCTTTTCCCAGCCACACAGACTGAACTGAATAAACATGAAGCATTACTCATAGACTGGCACCCAAACTTCAACACTTACCAGGCAATTAAACATGTGTATGCTGAGACTTTCAATGTTTCGAATTGCTGGATTTGCACAGCTTTGGTGACAGCATACGGGGGGGGGTTATTAATGACTACAGTCCCCCTAGGGGTCAATGAGACCTGAGAGAACTTGATTTATGATACCTCAACCATTACAGCACAAGATAAAATAGCATTGCATTTGTCTGTTCCACAAAAGTGAACTGTGTGTTCTTATAAAAATGATACTGTTCAGATGGGTTGGAGCAATTGCAATGTGACTGTTCCTTATAGATGTTACACTAAGGATAACAAGGTAGATCTTTATTGTAATACAAACTATGATTCATTTCTTGAATTGATGCACAAAACACTTGATGAAGTAAAACATAATTCTGTTTTTTATAAACAACTGTCTATAACTGATGGAAAAATGTTTCATGCAGGGCGAGTGTATATTCATAGCAAAGTTACTACTAAAGTAAAGGACTGTTATTTTGTGTGTGGCAGAAAGGCATACAAATGGTTACCTGAGAATTGGCAGACAGTTGTTTTTTTGGGTTACCTGGTTCCGGCCATACGACATACTGCAGTTTTACCTCAAGGAAAAATTCGGAATGTCCGAGAGATCAACAAGAAACCTGTCAGAAAACCTGTAAATCCAGTAGGGCAAATCGATGTGCGCTGGAAAAACTATCAAGCTGTGGGCGATGGACTGACACACATGGACTTGAGTGACACTGTTATATCGTGGGCAGGCATATTACCAGCATATGGAGTGACAAAATCAATCTGGGAGCTGAGAAAACTGTCTAAACTTCTCGAAGTAATGAGTAATGCAACTTTTTCCACCCTTGAATTGGTGACTGATGAACTGAATGCCATGAGAACTGTAGTGTTACAAAACCGCATGGCTCTTGACTTCACCCTAGCGGCGAAAGGTGGTACTTGCGCTTTAATCCAAGAAGAATGCTGTTCATATATTCCTGACCATAAACACGAGATAGACAATCACCTTGAGGTAATTCAGCAAGTGTCTGCCATGACCAAACCAGGCCCAAACCCACTGATGGACTTTTTCCAGAAATGGTTTGGGGGGTGAGGTACCATCCTAGTGAACATCCTGATTGCCATTTGTGTAGGAATGCTCCTACTGGGAGTATGTGTTTACCCCTGTATGAAACGACTGATAAAGAACTTTATAGATATGTCAGTTTCTGAAACCATATATCAAAGTACTGAGCTTGAAGAACTGTTAAAAGACTGAAAATGCTTTCATAAGTTTAAACTGAATGACTCTCTTGACTGCAAATCCTGAGTGGAAGAGGTTAGGAGAAGAAAACAAACTGTTTATGCTTATTTTGAAAGTAGAATAAAAGTATTAATAGGGGGGAAATGTTAGAAAAATATGTATTAATGTGTGTATTAGTAATATGCTTAGTGCATTTAGAGCTTGAAAAGGGTTAACACATTTATTCTATTTAATACTGCATAAATCTGTACAAACTGCAGATGCCTTCTGACTTCGTATTGTTAGCTAAAATCTTGCTTGTGCCTTGAAAATTTACTGAGAAGCAGGTGATTTCTGCTTGCATTAGGAAAATAATGAATAGAACAATACTACTTGTATGAAACCTAGACAAAAAGTTCCGCTTATGGTGTGAGAAAATACACAGCTGTAGAAGTTAGAGATAATTAGGACAAAGCCTGTTTGAAAATATGAACTGCAATCAGCATTTGCTTGTATCTGAATTAGAAGAGTACCTGGAAAAGTAACACTGCACAATAGAGGCTTGTAAACAGATTGATGGTCACCAATGCCAGGTTGTTTTTCTCAAAAGTTTCTCAGAAATCTAGTCATGTCAGCAGAAAATCTGAATAAAATCTGCTGTAGAACAATACTGAAAGTTGTGTTTGATTACGTTAGCTTAGAAGGCCATGTCTTGTAAAACAGTATAAGAATGAACATACTTCCTGTTAATAGTTAGACAAATCCTCGTATTTGCATGTTTTTGTCTCCTTGCAGCAAGTAAATTAAAACTGCCTTAACTGAACCTTACGTGTATTGGTCTTTGAAGTTTTTTCCTTTGACAAGGTGTGTATTAGTATATATGACTCTCTCTCTCTCTGTATATATATATATATATATATATATATATATATATATATATATATATATATACATATCCATTGGTGTACATATGCATATATATGTAGGCACATATACATTTCACCTTTCATAGTGGGAATATCAATTATACAAAGGATGTGAGGTGTACAGTAATGTAATAATATCGCACAGTCCTGTGATAAATGCATTGAAATTGTTCACAGCCCAGGTAGCTTTAGCAGGCCTCACTGGCTTCAACATTGCAAACTGAACAAATCACCCACACTGTTTAACCACCACATGTCATATACCAGCACAGTATGCTGTCTTGTTCGTCACACACTAAAACCTACATACAAATATGCGCATACTAACCTTCACCAACATATATATCTCCACCCTTCACAAACAGTTGCAATATGTCCCCTGCTCTATGCACACATACAGATATGAATATATATGACACATATATATTTCTCCATATGTGTGTGGCATACACACACACAAGGTCCACACTGTTGCAAGTCCCTGGACCTCACAGCTGAACTGTTGGGCCTTGCTGCAACACAAACAGGTGTCACATGTGAACACACACTAACATTAGAGGGGGTATATATAGCTACAAATGCTAGATAAGCATACTAGACTGCTATAGCAGTTGCCATTGCTAAGCTACACTTTAATATGACTGTCATGCATGTGTTGCTCTGTCACACCCATGTTTATATAATGGCAGCACTAATCTCCCCAACAGCCATTCCACTACTGTACAGAACACAGATAACATGGATCAGATTTTTGACATTTAATGCTGAGCTGCACATTTTACAGGTATGTCCCACTGCCCACAGGTACACACTGTGTTGTCCATAGCAGTAGTTAAGCAAGACATCTATGCATAGATAAGTACTGCTGCCACATATGAATGGTTTACATTATGTAGACTACTCTTCAAAAACATCTGCTACATGCCAGTAAATACATATGTGTCACATACCTTTCCTTTGTATGATTTGGTATTATTTCTTTTTTCTTTTTCCTTTTCTCTGTCTCTCTCTCTCTCTCTGTCATTGAGTTTGTTGGCAGCGATTGCAGCCTGCTTTTGTAGGTATTTGCACATGAACATGTGATGGCCTCTGCACCAATTAGTGACCACCATTTGCTAATTGCATATAGCCTGCTGTGCAGTAATTGCAGTAATCACTGTCATAGCAACACAGCTAACTCAGGTAGGCATGTCCCTTTCAGCTTTCCAAGATGGAGATCATCCTTGTTTGTTGTGGCAATCATTGTTTAAGACAGAAGGTTGGTATAGTTCTTATATCAGAAGCCAGGGGTGTAGCCAGTGATTTACATTTTGTACTCAGACCTAAATGTTTCTGCTTCCAGTACACACTTGTCAGTGTAGAAATGTACTCACCCCTCAAAATGCTAACTCCAGATACATGGGAGGATGTACTTTCTTTTCAAATTTTACAATTAACTGCCATACAAAGCTAGTTATTGATTTGTATTACTTTGGCACAAAAATTGTTTGTGAACTGCTATACTGTGAATATTCATTTACTCAGTTCTAAACAGTTTGTGCTTTTTTAGTGTTGACATTAGCACAAGCTGCTCAAGAAAACTGGACACATTTCAGTACTGTGAGCATGCTTACCTACATCCTTGGTTGACCCTGCACACACAGGAAAATTTTACATTTGGGTAGGGGTGCAGAAGTACAGAGAGTATACGTATTATTGTGTGAATTTTATCTTGCTGGAATTACAGGGTTGCTGTGTACATGTTAGTTTATCAAGGCAAGTAGTCTGTCTGCGTAACTCCCAACTGTGGACATATCCACATGGTAGCCAGAGATTAGCCTGTTATTCTTTGTCTGTGCACCACACAGGTCTTTTCAGCACTAGAGCAATGGCATTGTTACAGTTGGTTGCTACCAGTACATGGCTACATCCTTTTGTATTTCAGTGTTGTATTCCTACATAAAGGTATGCTTCCAGAACTCTTTCCAAAGCTATTTGCATAATGTGTAACAACAGAAAGGCTGATATGCCTCTGTGTTTCTGCCTCTGCCAGACCTCTCAAACACTCAGGTACATATTTGAATAGACTCAGGGAAAAGTAGAGAAAAAGTCAGGGACACCTTTAAAATATTAGTGCCATTAAGTTGAGACTTTGAGAGAACCAGAGCATATGGATTAATACACTTTTTCTGAAGTAAAAGAAGTGTCTAACTCTTAATTATTGTCATTACACATTACGTGTAATTCACCACCTTTCTGGCCAAAGTCAATAGTTTTCCGAGGGATTCAGAGGGACAGAGCTAAATTTTGTTTCAAAATCAGGGACATCCCTGAAAATTAGAGACAGTTGGGAGGTATGGCCTCTGCCCTAAACAGATATGCCAGTGTTTGTCCTGCTGTGATACTGTGTGGGGTTTGTAAAGTGATGGTATAAGATTATTTCCTGCTAGAATGGCTGCTTCTCTTATCACAGTCATGTAATGTAATCCCACAACAACTGTTGGTAAAGATCCACAGAACAAGTTGTGTGGTATGGCATTCCTATTTTTCCTTTACATTCACTCATTTTGATGCATGATAGATTTATTTCAGCACCAACTTGTATATCTACCATGGTTTAGTGGTACTTCATGCAGTGTAGTGTGTACAAGGTCCCGGGTTCGAGACTGACAGAGGTGTTTTATTTTGCTGCTGAGCAGAACAAGGGCCCTCACATACAGAGTGACTAAGGCACTTTTAAGCAGTTGTGTTGGTTTATGGGTTTGTGTGATGCTTAATGCTTAGCTAAGCAAACATCACTACAAACCCGCTAACTACTGCTTAATAGTGCTTACATCCCCTAACCTGCACTCATTTCTTTGCAAGAAAAGAAAATGGGGAGATAGGAAAGTGGTGAAAAAGGGGCACAAAGAGGGAAAGACAGTAGGGAAGATAGCTTGGGATGTGCAGGACGGGTGTAGGGAAGGTCCATAGCTGCCCATTTCTTTAACAGCAACAGCTGTGCATATGGAATAAATTTGGAGGTAAATATGAAACCCTCAACCCCTGAGAGAGGGGTGAGGACAACAAAGTATGTTGTAATGCCAATTAAATTACATTTTATGTGTCCAGGAGACATGTGTGCAAAATGGGCAGCTATGTATGGGCCGTATTTTTTTTTAGGAGCAGATTGCCCTTTTTTTTTCCAGGTGAGAGTGGAATGTGGGGTAGGGGAAGTAGGTATATTTGGGGAGGTAGGTTGGCGAGGAAAACAGACAAGACAAACAAGACGCATACAGGGGTGGAATATGACACATGTGGTGGGTGAACACCATTTTCGGGGAGGGATGTTTGGAATTCGCAAGCCCATGAGCCCACAGATGGCAACTGTGGAACTGAGATCCCCACCCATTGGCAGTCACCACTGCACCTTCACAGCCCAGAGGATGGCTGTGCTGGGGGCTGTGTAAGAGGGGCAGGCTGACCCAGGAGTTGCGCCACTCGTGCCTCAAGCTGGCATAGAGGTTCTGCAACAGAACGCTCGATCTCTGTACGCACCACAGCCTGGACCGTTGGAAGGGTGATAGGTGGCCCTCCTCCGCCCACGCTTGCACGGGGGGGCTGAGCCCCATCCCCTGCAGCACTTCCACCCGAAAGTGGCACAGGGCCAACAGAGGAGGAGATCCCATGCTGGGCACCGCACCTGCTAGTGCCAGATGCCATGGCCAGCTGAGGTGGGACAGGTGGTTCCACTGGGACCAGCCTTCCCATACGAACTATGTTTTGGAGAATTTAATAAACATATGGGTTAGTAACAGTCAACAGCATTTCCAGTTAGTTATAACAGCATGCAGAAAAATTCCCATTAACCCAACACTCCAGGGTTTCAACAGTTGAAAAGCAAACATAGCACATGCATATATAGAGCAATAGTGGATATTACAACAGCATGTAGGTTTAATTAATGGCAACAGGCCACCGATATTGTGGTATTTGAACAGGGTACATGCATAGAAATGAATGCAAATATTTATAAACCAATAGGACACATGTCCCAACAAATGTTTTGAGATTAGACATACCCTTTGAGGTGTGGAATTGCATTTTTTATGCACATACAGTAGGGTTCATAGGTTCATAGGTTGGTACTAGGCTATCAGCCCTAGGCCCTATACAAGCCTAGCCATAACAATTCCCTGGCTATTTCTTCCCACACTATTTACTTCCATGGACCCCTGTCTAGCAGGGCAACTGACGTGATCCCTGGGGTGAATTTCCTTTCTCCCATCCAATCGTCAAGGTTCCTTTTGAAGAGAGCCAAAGAGGCATTCTGCTTGACATGTATGGGCAATCTATTCCAGAGTCTGGGGAGTCTCTGGTCAGGAACTTATCCCTCCTGCATGTTTTGTTTATTTTGATGAAAAGGTTTAGATCCCTGGAGTGTGTGGCTCTGAGGGATTGGGATTTCTTTAAGTGTAGCATGTCCAACAGCTCTGGGTTTGACATGGCCTTGTATGTTAGGCAGAGATCGCCTCTGAGTAGATGATATGTGACAGAGTATAGCTTGAGTTTTTTAAGGCGGTCAGCGTAGGGCATCTGTTTTAGGCCTGTGATTCTTTTAGTGAGGTATTTCTGCAGCCTTTCCAGTTGTTGCAGATGTCCTGAGAGGTACATACCAAACAGGGTGTTGTATTCTATAATGGGTCTAATGAGGGTGGAAAAGATAGCTCAATTAACAACTTATATATCCTTCTAGTTTAGACTACATTCCTATTAACTGCAGTTATATGTCCCTTACATGTATTATTACACTACCCAATGTCCTTCTATTGTGCAATTGGATTTTGCTAGATCATTATATACATGAGCTGTATCTGACATACAAACTGTCCAGGATGCAGATATTACTGCTACATATTTTGAGAGCTGCTCACACACACTACTACTGTGATGGTACACTGACAGCTCTACTTTCATATAATTATCTAGATAAGTTCAGGTGAAATTATCAGTTATATGTTAACAGCTCCCTACATTTCTGGCAGCACACTGACATTTCTGGGGAACACAATACCAAACTACTCATGTGCCAGATTAACCTGTACATGCTGGGCATGAACCAACAGTTAAGGGCTATATATATATATATATATATATATATATATATATATATATATATATATGCATAAAAGCTACTGGCACTCCCTTCATCCACTTTATATGGGCCTAACTAAGTGTGGGTTAACTAACACTGCTTAATACAACAGTACTATTTCTAAAATGCAACAGTCCTATAACATATCAAAGAAAATCACACAGACGCACTCCAGGAATTATACCTTTATTAAAGAATTATTACACCTTTATTTATTGGGTTAAAACACTTTTTTGAAGGCTCTCTCATTTATTTTATATAACAGTACATGCAGAATAATTATTAAAGAATTACTATACCTTTATTTATTGGGTTAAAACACTTTTTTGAAAGCTCTCTCATTTATTTTATGTAACAGTACATACAGAATAATTACTAACCTGCCTGGTGATGCAGCCTTTGCAGCCTATCTTCATGGGCTTGCTGATTCATAGCCCAGACACCTGCAGCTGTAAAGTAAATGCAGTGATAATGAGATATTCCTATCTATAGTATAGACAAGAATAACAATGCTTAAATATTTAATACAATGGCTACTTACTCATTACTGGGGCATTTGGCATCCCACGGGCCTCCTGGATCCACTGGTCCAGTTGATCCTCCTTGCGTCACTTCAGGTCAGAGTAATGGTGCCTGACCTGCTCACCAGTCTGAGGAACGCCAGTGGCACTGGTGAGATCACGAGCTAGACAGTTCCAGGCCTCCGTTTTGTATTGGGTACCCTATTACTGGCCCCACAGGAGTCTTTCCTTATGATTATGGACAAGGAGCCAAACCATTACTTTGGTCTCCTCAATGCCCCAACCTTATGCTCTAAATCGAGTGTCTTCTCCATCACCAGCCATGCTGACTGCAGAAGGGAGCTACAACCAGTTATGGCAAGTATTCCCACCTGTGGAGCTTAAATATGCCTCATTTCCCGCACCTATTTGTGATTGGCCAGTTTTGAAAAAACTCAGCTGTAGGCACACCTGCTTAGCTGATGTTAGCAATTTTTAATATTCCTTTGATAGATATGTGTCTGTTGAAAGTGCATGGTTATGAAATGCTGTCATGGATTAGTGGTTATGTAGTGTGACTATAGTGCACAGTATCCCGAGTTCAATCCCTGTCGCTGTTTTTTATTTTCTTACTGGACAGACCTGAATGGTTAAGGTACAGTGAAGGAGGTGTGGCCGTGTTTAGCCAACTTTGCTCAACTTTGCCCAATGTTGCTCAGCATTGTTCAACATTGCCTGATGTTGCCCGACGTTGCGCTGGTTAGCGCAGTGCGCAGCTATGCCCAAACATGTTCTGTGTGCGCTAGTTTGCGCGATGCGCAGCTCCATGCAAAGACATTGCGCTAGTTAACGCAGCGCTCAGCTACGAGCAATTAAATATAAATATGCTCAATACTGGTATAATATGCTTAGCAGTGCTTTACATTGCTTAAAATAATTTACTCATGCATCAGTATGCATAACCATTTCACCTTCCTATATATATATATATATATATATATATATATATATATATATATATATATAAAATTCGTTCACTACTACATATAACATTTCAATGCTTTTTACAAAACTTTAAATAATACATGTCAGGAAATATTTTTGCATACAGATTTCCAACAGAAAATGAAAAGTGTAGTGGTGGGACTCGAACCGGGAATACCTCCTCTTTGTGAGAAGGCTCTAACCACTACGCTATTGCTATTTCACTTAATTTGCATATATTTTTCTTATTATCCTCTTCGGTGCCTAAACTGCTAACTGTAGCTAAGCAATGGGCAAACCCACGCAAACACGAGCAAATACAGGCAGCTATATTGGAAATGAAAAAAAAACCAAAGCATTTCTTTTACTTTTTATATATGTACGGGGTTTACTATATGGGGGAGTTTAGTGTTAGAATGTACACATGTGTGCAGACTCGCTCATGTAACTAGACATTTCCCGAGTTTCAAACTTGCAGGGGTGTGGATTTTTGGATGGATCGGCAGTCCGACACGCCCCCTACACTCGTCCACATTCCGTGTTAGTTTTAGAGTTGAGGCAGCGTGCCCTCATTAATATGCATGGCGTGCTGCCATCTTACTCTTAGACTGGCTCTTCCGTGTAAGACTAATTTAGTCTTACATGGAAGATTAGTGAATCCTGGGGAGTGTTTAAGTATTATGTGTATGATTGCACTGTATGCTCACCTTAGTTTGCATTTTGTATCTATATTTTTTTCTCAATGCACTCTGACTGGATCTTTTAATGTTACTCTGTATGCATTTAATCTTACTCTCTGCTGAATTGTGCTATCTACTCATTCTGTATATAATGCTTTTGATTAGCGAGAACATGACATGTTTTCTGCTCCTTGAGCTTAGATCATGGCTGAAAAGGGTCAGTAGACCAGTCTACTTACCTGATGAGCAAATAGTAAATAATAAATAAATAATTTGTGCTTTCAGGTTTTTGGCAAAAAAACTATTGTCAGTGTTTTAGCATTAAGCCTTATACAAACTTATTTCTTTTCTGAAAGAAAGACTGAATTTCTTTTCTAAGCTGTGACTTTTGATCTGACCAACATTGGATGAAAATTTTGGAAAAAAAGCTTCAAAATGCACCTCAAAATATCTAGAATCCTATGGTTTCTGGGGGGGGGGGAGCAATTGACATTCAGACCCCCATCTTTTTATTTCACTACAGTCTTGAGCAGTTAGGGTATGCTGAAAAGATGGAGAGAGAAGAGAAGAGTAAGGGAACATCTGATAAAAGTATAAGAGGTGATTAATCTCAACAGTATTAAGAGGTCAGGATGGGGTAACTGAAGAGTGGCAAGGCAGGCAAGAATTATCATTTTGGGCAAATCTTAGTATCTACTATTATGGATTCATGTAAAGTCTTTAATGCCTTCAGAGATGTTCTTGCTTTCTGCAATTCATTGTTAACAGCTTCATATGTGCATTTATAAATATGCAGGACAGGAAAAGAAAATAAGGGCTGAGTGGGTGTATCAGGAAGTTGTACTATATAGTACTGAATGATTACTGACATTCATATTTTGTCATTAGTACCTCTCCCCATCCATATCTGTTCTGGATCCACCACTAACTTGGATGTGCTCTTTTGACCATGTTGGTATATGGCTTTTTTTGGTGCTGGCATATTTCTGCTGATAGAAAACAATAAAGTTATGAAGAAATACATATGATTTTATTCCTAATGTATGTGTATATGAATTCTAAATAATACATATCTGAAACACACAGAACTAATGGAACTGTGAAAACATGTTAATATAAATCTATACAGTAGTATATGTAGATATTTCAGATGATATCTGTTACATGGTGTTTTTAGTAAGCTACTAGACTCAAAAAAGATTTGAAGTAAATGTGCTCTGCATACAAATGCTAAACCAGTACAGTAGAACAAACTCATTTGGACTGATAATAATTACTTTAATGACATGGCAAGACTTGTTACACTGTTTAGCAGTGATCTGTGACAGCACTTTCACTTCACATGCAACACATTAATGCTGTAAACCTTAAATGGATGCAACCATTATCCTTTCTGTAACTATAATGATTTCCCTGTGATTCAGAATGAGTCTCTGCGCTCATGTAAATTGCCTCTAGCAGGTAGGTCAGTTTAATTGATCTGTGGGAAAATGCAAATCAGAAACAGCTATGTTCAGTATGAAGAAGACCTCATTATGAGCTCATTAGTATGCCTCTGAAACACACTTTGAAACCACTAACACTGAGATTTCTGATGGCAGCAAGGTTTACACTGGCATCTCATGCCTTTTGTTTGTATAAACACACCCCCTACACACAAACACACCTTCTAAACATCAAACAACCACTCCCCACACTTGGTCAGACCTATAGACAGAGTCAGACAGTCACCAACATGCATGCTGTCTTTGTCACATACACACACACATCCACACTCTTGAATCTTTGTCTATCCCACTACTGCAACCACCCAATCAGACACACACACATTTATCCACCTTCAGTCTTGCCACATTCACACACACGCACACTCAGTTACACACACACACACACACACACACACACACACACACCAACACACCCACAAATGTCTCTTATGATCTTCAGTGAACTTAAATGAACCACAACTTCTTCTCTTGAAGTCAATGGATGACTGCCATCTTTTAATAATTTTAAATTTTCCCTCTTTCCATGGTAATTTGGAATTGCTTAGCAGTGTAAATCAGGAGCTGCAGGAATTTCCACGGAGGACCACATGACTAATTAGCATTAGCCACTTCCACAGAATGACTCATTACCTTGCACCTCAGCCAGTGGGAACACCCCCATGTTGATGCAGCAGTAGGACCTCCTCTCAGTCAGAAAAAGTAACCACAAGGTGGGAAAGCAGCTGGTGGTATGGCATCCCACTCAGAGTAATCCTACATAATCTGGTAAATTAATATTTTTTCCATCAGGAGATCCGCCCACACCTCAGGATGGGGAGTGGGATGGGAGGCCTGCCCAAATAACCAAATTAAATTATATGACCTCTGAGGTTGCACCAACTCTGCATAAAAGAAATATTTCATTTGATGGAAAACCAAGTAATACCTTTGCTTTACTGTACTGCATCTAGTGCATCCCTGATTATGTATTCAGCTAGCAAGGTGTGTGGGGGAACACCTCCAATACATGGGAATTTAGAGGGCATACACCCTAAGAAAAACGTTGAAGCAGTATTGTCCTTTGATATTTACTTGGGTAGTGTGCTGTTAGGCTTATAGGTTCATATGTGTGTACTAGGTTAACGACAACTAAGACCTTTTGAAGCCTAGCCATGCATCTCAAATCTCTGTCAGGTTCTTGTACCCCTGACAAGTGTAAGCAGAGGCTTGCTTGGGAGATTAAATGTTTCCAAGAAAAGGCCTGAGAGATGAACCATTAAGGCTGCCTGTGTCCAGTAGAGACATAGGTGCCAAACAAGGGATGAATTTCCTTTTCCCATCCAATTGTCCAAGTTACACTTGAATTGGGTTAGGGAGGAAATCTGTTTCACATGGATGGGGATCTTGTTCAGGAGAATAGAACAAACTCTCAGTCCTGTGGCCAGACCTTCTTCCAAAAAAGTTAAGCAAACTGCATTTGCTACCACATTAGGCTAGCAATTTGCCTCAGCTGCTGGTTGGGGAATCTTCTGTGGCCATTTGTTGTACATCAGACCACCAATCATCTTGTATACCAGATCCCTTTACTGTAGCACTTACAGCCAATATGTACCAGGGGGTTAGTCATGTCTTCTGCACTGTTGGGGCCCCATAGTGGGCAAGGGAGAGCCACTCTTGTTGGTCCTGGTAGAAAGAAAAGAGAAGGCTTCTCTGTTTTGTCAAAATGCTGTGCCCATTCCTGGGGAAACTACTGCAGCATTTATAACATTGTTGACCCCATTTTTTCTGTCAAAAAGACAGAAAACTAAACATGTATCTACTCCTCCTCAAATGTCTTTACACAGGAGTAGTTTATTCAGTCCTGCTTAGGGTTTTATTCATACTTTTTATTCTTCTTATTTATTACTGTTGAATTAGGACAGGAAGATGAAGGGACAGACACAGGTTTTCACCTCAGTCTTCTGATTCAGACTCAGGAGAGTTCAGTTTCTGATTCGCCCTCTGGGGTTCATATTAAGACTGTTTCTAGAATGTTTAAAATATAAAATGCAACATCACAGATCACGGTCAATTGAAAACAGATAAAAGCTTTATTCTAAGGAAAACACAGGTAAGTGCATTCACACTATAAAGTGCTTCATCAGACCATGCAGATATACAAGTCAAACACAATTAAATATAAAACCAACCACAAGCTAACCAATAAAAACATATATCACACTGAAGAATTTCCATTTACATCTCTTATTCAATTAAGTAAAACTAGATTCACTTAAACAAGCCCCTGGATTTCAGGACTGGTCTCAAAAAGACACACCCATTCACCCTGGAGTTTTATCTAACTGCAGTTTAATAATCCAATGAAGCTCATGATTTTCAGTGTACACTTTATAGTCACCCATCCTATTACTTCTATACATTCTTTCCAAAACTCTAAACGAAAATGTATGGTTATTACCTTTATCTAATATATGCTTGGCAAGAGCATTGTTATGATCCCCCTTATGTAAACAATTCAAGTGTTCTCTGATATGTTCCTTAAGAGTGCGTTAGTTTTCCCAAGTAGAAACCCATGCAGGCTAGCAAAATACACCACATCCATGGAATTACAGTCTGTATTAGTATAAAACCTGTACTCTATTTCAGTAAGTGGATGCATAAATACAGAGGAATCAACATATGCACAAAATCTACATGCCCCACATGGCAAAGTACCCAAGTTAGTTCTATCTATAGCTTCAGATGCCCTTGTAGCCCTCGATAAAAAATTTGTCTTTTTCAAAGATTTTTTACTTTTAAATACAAAACTGTGTCTGTCACCTATCAAACTCATACAAATACGTTCATCTGTTTGTAATATAGGCCAGTTAGTTCTAATTAAATCACATACTCTTCTTATATCACTAGCATAACTTAAAGTAACTGACACTTCTCGGTTGTGTCAGCAGGTATATATTGGACTCAGAATCTTTCTCCAACTTGCTTAGAGGAATGAGTATGATCATGCTTTGCCCTTCCTTCATTGCAAGGGCACCATGATACATTCTATCAACCTCAGTACAGTGATAACCCCCCTCCCTAAACTCTTCACTCAAAGTCTTTAAATTGTATTTAAAAATAACATGTGAACTACTCAGTCTTGAAATATGCATACTCTGGCCCTTAAGGATATTCTTAAAAATATGGCCAGGGTGCATACTAGTGCATTGTAACACTGCATTCTGTCTACATGGTTTCCTACATAGATCAGTTATAAAAGTATGTCAGATACCTTTCAATATGGACACATCCAAAAAACAAATTTCATCCCATGAGTACTGGAAGTGATGTAAATTTAAGGAAGGAAGTGGTAGTGTGCAAATATTCAATAAAACTAACCAGTCTTTGTGGGGTACTATCCCATATGAAAGAAACATCATCAGCAAATCTTCTGTAAACTCTAACATGTCTTGAAAAATCATTAGGTCAAATAACAAATTCAAGCTCCCATTGGGCAAGTTCCATGTTGGCTATGCCAGCCTTCTGATTTTTTGGCTTTTTTTTGCCTTTTTGTATTTAAAAAAATTTTAAATTAAAATATCTTCTTTCTGCTCCTAGCAAGAATATATTCCACCACTTTGCCATATTCTTTGCTGCCTCTTAGATACCTTTTTATCTCACTCATATGTCATATGTTATATTTCTAAAAATCTATTGACAGTATATACTTTCTGTTATCCTGCTTCCAAATGAAAACTACTAATTTGTTCCTATTCCTATTGCATTGCATATCACCTCAACACAACCTTGGTATCCTTGTAATGTCAACTGAACCTATTCAGTATGTCTGTATTCTGCTTAATTATTATTATAGTTCTTTAATTTTAAACAATTTATTACAGTCATATATTGTGTTTGTAAATGGCTGTAACCGCTAGGAGCTACTTTACTACTGTTATTCTGCTTTCTTTGAACTTATTATTTTTACTGTAAAAGTTTGCTGTGTTGGAGCTCTCCCCGGCCTCTACTGAAATGGATCTTATTCCAGTTAGACTAGCTCCGTTAACAAATGTAAAATAAATAAAATAAATAAAATAAAATAAATAAATCTGTACAAACTGTGATGCCTTCTGACCTTGTATTGTTAGGCTAAAATCTTGCTTGTGCCTTGAAAATTTACTGAGAGAAGCAGGTGATTTCTCCTCATGCTAGGAAAATAAATGAATAGAACAATAATACTTGTATGAAACCTAGACAAAAGTTCCGCTTTATGGTGTGAGAAAATACACAGCTGTAGAAGTTAGAGATAATTAGGACAAAGCCTGTTTGAAAATATGAACTGCAATCAGCATTTGCTTGTATCTGAATCTAGAAGAGTACCTTGAAAAGTAACACTGCACAATAGAGGCTATAAACGATTGATGGTCACTGCAAGGCCAGGTTGTTTTCTCAAAAGTTTCTCTCAGAAATCTAGTCATGTCAGCAGAAAATCTGAGTAACATCTGCTGTAGAACAATACTGAAAGTTGTGTTTGATTATGTCAGCTTAGAAGGCCATAAGCACCTTGTAAAACAGCATAAGAATGAACATACTTCCTCTGTTAATAGTTAAGACAACCTTGTATTTTGCATGTTTTTTGTTCCTTGAGCGGCAAGTAAATTAAAAAGTGCCTTTAACTAAACCTACGTGTATTGGTCTTTGAAGTTTTTCCTTTGACAGATTGGTCCTTCGAGCCGGAAACCTTCACTTCGCCTTGGATCAGACAGGCCAAGTGGCTTGTAACCGTACGGGGAAGAAACCACATCGGTTCTTCTTATTTGAAAAAGCCCTCCGACTGAATTGTCGCATAAAAGAGGCCAGACACTTCTCTGATTCAGACTGAAGGATGGGTTTACTCGAACCAGGTGATTCATCATGAAGGCTCAGGTAAGGTGAATCCACCTTCTTTTTTCTGTTTTAAATCAGGGACTAGATTTGTATTTGTTCTGTTAGAGACTTTGTTTTTAAGTCAGGGACAGAAAGATTACTGTCTTGTCATAGATCAGGGAAACAGAGCAGGTAGTCAGTCATTCTGAAGAGACTATAAAAACATCTGTGGTACCACGTTAAAAATAAGGTGTTACGTAACGATTAAAAGGGTAGAACAAAATGGGTAATAATTGCACAAAAAGGTCCCAAAATCCGCCATTAACAGAAGACGCAAAATACATGCAGTCACAGCGTGCTAATAATATTAAATACTACTCAAAATGGGTTAATAAGTATGAATTTGATGGCAAATTAGAAAAATCCTCACTTGTCAAACATGTCAAACAGCTTAAAACTGATTCTAAAGGTCGGGTTAAAAAGCAGCGCCAATTAGGAATTCCTCAGGCACACAGGTGGCTTGAGGAGGTAAACCGAAGGGAACAAAAGAATAATAAATCAAAAGCAATGTTTTTAGATAAAGAGGACAATAACTTAGTAATAGCATCGGCCCCTCCACCTCCTTTACCAGAATATGAAGCATGTGAACAAGTTAGTCCACCCCCGTGATATCCTCTTAAGCTGTCACGTAAATAGAGACACTACAAAAGTGGAACCATTTATTAGAGATCCTGTCGGTATCTCAGGTCTTGAACACGGGCAGGAAACTCAAAAGGGGACATTGAGTTATATCAAATGGGTAGAAATTCACGATTTATAAGTGAAGAAGAAATATGCCCACTTATAGAAATACCTAATCCTCAGGCAGGACAAGAAGGTCAGAACCTGACTATTCTAGTGTATAGACCCTGGACTCCGGAAGACATCCGGAAAGCCACTGAGGGAATTCCCCATCCAAAAGTTAATTTTAGAAAGTTCTTAGAAGACTTGCAAGGAATGAGGCTAAGTTATAATTTAAACGGAGAAGAGGTAGAAAAAGTAGTCAGACAAATTGTGGGACCAGATTGGCACATGATTAGTGGCGACTGGAATCCCTGTGACGCTGCACTCAGGCCCCTCCCACATAGCAGCGCAGAATTAGACAGAGTAAAGGTCTTACAGACTGAATCTCTGAGAAATGGAAGCCTAGGGCAGACTGGACTTGCATTAATCAATGCATCCAACAGGAAGGTGAAGCTATTGACAAATATTATGCTAGACTATTAGAATGTTTTAATAACCTTACCATTGTGGAATACAGGTTCCTGAAGATCAGACACAAGATTCCCCATATGAGCAGCAGTTAAAGAATGCATTTTTAAAAGGCAGTATTGCACCCATAAGCAGTTTTATTACAAAACACATGGTAGATCATCGTACAAGCAGGTTACAGTCATTACTTGAATATGCTAGGCATGCCGAAAGGCATTTTAATAGCAAAAAGAAAGCCCAAGTATTTTCTGTAAAAGATGGAGCAGAAGTTTATGTAGTACAGTCCAGGAAAAAGGGCAAGAAAAATGCCCAGGGAAACAAACAATGTGATCAACGATTAGAGGACTTTGAAGGGCTTAAAGAAAGGTGAATGTTTTAAATGCGTAAGAAGGACACTTGGCAAGGGATTGCAAGAAAACAAGAAAGCAAACCACGAAGACAAGGAGGGTGAGGACTGACTATATGATAGCCAGGAATCACTAGAAGGGGATAGCAGAGAAAGGACAAATGAGAATGTGATAGAGGGAGTAGAGAATGTGACAGAAGAAATAGAGGAAGTCACGGATAGTGAAAAAAATGAAATATTGGATTTGGCTTTATTGAGCTTAGAGCTCTATTTAGCAGACACAAAACCAGAAGTTACACTCCTGGTAGAAGGGAGGGAAGTCAAATTCTTGTGTGACTCAGGGGCATCACGGACCCTGATACATCCCTCCAAACTGTCAGAGAATTCAGAGTCATCTGACTACATATTAGTAAAAGCAGCTAATGGACAGCTGTATCGGGAGCCCCTCTCCCATAATATTGCAATAACTGATCCTGTTTCAGGATTGACCCAGAAAAGCAAAATTGTTGTTTCTGCAAAATGCCCAGTGAACCTCTTGGGCAGAGACCTTATGCAGCTATTTGGTATAGCAGTAGTTCCGACTATGCAGGTATGGAAGCAATCGCTTATAAATTGACATCTTTGCAGTGCAAACGGAGGGTAAGATGTTTTATTGGTACAGCCAGGACTTGGTTACAACTGGTCCAGGGGCAGTGACCAAAGAGTTGATGAATGTAGCCATCAACAAGTTCCCCTCCCTTGACATGGATAAACAACATTTGTTGCACTGTACTCTGTATTATTGTAACACACCAGGACCTGATAAGGAATATGAGCAAGAATTGTTTAGAAATCGTGCAAACAGATTGATATTACATAACCTGTACTGGGACACAGAAGGGAACAGTGTAGCCAGTCGCTCATTGCCCCAGGAGTTCTTTGCACTCTACAAATCAAATTGATTACCACATGTTAGTTTAACTAAGAACAAGAATGTGAAATGGGCAGACTTAGGAGAAAAAGTCACGAGATGGGAAAAACAAACAGAGTTAGAACTGTCAGAACAGGGAGTACAAAATGCAGAAGCTGAATTGATAACTCAGACCTACCCAGCTGTACACTCTGCAGTCTAGCAAGGACAGCCGCATTAGCATTCCTATTGAAGGAGGAAGAGAATGCCTTACAGAATATACCAGAAATTCTTTTGGTCAACAGGAAAGTCAGATGTAGGACTTATTCGCACAGCTGGACCCTACCAGTTACTATTACGCCAAAGTCAGCATTTAGACCACAAAAGAGACAGTATCCCTTAAGAAAAGATGCAGAAGTAGGAATCAAAACCTATTATAGCAGCTTTTACTTCAGGGAGGGGTGCTGGTGGAATTCTTGATTCACCATGTAATACACCCTTATTTCCTGTTAAGAAAGTTTAATGGGGAGTGGCGATGGTCCAAGATTTACAAGCTGTAAAATGACGAGTATCACCAAGGGCACCTACAGTGCCAGACCCACACACTCTGTTGAATGATTTAAAACCTCAACAGAAGTATTTTTCTGTGGTAGATATTAGCAATGCGTTCTTCTCGATACTGATACACCCTGACAGCCAATATTGGTTTGCATTCACATTTCAGGGGAAAAGGTATACATATATGCTAATTACCACAGGGATATTGTGAAAGTCCAACAATATTCGCACAAGAAATGTATAAATAACTTGGCGGATTTTCCCCACCAAGAGGTGTGCCAAATTTTACTTTATGTTGATGACATCCTGCTGGCGGCCCCCACCCAGCAAGATTGCAAAAATGATACCATAGCGCTATTACAATTTCTAGCCGCTGAAGGACACAAGGTAAACAAGAATAAACTGCAGCTTTCGAAAAAAAAGTTAAATACCTAGGATATGTAATATCCAAGGAGGGTAGGACATTAGATGAGGACAGAAAAATAACGATTTTGCAAGCAGCAAAACCCAGTACTAAGAAGGAAATGATGTCCTTCCTGGGTACAACTAACTTTTGCCGGAGCTGGATTCCAAACTATGCCTTGGAATCTGCACCGCTGACTAACCTGATATATAAGAAGCCTATAGCAGCACAGGATTTGTTACAATGAACACCAGAAGCAGAATCTGCTTTCTGCAAACTGAAACAGTTAATAGCATCCTCCTTAGTTTTGGGATTACCGAACTATCATAAACGTTTTTTCCAGACTGTAGATTGTAAGCAAGGCTATATGACATCAGTGTTAACACAGCAGCATGAGGACAAGCAACGCCCCATTGCTTATTATTCATCACAACTGACCCAGTGGCACGGTCTTTACCCCACTGTGTACAAGCAGTAGTTGCAGCTGCAATGGCAGTACAGGCTTCGCCTCAGTAGTGTAATTCCACCCTCTCACATTGAGAGTGCCTCATGCAGTCACAATTATTTTATTGCAAGAAAAGGTAGCATATCTTTCCCTGCTAGGCATCTTTCCTGTATGACTATATTGTTGAGCCAACCCTCATATGACAATTGAACGATGTACCACTTTGAACCCTTCTACCTTGCTCCCAACCCCTGCAGATGGCACACCACACAGCTGCCTGCAGGTGATTGAGCAAAAGACACTGCCTAGAAAAGACCTTTACAGATGTTCCCTTGATGATGCTGAGGTGACATACTACGTGATGGCTCATGCAAAAGGGTCCTGCAGGACAGAACCTAGTAGGATATGCAGTAGTTTCTGATACTGACATTATAGAAGCAAAATCTTTTACCACACAATCTATTCGCACAGGCACAAAATTGGTTGCCTTGACATGGGCATGTACCTAGCAAAAGGTAAATGTGTGAACATTTTTACTGACAGCCAGTATGCTTTTTCTATTGTACATATTTTTGCGCAACAGTGGAAAAATCGAGGAATGATAACATCTACTGGCAAACCAATCAATCATGAGCAGTTTATTTTAGATCTTTTAGAATCTATTCAGTTACCCCCAAAAATAACTATTTGTAAATGCACAGCTCATACCAAGCAACAGGACAGGATTTCAAAAGGTAATGCGAGGGCTGATACAGCTGCAAAGTAGGCAGCTTCAGAAGCATTTCTTTTGAATGAAGTTAGAACTGTCAGAACAGGGAGTACAAATGCAGAAGCTGAATTGGATAACTCAGACCTACCCAGCTGTACACTTGCAGTCTAGCAAGGACAGCTGATTAGCATTCCTATTGAAGGAGGAAGAGAATGCCTTACAGAATATATCAGAAATTCTTTGGTCAACAGGAAAGTCAGATGTAGGACTTATTCGTACAGCGGGACCAGTTACTATTACGCCAAAGTCAGCATTTAGACCACAAAAGAGACAGTATCCCTTAAGAAAAGATGCAGAAGTAGGAATCAAACCTATTATAGCAGCTTTACTTCAGGGAGGGGTGTTGGTGGAATCTCTTGATTCACAATGTAACACACCCTTATTTCCTGTTAAGAAAGCGAATGGGGAGTGGCATATGGTCCAAGATTTACAAGCTGTAAATGACGCAGTAATACCAAGGGCACCTACAGTGCCAGACCCACACACCCTGTTGAATGATTTAAAACCTCAACAAAAATATTTTTCTGTGGTAGATATTAGCAATGCGTTCTTCTCGATACCGATACACCCTGACAGCCAATATTGGTTTGCATTCACATTTCAGGGGAAAAGGTATACATATACACGACTACCACAGGGATATTGTGAAAGTCCAACAATATTCGCACAAGAAATGGCAAGTAACTTGGCGGGATTTTCCCCATGAAGAGGTATCCAAATTTTACTTTATGTTGATGATATCCTGCTGGCGGCCCCCACCCAGCAAGATTGCAAAAAAGATACCATAGTGCTATTACAATTTCTAGCCGCTGAAGGACACAAGGTAAACAAGAATAAACTGCAGCTTTAGAAAAAACAAGTTAAATACCTAGGATATGTAATATCCAAGGAGGTTAGGACATTAGATGAGGACAGAAAAATAACGATTTTGCAAGCACCAAAACACAGTACTAAGAAGGAAATGATGTCCTTCCTGGGTGCAACTAACTTTTGCCAGAGCTGGATTCCAAACTATGCCTTGGAATCTGCACGGCTGACTAACCTGATATATAAGAAGCCTATAGCAGCACAGGATTTGTTACAATGGACACCAGAAGAAGAATCTGCTTTCTGCAAACTGAAACAGTTAATAGCATCCTCCTTAGTTTTGGGATTACCAAACTATCATAAATGTTTTTTCTAAACTGTAGATTGTAAGCAAGGCTATATGACATCAGTGTTAACACAGCAGCATGGGGACAAACAACGCCCCATTGCTTATTATTCATCACAAATGGACCCAGTGGCACGGTCTTTACCTCACTGTGTACAAGCAGTAGTTGCAGCTGCAATGGCAGTACAAGCTTCGGCCTCAGTAGTGTAATTCCACCCTCTCACATTGAGAATGCCTCATGCAGTCACAATTATTTTATTGCAAGAAAAGGTAGCATATCTTTCCCCTGCTAGGCATCTTTCCTGTATGACTATATTGTTGAGCCAACCTCATATGACAATTGAACAATGTACGACTTTGAACCCTTGTACCTTGCTCCCAACCCCTGCAGATGGCACACCACACAGCTGCCTGCAGGTGATTGAGCAAAAGACACTGCCTAGAAAAGACCTTACAGATGTTCCCTTGGATGATGCCGAGGTGACATACTATGTGGATGGCTCATGCAAAAGGGGTCCTGCAGGACAGAACCTAGTAGGATATGCAGTAGTTTCTGATACTGACATTATAGAAGCAAAATCTTTACCACACAATCTATCTGCACAGGCACAGAATTGATTGCCTTGACAAGGGCATGTACCTTAGCAAAAGGTAAATGTGTGAACATTTTTACTGACAGCCAGTACGCTTTTTCTGTTGTACATATTTTTGCGCAACAGTGGAAAAATCGAGGAATGATAACATCTACTGGCAAACCGATCAGTCATGAGCAGTTTATTTTAGATCTTTTAGAATCTATTCAGTTACCCAAAAAATAACTATTTGTAAATGCACAGCTCATACCAAGCAACAGGCAGGATTTCAAAAGGTAATGTGAGGGCTGATACAGCTGCAAAGCAGGCAGCTTCGGAAGCATTTCTTTTGAATGAGAAATTACAACTCTCTGAGATTTTAGACTTAGAAAGGTTAAAGACAATGCAGACACTTACTACGCAAGTTGAAAAACAAAGATGGGTAAAACGAGGAGCAATTCTCGAAAAGGGGCTGTACATCTCTAAAGAAGGGAAACCAATATTGCCATCTAATTTGTTTAGATATGCAGCCTTGTTGAGCCATGGGCAGTGCCATGTCTCAACAGGGGGGATAGTACAGCTGATGAACCAAGTGTTCACGACGTTCGAATTTACAAACTACTCTAAAAAATTTTGCTCATTATGCCACATTTGTAATAAACATCATGCACAAGGGGCATTAAAGCCCAATCAAGGGAGTTTCCCTACACCACCGTATCTGTTTCATACTATCTGTATGGATTTTACAGAGTTGAATAAATGTGAAAATAAGAAGTATTGTCTTGTCATTGTAGATATGTTTTCCAGATGGGTGGAAGCCTTTCCGACTAAAAATCCAGACGCTACGACTGTGGCCAAAGTTCTTGTTAAAGAAATCATTCCTAGATTCGGCATTCCGGAAAGGATCTACAGTGACAACGGCACACACTTCGTAAATCAGACCATACAACAGTTAAGTAAACATTTTTGTATTTCCGTGAAGAATCATTGTGCGTATCACCCTCAATCAGCAGGGCTAGTAGAGAGGAATAATGGGATTTTAAAAAGTAAGCTAAGAAAATTAATGATGGAAACACAGAGAAACTAGGTGTACTGTCTGCCCTTGGCACTGTTGAGCATGAGAACTGTTCTGAATTTTCAAAAGGATTGACTCCTTTTGAAAAGCTCTTTGGAAGGGCTTACTATATACCTCAGTGGAAATCTCTCATGCCCGCAGACCAGGAAGCTGACAGTACATTAGCAGAGTATATGCGTAATTTGTTAAATTCTAAACATTTGTTGCAGTTAAATTTTGTTTCAGATAAAGAACGAACCAGACCGTCAGAAGTGGCAGTGCCCCCTGGAGCGTGGATCTGGCTGAAGGTAGTTAAGAAGAAAAATTGGGTGTCTCCGAAGTGGGAAGGTCCATACCAAGTGCTTTTGTCAACACCCACTGC
Source organism: Protopterus annectens (assembly GCF_019279795.1). NCBI lineage: Eukaryota > Metazoa > Chordata > Ceratodontiformes > Protopteridae > Protopterus > Protopterus annectens. The sequence goes on along the minus strand of NC_056735.1, from coordinate 1,436,248,793 downwards.
AGTCAAAATTGTGGAGCATGCCTCCTGGATCCACCTGACGCACTGTAAATTAGTAAAAAACTTTGAACTGGAGAAAAATCTTGTTACATGCCAAAAGTAAAAATGATAAAACAGGAATGCAGAACAAACTTTTCCTCAGAAATATTGCATAATCATCCTGTTAACTGTACTAGTGACAATAATCTTTTTGTTGTGGCCTTTTCTTTACCCAGCCACACAGACTGAACTGAATAAACGTGAAGCATTACTCATAGACTGGCACCCAAACTTCAACACTTACCAGGCAATTAAACATGTGTATGCTGAGACTTTCAGTGTTTCGAATTGCTGGATTTGCACAGCTTTGGCGACAGCATACGGGGGGTTATTAATGACTACAGTCCCCCTAGGGGTCAATGAGACCTGGGAGAACTTGATTTATGATACCTCAACCATTACAGCACAAGATAAAATAGCATTGCATTTGTCTGTTCCACAAAAGGGAACTGTGTGTTCTTATAAAAATGATACTGTTCAGATGGGTTGGAGCAATTGCAATGTGACTGTTCCTTATAGATGTTACACTAAGGGTAACAAGGTAGATCTTTATTGTAATACAAACTATGATTCATTTCTTGAATTGATGCACAAAACACTTGATGAAGTAAAACATAATTCTGTTTTTTATAAACAACTGTCTATAACTGATGGAAAAATGTTTCATGCAGGGCGAGTGTATATTCATAGCAAAGTTGCTACTAAAGTAAAGGACTGTTATTTTGTGTGTGGCAGAAAGGCATACAAATGGTTACCTGAGAATTGGTCCGGCAGTTGTTTTTTGGGTTACCTGGTTCCGGCCATACGACATACTGCAGTTTTACCTCAAGGAAAAATTCGGAATGTCCGAGAGATCAACAAGAAACCTGTCAGAAAACCTGTAAATCCAGTAGGGCAAATCGATGCACGCTGGAAAAACTATCAAGCTGTGGGCGATGGACTGACACACATGGACTTGAGTGATACTGTTATATCATGGGCAGGCATATTACCAGCATATGGAGCGACAAAATCAATCTGGGAGCTGAGAAAACTATCTAAACTTCTCGAAGTAATGAGTAATGCAACTTTTTCCACCCTTGAATTGGTGACTGATGAACTGAATACCATGAGAACTGTAGTGTTACAAAACCGCATGGCTCTTGACTTCACCCTAGCGGCGAAAGGTGGTACTTGCGCTTTAATCCAAGAAGAATGCTGTTCATATATTCCTGACCATAAACATGAGATAGACAATCACCTTGAGGTAATTCAGCAAGTGTCTGCCATGACCAAACCAGGCCCAAACCCACTAACAGACTTTTTCCAGAAATGGTTTGGGGGGGTGGGGTACCATCCTAGTGAACATCCTGATTGCCATTTGTGTAGGAATGCTCCTACTTGGAGTATGTGTTTGCTGTGGCATCCCCTGTATGAAAAGACTGATGAAAAACTCTATAGATATGTCAGTTTCTGAAACCTTATATCAAAGTACTGAGCTTAAAGAACTGTTAAAAGACTGAAAATGCTTTCATAAGTTTAAACTGAATGACTCTCTTGACTGCAAATCCTGAGTGGAAGAGGTTAGGAGAAGAAAACAAACTGTTTATGCTTATTTTGAAAGTAGAATAAAAGTATTAATAGGGGGGGGAAATATTAGAAAAATATGTATTAATGTGTGTATTAGTAATATGCTTAGTGCATTTAGAGCTTGAAAAGGGTTAACAAATTTATTCTATTTCATACTGTATAAATCTGTACAAACTGCAGATGCCTTCTGACTTTGTATTGTTAGCTAAAATCTTGCTTGTGCCTTGAAAATTTACTGAGAAGCAGGTGATTTCTGCTTGCATTAGGAAAATAATGAATAGAACAATACTACTTGTATGAAACCTAGACAAAAAGTTCCGCTTAAGGTGTGAGAAAATACACAGCTGTAGAAGTTAGAGATAATTAGGACAAAGCCTGTTTGAAAATATGAACTGCAATCAGCATTTGCTTGTATCTGAATTAGAAGAGTACCTTGAAAAGTAACACTGCACAATAGAGGCTTGTAAACAGATTGATGGTCACCAATGCCAGGTTGTTTTTCTCAAAAGTTTCTCAGAAATCTAGTCATGTCAGCAGAAAATCTGAGTAACATCTGCTGTAGAACAGTGCTGAAAGTTGTGTTTGATTACGTTAGCTTAGAAGGCCATGTCTTGTAAAACAGTATAAGAATGAACATACTTCCTGTTAATAGTTAGACAAATCCTCGTATTTGCATGTTTTTGTCTCCTTGCAGCAAGTAAATTAAAACTGCCTTAACTGAACCTTACGTGTATTGGTCTTTGAAGTTTTTTCCTTTGACAAGGTGTGTATTAGTATATATGACTCTCTCTCTCGATATATATATATATATATATATATATATATATATATATGTATATATACATATACATATCCATTGGTATACATATGCATATATATGTAGGCACATGTACATTTCACCTTTCATAGTGGGAATATCAATTATACAAAGGATGTGAGGTGTACAGTAATGTAATAATATCGCACAGTCCTGTGATAAATGCATTGAAATTGTTCACAGCCCAGGTAGCTTTAGCAGGCCTCACTGGCTTCAACATTGCAAACTGAACAAATCACCCACACTGTTTAACCACCACATGTCATATACCAGCACAGTATGCTGTCTTGTTCGTCACACACTAAAACCTACATAGAAATATGCGCATACTAACCTTCACCAACATATATATCTCCAGCCTTCACAAACAGTTGCAATATGTCCCCTGCTCTATGCACATATACAGATATGAATATATATGACACATATATATTTCTCCGTATGTGTGTGGCATACACACACACAAGGTCCACACTGTTGTAAGTCCCTGGACCTCACAGCTGAACTGTTGGGCCTTGCTGCAACACAAACAGGTGTCACATGTGAACACACACTAACATTAGAGGGGGTATATATAGCTACAAATGCTAGATAAGCATACTAGACTGCTATAGTAGTTGCCATTGCTAAGCTGCACTTTAATATGACTGTCATGCATGTGTTGCTCTCTCACACCCATGTTTATATAATGGCAGCACTAATCTCCCCAACAGCCATTGGCCACACTACTGTACAGAACACAGATAACATGGATCAGATTTTTGACATTTAATGCTGAGCTACACATTTCACAGGTATGTCCCACTGCCCACAGGTGCACACTGTATTGTCCATAGCAGTAGTTAAGCAGGACATCTATGCATAGATAAGTACTGCTGCCGCATATGAATGGTTCACATTATGTAGACTACTCTTCAAAAACATCTACTACACGCCAGTAAATACATATGTGTCACATACCTTTCCTTTGTATGATTTGGTATTATTTATTTTTTCTTTTTCCTTTTCTCTGTGTCTCTATCTCTGTCTCTCTCTCTGTCAGTCTCTGCAATAGAGTGATTGAGTTTGTTGGCAGCGATTGCAGCCTGCTTTTGTAGGTATTTGCACATGAGCATGTGATGGCCTCTGCACCAATTAGTGACCACCATTTGCTAATTGCATATAGCCTGCTGTGCAGTAATTGCAGTAATCACTGTCATAGCAACACAGCTAACTCAGGTAGGCGTGTCCCTTTCAGCTTTCCAAGATGGAGATCATCCTTGTTTGTTGTGGCCATCATTGTTTAAGACAGAAGGTTGGTATAGTTCTTATAACAGAAGCCAGGGGTGTAGCCAGTGATTTACATTTTGTACTCAGACCTAAATGTTTCTGCTTCCAGTACACACTTGTCAGTGTAGAAATGTACTCACCCCTCAAAATGCTAACTCCAGATACATGGGAGGATGTACTTTCTTTTCAAATTTTACAATTAACTGCCATACAAAGCTAATTATTGATTTGTATTCCTTTGGCACAAAAATTGTTTCTGAACTGCTATACTGTGAATATTCATTTACTCAGTTCTAAACAGTTTGTGCTTTTTTAGTGTTGACATTAGCACAATCTGCTCAAGAAAACTGGACACATTTCAGTACTGTGAGTATGCTTATCTACATCCTTGGTTGACCCTGCACACACAGGTAAATTCTACATTTGGGTAGGGGTGCAGAAGTACAGAGAGTGTAAGTATTATTGTGTGAATTTTATCTTGCTGGAATTACAGGGTTGTTGTGTACATGTTAGTTTATCAAGGCAAGTAGTCTGTCTGCGTAACTCCCAGCTGTGGACATATCCACATGGTAGCCAGAGAGTAGCCTGTTATTCTTTGTCTGTGCACCACACAGGTCTTTTCAGCACTAGAGCAATGGCATTGTTACAGTTGGTTGCTACCAGTACATGGCTACATCCTTTTGCATTTCAGTGTTGTATTCCTACATAAAGGTATGCTTCCAGAACTCTTTCCAAAGCTATTTGCATAATGTGTAACAACAGAAAGGCTGATATGCCTCTGTGTTTCTGCCTCTGCCAGACCTCTCAAACACTCAGTTACATATTTGAATAGACTCAGGGAAAAGTAGAGAAAAAGTCGGGGACACCTTTAAAATATTAGTGCCATTAAGTTGAGACTTTGAGAGAACCAGAGCATATGGATTAATACACCTTTTCTGAAGTAAAAGAAGTGTCTAACTCTTAATTATTGTCATTACACATTACGTGTAATTCACCACCTTTCTGGCCAAAGTCAGTAGTTTTCGGAGGGATTCAGAGGGACAGAGCTAAATTTTGTTTCAAAATCAGGGACATCCCTGAAAATTAGAGACAGTTGGGAGGTATGGCCTCTGCCCTAAACAGATATGCCAGTGTTTGTCCTGCTGTGATACTGTGTGGGGTTTGTAAAGTGATGGTGTAAGATTATTTCCTGCTAGAATGGCTGCTTCTCTTATCACAGTCATGTAATGTAATCCCACAACAACTGTTGGTAAAGATCCACAGAACAAGTTGTGTGGTATGGCATTCCTATTTTTCCTTTACATTCACTCATTCTGATGCATGATAGATTTATTTCAGCATCAACTTGTATATCTACCATGGTTTAGTGGTACTTCATGCAGTGTAGTGTGTACAAGGTCCCGGGTTAGACACTGACAGAGGTGTTTTATTTTGCTGCTGAGCAGAACAAGGGCCCTCACATACAGAGTGACTAAGGCACTTTTAAGCAGTTGTAAGCGGGTTTGTGTGGGTTTGTGTGATGCTTAGCAATGCTTAGCTAAGCGCAAACATGCGCACACTAGCGCAAACCCGCTAACTACTGCTTAATAGTGCTTACTCCCGCTAACCCCTGCACTCATTTCTTTGCAAGAAAAGAAAATGAGGAGATAGGAAAGTGGTGAAAAAGGGGCACAAAGAGGGAAAGACAGTAGGGAAAATAGCTTGGGATGTGCAGGACGGGTGTAGGGAAGGTCCATAGCTGCCCATTTCTTTAACAGCAACAGCTGTGCATATGGAATAAATTTGGAGGTAAATATGAAACCCTCAACCCCTGAGAGAGGGGTGAGGACAACAAAGTATGTTGTAATGCCAATTAAATTACATTTTATGTGTCCAGGGGACATGTGTGCAAAATGGGCAGCTATGTATGGGGCGTATTTTTTTTTTAGGAGCAGATTGCCCTTTTTTTTTCCAGGTGAGAGTGGAATGTGGGGTAGGGGAAGTAGGTATATTTGGGGAGGTAGGTTGGGGAGGTAAACAGACAAGACAAACAAGACGCATACAGGGGTGGAATATAACACATGTGGTGGGTGAACACCATTGACGGGGAGGGATGTTTGGAATTCGCAAGCCCATGAGCCCACAGATGGCAACAGTGAAACTGAGATCCCCACCCATTGGCAGTCACCACTGCACCTTCACAGCCCAGAGGATGGCTGTGCTGGGGGCTGTGTAAGAGGGGCAGGCTGACCCGGGAGTTGCACCACTCGTGCCTCAAGCTGGCATAGAGGTTCTGCAACAGAACGCTCGATCTCTCTACGCAACACAGCCTGGACCATTGGAAGGGTGATAGGTGGCCCTCCTCCACCCACGCTTGCATGGGGGGGCCGAGCCCCATCCCCTGCAGCACTTCCACCCAAACGTGGCACAGGGCCAACAGAGGAGGAGGTCCCATGCTGGGCACCGCACCTGCTAGTGCCAGATGCCATGGCCAGCTGAGGTGGGACAGGTGGGTCCACTGGGACCGGCCTTCCCATACGAACTATGTTTTGGATAATTTAATAAACATATGGGTTAGTAACAGTCAACAGCATTTCCAGTTAGTTATAACAGCATGCAGAAAAATTCCCATTAACCCAACACACCAGAGTTTCAACAGTTGAAAAGCAAACATAACACATGCATATATAGAGCAATAGTGGATATTACAACAGCATGCAGGTTTAATTAATGGCAACAGATCACCAATATTGTGGTATTTGAACAGGGTACATGCATAGAAATGAATGCAAATATTTATAAACCAATAGGACACATGTCCCAACAAATGTTTTGAGATTAGACATACCCTTTGAGGTGTGGAATTGCATTTTTTATGCACATACAGTAGGGTTCATAGGTTCATAGGTTGGCACTAGGCTATCAGCCCTAGGCCCTATACAAGCCTAGCCATAACAATTCCCTGGCTATTTCTTCCCACACTATTTACTTCCCTGGACCCCTGTCTAGCAGGGCGACTGACATGATCCCTGGGGTGAATTTCCTTTCTCCCATCCAATCGTCAAGGTTCCTTTTGAAGAGAGCCAAAGAGGCACTCTGCTTGACATGTATGGGCAATCTATTCCACAGTCTGGGGAGTCTCTGGGTCAGGAACCTATCCCTCCTGCATGTTTTGTTTATTGTGATGAAAAGGTTTAGATCCTTGGAGTGTGTGGCTCTGAGGGATTGGGATTTCTTTAAGTGTAGCATGTCCAACAGCTCTGGGTTTGACATGGCCTTGTATGTTAAGCAGAGATCGCCTCTGAGTAGATGATATGTGACAGAGTATAGCTGGAGTTTTTTAAGGCGGTCAGCGTAGGGCATCTGTTTTAGGCCTGTGATTCTTTTAGTGAGGTATTTCTGCGGCCTTTCCAGTTGTTGCAGATGTCCTGAGAGGTACATACCAAACAGGGCGTTGTATTCTATAATGGGTCTAATGAGGGTGGAAAAGATAGCTCAATTAACAACTTATATATCCTTCTAGTTTAGACTACATTCCTATTAACTGCAGTTATATGTCCCTTACATGTATTATTACACTACCCAATGTCCTTCTCTTGTGCAATTGGATTTTACTAGATCATTATATACATGAGCTGTATCTGACATACGAACTGTCCCGGATGCAGATATTACTGCTACATATTTTGAGAGTTGCTCACACATACTACTGCTGTGATGGTACACTGACAGCTCTACTTTCATATAATTATCTAGATAAGTTCAGGTGAAATTATCAGTTATATGTTAACAGCTCCCTACATTTCTGGCAGCACACTGACATTTCTGGGGAACACAATACCAAGCTACTCATGTGCCAGATTAACCTGTACATGCTGGGCATGAACCAACAGTTAAGGGCTATATATATATATATATATATATATATATATATATATATATGCATAAAAGCTACTGGCACTCCCTTCATCCACTTTATATGGGCCTACCCAAGTGTGGTTTAACTAACACTGCTTAATACAACAGTACTATTTCTAAAATGCAACAGTACTACAACATATCAAAGAAAATCACACAGACGACGCACTCCAGGAATTATACCTTTATTAAAGAATTATTACACCTTTATTTATTGGGTTAAAACACTTTTTTGAAGGCTCTCTCATTTATTTTATATAACAGTACATGCAGAATAATTATTAAAGAATTATTATACCTTTATTTATTGGGTTAAAGCACTTTTTCAAAGGCTCTCTCATTTATTTTATGTAACAGTACATGCAGAATAATTACTAACCTGCCTGGTGACGCAGCCTTTGCAGCCTATCTTCATGGGCTTGCTGATTCATAGCCCAGACACCTGCAGCTGTAAAGTAAATGCAGTGATAATGAGATATTCCTATCTATAGTATAGACAAGAATAGCAATGCTTAAATACTTAATACAATGGCTATTTACTCATTACTGGGGCATTTGCCATCCCATGGGCCTCCTGGATCCACTGGTCCAGTTGATCCTCCTTGCGTCACTTCAGGTCAGAGTAATGGTGCCTGACCTGCTCACCAGTCTGAGGAACGCCAGTGGCACTGGTGAGATCACGAGCTAGACAGTTCTAGGCCTCCGTTTTGTATTGGGTACCCTAGTACTGGCCCCACAGGAGTCTTTCCTTATGATTGTGGACAAGGAGCCAAACCATTACTTTGGTCTCCTCAATGCCTCAACGTTATGCTCTAAATCGAGTGCCTTCTCCATCACCAGCCGTGCTGACTGCAGAAGGGAGCTACAACCAGTTATGGCAAGTATTCCCACCTGTGGAGCTTAAATATGCCTCATTTCCCACACTTATTTGTGATTGGCCAGTTTTGAAAAAACTCAGCTGTAGGCACACCTGCTTAGCTGATGTTAGCAATTTTTAATATTCCTTTGATAGATATGTGTCTGTTGAAACTGCATGGTTATGAAATGCTGTCATGGCTTAGTGGTTATGTAGTGTGACTATAGTGCACAGTATTCCGAGTTCAATCCCTGTCACTGTTTTTTATTTTCTTACTGGACAGACCTGAATGGTTAAGGTACAGTGAAGGAGGTGTGGCCGTGTTTAGCCAACTTTGCTCAACTTTGCCCGACATTGCTCAGCATTGCTCGACATTGCCTGATGTTGCGCTGGGTAGCGCAGTGCGCAGCTATGCCCAAACATGTTCTGTGTGCGCTAGTCTGCGCGATGCGCAGCTCCACGCAAATACATTGCGCTAGTTAACGCAGTGCTCAGCTACGAGCAATTAAATATAAATATGCTCAATACTGGTAAAATATGCTTAGCAGTGCTTTACATTGCTTAAAATAATTTACTCATGCATCAGTATGCATAACCATTTCACCTTCCTATATATATATATATATATATATATATATATATATATATATATATATATAAAATTCGTTCACTACTACATATAACATTTCAATGCTTTTTACAAAACTTTAAATAATACATGTCAGGAAATATTTTTGCATACAAATTTCCAACAGAAAATGAAAAGTGTAGTGGTGGGACTCGAACCGGGAATACCTCCTCTTTGTGCGAAGGCTCTAACCACTACGCTATCGCTATTTCACTTAATTTGCATATATTTTTCTTATTATCCTCTTCGGTGCCTAAACTGCTAACTGTAGCTAAGCAATGGGCAAACCCACGCAAACACGAGCAAATACGGGCAGCTATATTGGAAATAAAAAAAAAAACAAAACATTTCTTTTACTTTTTATATATGTACGGGGTTTACTATATGGGGGAGTTTAGTGTTAGAATATACACATGTGAGCAGACTCGCTCATGTAACTAGACATTTCCCGAGTTTCAAACTTGCAGGGGTGTGGATTTTTGGACTGATCGGCAGTCCGACACGCCCCCTACACTCGTCCACATTCCGTGTTAGTTTTAGAGTTGAGGCAGTGTGCCCTCATTAATATGCATGGCGTGCTGCCGTCTTACTCTTAGACTGGCTCTTCCATGTAAGACTAATTTAGTCTTACATGGAAGATTAGTGAATCCTGGGGAGTGTTTAAGTATTATGTGTATGATTGCACTGTATGCTCACCTTAGTTTGCATTTTGTATCCAAATTTTTTTCTCAATGCACTCTGACTGGATCTTTTAATGTTACTCTGTATGCATTTAATCTTACTCTCTGCTGAATTGTGCTATCTACTCATTCTGTATATAATGCTTTTGATTAGCGAGAACATGACATGTTTTCTGCTCCTTGAGCTTAGATCATGGCTGAAAAGGGTCAGTAGACTAGTCTACTTACCTGATGAGCAAATAGTAAATAATAAATAAATAATTTGTGCTTTCAGGTTTTTGGCAAAAAAACTATTGTCAGTGTTTTAGCATTAAGCCTTATACAAACTTATTTCTTTTCTGAAAGAAAGACTGAATTTCTTTTCTAAGCTGTGACTTTTGATCTGACCAACATTGGATGAAAATTTTGGAAAAAAAGCTTCAAAATGCACCTCAAAATATCTAGAATCCTATGGTTTCTGGGGGGGGGGGGAGCAAATGACACTCAGACCCCCATCTTAACTAATTTATTTCACTACAGTCTTGAGCAGTTAGGGTATGCTGAAAAGATGGAGAGAGAAGAGAAGAGTAAGGGAACATCTGATAAAAGTATAAGAGGTGATTAATCTCAACAGTATTAAGAGGTCAGGATGGGGGAACTGAAGAGTGGCAAGGCAGGCAAGAATTATCATTTTGGGCAAATCTTAGTATCTACTATTATGGATTCATGTAAAGTCTTTAATGCCTTCAGAGATTTTCTTGCTTTCTGCAATTCATTGTTAACAGCTTCATATGTGCATTTATAAATATGCAGGACAGGAAAAGAAAATAAGGGCTGAGTGGGTGTATCAGGAAGTTGTACTATATAGTACTGAATGATTACTGACATTCATATTTTGTCATTAGTACCTCTCCCCATCCATATCTGTTCTGGATCCACCACTAACTTGGATGTGCTCTTTTGACCATGTTGGTATATGGCTTTTTTTGGTGCTGGCATATTTCTGCTGATAGAAAACAATATAGTTATGAAGAAATACATATGATTTTACTCCTAATGTATATGTATATGAATTCTAAATAATACATATCTGAAACACACAGAACTAATGGAACTGTGAAAACATGTTAATATAAATCTATACAGTAGTATATATAGATATTTCAGATGATATCTGCTACATGGTGTTTTTAGTAAGCTACTAGACTCAAAAAAGATTTGAAGTAAATGTGCTCTGCATACAAATGCTAAACCAGTACAGTAGAACAAACTCATTTGGACTGATAATAATTACTTTAATGACATGGCAAGACTTGCTACACTGTTTAGCAGTGATCTGTGACAGCACTTTCACTTCACATGCAACACATTAATGCTGTAAACCTTAAATGGATGCAACCATTATCCTTTCTGTAACTATAATGATTTCCCTGTGATTCAGAATGAGTCTCTGCGCTCATGTAAATTGCCTCTAGCAGGTAGGTCAATTTAATTGATCTGTGGGAAAATGCAAATCAGAAACAGCTATGTTCAGTATGAAGAAGACCTCATGAGCTCATTAGTATGCCTCTGAAACACACTTTGAAACCACTAACACTGCGATTTCTGATGGCAGCAAGGTTTAAACTGGCATCTCATGCCTTCTGTTTGTATAAACACACCCCCTACACACAAACACACCTTCTAAACATCAAACAAAACAACCACTCCCCACACTTGGTCAGACCTATAGACAGAGTCAGACAGTCACCAACATGCATGCTGTCTTTGTCACATACACACACATCCACACTCTTGAATCTTTGTCTATCCCACTACTACTGCAACCACCCAATCAGATACACACACATTTATCCACCTTCAGTCTTGCCACACTCACACACACGCACACTCAGTTACAAACACACACACACACACACAACAACACACCCACAAATGTATCTTATGATCTTCAGTGAACTTAAATGAACCACAACTTCTTCTCTTGAAGTCAATGGATGACTGCCATCTTTTAATAATTTTAAATTTTCCCTCCTTCCATGGTAATTTGGAATTGCTTAGCAGTGTAAATCAGGAGCTGCAGGAATTTCCACAGAGGACCACATGACTAATTAGCATTAGCCACTTCCACAGAATGACTCATTACCTTGCACCTCAGCCAGTGGGAACACCCCCATGTTGATGGGAGAACTTCCAGCAGTAGGACCTCCTCTCAGTCAGAAAAAGTAACCACAAGGTGGGAAAGCAGCTGGTGGTATGGCATCCCACTCAGAGTAATCCTACATAATCTGGTAAATTCCATCAGGAGATCCGCCCACACCTCAGGATGGGGAGTGGGATGGGAGGCCTGCCCAAATAACCAAATTAAATTATACGACCTCTGAGGTTGCACCAACTCTGCATAAAAGGAATATTTCATTTGATGGAAAACCAAGTAATACCTTTGCTTTACTGTACTGCATCTAGTGCATCCCTGATTATGTATTCAGCTAGCAAGGTGTGTGGGGGAACACCTCCAATACTGGGGAATTTAGAGTGCATACACCCTAAGGAAAACGTTGAAGCAGTATTGTCCTTTGATATTTACTTGGGTAGTGTGCTGTTAGGCTTATAGGTTCATATGTGTGTACTAGGTTAACAACAACTAAGACCTTTTGAAGCCTAGCCATGCATCTCAAATCTCTGTCAGGTTCTTGTACCCCTGACAAGTGTAAGCAGAGGCTTGCTTGGGAGATGAAATGTTTCCAAGAAAAGGCCTGAGAGATGAACCATTAAGGCTGCCTGTGTCCAATAGAGACATAGGTGCCAAACAAGGGATGAATTTCCTTTTCCCATCCAATTGTCCAAGTTACACTTGAATTGGGTTATGGAGGAAATCTGTTTCACATGGATTGGGATCTTGTTCCGGAGATAACATTTAAAAAAAGCTCTTGCTGCTTGTTTTGCCTGGGAAAGAGGCACCATATTTCTTGTCCATAGAACAAACTCTCAGTCCCGTGGCCAGACCTTCTTCCAAAAAGTTAAGCAAACTGCATTTGCTACCACATTAGGCTAGTAATTTGCCTCAGCTGCTGGTTGGGGAATCTTCTGTGGCCATTTGTTGTACATCAGACCACCAATCATCTTTTATACCAGATCCCTTTACTGTAGCACTTACAGTCAATATGTACCAGGGGGTTAGTCATGTCTTCTGCACTGTTGAGGCCCCATAGTGGGCAAGGGAGAGCCACTCTTGTTGGTCCTGGTAGAAAGAAAAGAGAAGGCTTCCCTGTTTTGTCAGAATGCTGTGCCCATTCCTGGAGAAACTACTGCAGCATTTATAACATTGTTGACCCCATTTTTTTGTCAAAAAGACAGAAAACTAAACATGTATCTACTCCTCCTCAAATGTCTTTACACAGGAGTAGTTTATTCAGTCCTGCTTAGGGTTTTATTCATACTTTTTATTCTTCTTATTTATTGCTGTTGAATTAGGACAGGAAGATGAAGGGACAGACACAGGTTTTCACCTCAGTCTTTTGATTCAGACTCAGGAGAGTTCAGTTTCTGATTCGCCCTCTGGGGTTCATATTAAGACTGTTTCTAGAATGTTTAAAATATAAAATGCAACAGAACAGATCACGGTCAATTGAAAACAGATAAAAGCTTTATTCTAAGGAAAACACAGGTAAGTGCATTCACACTATAAAGTGCTTCATCAGACCATGCAGATATACAAGTCAAACACAATTAAATATAAAACCAACCACAAGCTAACCAATAAAAACATATATCACACTGAAGAATTTCCATTTACATCTCTTATTCAATTAAGTAAAACTAGATTCACTTAAACAAGCCCCTGGATTTCAGGACTGGTCTCAAAAAGACACACCCATTCACCCTGGAGTTTTATCTAACTGCAGTTTAATAATCCAATGAAGCTCATGATTTTCAGTGTACACTTTATAGTCACCCATCCTATTACTTCTATATATTCTTTCGAAAACTCTAAACGAAAATGTATGGTTATTACCTTTATCTAATATATGCTTGGCAAGAGCATTGTTATGATCCCCCTTACGTAAACAATTCAAGTGTTCTCTGATATGTTCCTTAAGAGTGCGGTTAGTTTTCCCAAGTAGAAACCCATGCAGGCTAGCAAAATACACCACATCCATGGAATTACAGTCTGTATTAGTATAAAACCTGTACTCTATTTCAGTAAGTGGATGCATAAATACAGACGAATCAACATATGCACAAAATCTACATGCCCCACATGGCAAAGTACCCAAGTTAGTTCTATCTATAGCTTCAGATGCCCTTGTAGCCCTACGATAAAAAATTTGTCTTTTCAAAGATTTTTTTTTACTTTTAAATACAAAACTGTGTCTGTCACCTATCAAACTCACAATACGTTCATCTGTTTGTAATATAGGCCAGTTAGTTCTAATTAAATCACATACTCTTCTTATATCACTAGCATAACTTAAAGTAACTGACACTTCTCGGTTATTGTCAGCGGTATAATTGGCCTCAGAATCTTTCTCAACTTGCTTAGAGGAATAGTATGATCATGCTCTGCCTTCCTTCATTGCAAGGGCACCATGATACATTCTATCAACCTCAGTACAGTGATAACCCCCCTCCCTAAACTCTTCACTCAAAGTCTTTAAATTTTATTTAAAAATAACATGTGAACTACTCAGTCTTGAAATATGCATACTCTGGCCCTTAAGGATATTCTTAAAAATATGGCCAGGGTGCATACTAGTGCATTGTAACACTGCATTCTGTCTACATGGTTTCCTACATAGATCAGTTATAAAAGTATGTCATATACCTTTCAATATGGACACATCCAAAAAACAAATTTCATCCCATGAGTACTCGTATGTAAATTTAAGGAAGGAAGTGGTAGTGTGCAAATATTCAATAAAACTAACCAATCTTTGTGGGGTACTATCCCATATGAAAAAAACATCATCAACAAATCTTCTGTAAACTCTAACATGTCTTGAAAAATCATTAGGTCCAATAACAAATTCAAGCTCCCATTGGGCAAGTTCCATGTTGGCTATGCCAGCCTTCTGATGGAACAGTGAATCTTCCAGCACAAAAATATTGTCTAAAACTATTTCCAAAAACAAACATTACATCAATATTCCTTTCATCATAGTCACTATGAACACTCAGAAATTCCCTAACCATGTTGATACCATCAATATTAGGAATAACAGTAAATAAAGAGACAATATCCATGTTCACCATATAGTAATCATTTCCCATCTCAAGCATGTCAGAAAAATAATACAAATCCTGCAAAAATTGTTTTGTATCTTTCAAGACTGTGACACAGTGGCACAAACAGGCCTCAACCTTTTTATCTACAAAAATATAAAACAGATCGGTGAGCAAGCCACCACTTGAAACAATGGATCTCACAGGTGGATTATACAGGTTCTTATGAATTTTAGGGAGACCCTGGAACAGAGGTATCAATGGATTTTTTACTATCAAATAATCTAAAAGGTTACTAGTTATCAAATGTTGTTCATAGCAGTCATTCACATTTGTTATTGTTTGTTGTATCTTTTGTACATCAGTCGTGATAGTTTGATACGTTTCACTGTCATTCAACAGCTCTAAAATAGTCCTACAGTACAAAGTATAGTCCACAACAACAGTGGCCCCACCTTTGTCTGCTGGTTTAATCATCAAGCTATTATCATTACATAAGGCAGACACTACATCCAATTCTGCTTTAGTTAAATTCTTAAAACAATGCTTATACTCATCAGAGCTGTTAAAAACCTGGTACAAATCTTTTGCACATTTTTTACAAAACACTTCTGCAGCAGATTTCAAAGCTGTCTGATAAGAGCTTGGTTTTTTAAAAGTATTAGCAACTGTGGAACCATCCTGAAACAGGATCTTAAGCATTAAATTCCTAACAAAAAGTCTAATATTAATAACAACTTCACTGAACTCTGAGCATTGTGCCAGTATATACGACAAACTATGCTGTAGTAAAGACATTTGTGAAGGGGTTAGATGCTTACTAGAAATGTTGAAATCTAAGTTCTGTTTGAGTTCTCCATATTCACTTGAGTGATTGCATTCCCTCTACTGAGCATCTCTGTCTCTTGCGTCCCCTGCTTAGAGACCTCTCCTTCAGGTCTTTTCCCATCTGCTTGATAGGAAGTGGAAAAGGGAACCGTTGGCAGTTTTCCGATGTCAACTTCAGACGTACTACAGAGTCCTAAACCATTTCCTTGCTGGTATGCCCTCCCTTCAAAGGAGAACCAATAGCAGCCACAGATTCAGGAGGTGTGTGTGAAGCCTCAATGCCATTGGTTAAATCAGTTCCCTTCTTCTCAGAGCTAGCTCCGCTTCTAGTCTCAGTGGCTGAGGCAGTAACATCAGAAGTTTTCAGCCAAGTAAAAATGTGGCTGACTTTAAAGTCATTAATGTCTCAGTTTAACTTCTTAATCTTTTGTAATCGTAGACGTTGTTCATAAGCAGAAGCTTCACCCATTAATGTAGCCAAAACCAGCAGGCAATGTTTCCTTGGGTAGTTACAGATTAAGGAATGGAATTTCTGATCCACCTCATCTATCAATTGCCATTCAGTTGGTTTGAAAAAGTCTATAAGCAGATGGATATAATTAAACCTTTGCTCTAGATTAAGCTATTGCCACCTACTCAACAAGTCCATATAAAAAATCACCATAGGTAGACATTTTTAGGACCCTAAGGCCTCAAGGTATAACACGAAGGAACATGCATGCCTCAAAATGCATCTTTGCCACTGGATGCATTTAAGTTTATACAAATCATCCTCAAAGCATCTTATTTCAGTCCTGAAATGATTCTCATCAAACATTATTGTTTCCACATTAACTATCTTATTAATACTCACTGTAGAAAGAAGTGGATTATGATCAGTACATAATAGCAAATCGGTCATCATCTATTCCACCCTCCATAGTCAGTTCAGATAGGCAGTCGAATCCTTCGGCCATGTATCCAGAGAGGTAAACATAGAAATCCAAGATAAAAAGCAGAAACCCACTATGGAACAAACTGTGCTATAACCAAACTTCAAAAATTCAAAATATAAAATGCAACAGCACAGACCATGGTCAATTGAAAACAGATAAAAGCTTTATTCCAAGAAAAACACAGGTAAGTGCTTTCACACTATAAAGTGCTTCATCAGACCATGCATATGTATATAAGTCAAACGCAATTAAATATAAAACCTACCACAAGCTAACCAATAAAAACCATATATCACATTAAAGAATTTCCAATCACATCTCTTATTCAATTAAATAAAACTAGATTTGCTAAAACAAGTCACTGGATTTCAGAACTGGTCTCAAAGAGACACACCCATTCAACCCTGGAGTTTTATCTGCCTGCAGTTTAATAATCTAATGAAGCTCATGATTTTCAGTATATACTTTATAGTCACCCATCCTATTACTTCTATATATTGTTTCAAAAACTCTAAATGTAAATGTATGGTTATTACCTTTATCTAGTACATGCTTGGCAAGAGCATTCTTATGATCCCCCTATGTATACAATTCAAATGTTCTCTGATATGTTCCTTAAGAGTGTGGTTAGTTTTAACCACATAGAAACCCATGCAGGCTGTACAGCTAGCTAACTACACCACATCCATGGAATTACAGTCTGTATTAGCATAAAACCTATACTCTGTTTCAGTAAGTGGATGTATAAACACAGACGATACATTAGGGAGGGTGTTGGTGATATGAGTGATGGGGAGAGCTGGAGATGGTGTTTGATAGTAAAGTAGAATGTGGTAAAAGGATGATAGGGAAAGGAAAAGGAGGAGGGAGGCAGAGAGATAAAGATGTATCATGTTGATATGAAGGGTAGTGTTTGAGAAAAAAGACAAGTGGTAAATAATGGTAGTATGTTGTTCTAGTAGGAGATTCTGGGGATAAGAAGGGGATACAAATGTAAAGTAGGTGACAAGGAGAAGGAGGTGAGTTTAATTGATGTGGGAGGGAATTCTTGTAATGTGACTTGGGAGAGGAGAGTGTGGAGAGAGGAGACAGCAGAGAAGAGTTATTAATTGATTGGGGATAGATAATTGGGCAGAGAGGAGGAAAAGGTGTGGTGTAGAGAGTATAAATGTAATGGAAGTGGGGGTGGGTGCGAATGAGGGTAGGGTAGGGGAGCGGAGTGAGATTACACCCTGTTCAAGGACTGCAAAGTTTCTCTAATAAAAGCTATCAGTAGGAGTACACTACAGGTCAAAGCTGTATGCTGCTTACTAGTCTGCAATGGTAGCTTTTATTCTCTTTTACATTTGTATTCCCCTTTGCTCTTTGTGTGCTGCACACTATGTAGCTAAAGATAAGAGCAGCTTGAGATTTTGTACTTTTGTTTGGTGTTTAATTAGTGAAGTATAAATATTGAGGGTTAGTGACTGAAGACTATGACTCTGTTGAGAGGGGCTAAATACCTTAATATATAACAGATAAGTTAAGCAAAAGTTGATGCCAGCAGCATAACCAGAACCCATTAAGGGCTAGTTGTTCTCTGGTTTTACAATATTTGTTTTAGTTGCTATTCTATGGCTGTTTTTACTCCTCTGTCAAGGTTCATTTATTAGCCATTTCAGCATGTCTACCCAAGGATCCTCCAGTTTCACAGCATTCTAATGTCAAAATGTTTTTGAAAAGATTTTAAGAGACCTCCAGAGAAACTGGTGACCTCTTCCTGGGATCTTAATTTTGTGCTACAGAAGCTAACACATGCTCCATTTGAACCAGCTAATCTGGCTGACTTGAGGTTCTTAACACATAAAACAATTTTACTGGTTGCTTGGACCTCTGCAAGAGGAGTATCTGAATTGCAAGGTCTTATGGTGAGTCAATCCTATCTCATTTTTTTTCAGAACTAATCTGTCTTTAATGCCTGAAGTAGTATTTGAGTTTAAATTAAGCCAAATGATCCATTCCCCCATTTTCTTTACTGATAGTAAAAATGATGGAAAAGGGGTACTCCTTACCATTGATGTCCACTGACAATTCAGATGCTTTCTTGACAGATCTAAATCTTTTGGCTGTCCAGATTATTTGTTCATTTCTTGTGAAGGTAAAAAGAAGTGCCAACATGTGTCAAAGCATACTATTTCCAAATGATTGTTTGAGTTTACTAATGTTTGATCTGATGTCGACATATTGTTTATCAAAATTAATAGTTCCTTTTCTAAACTTGTTTAATTTTTAGTTCTATTTACTCTTCCTTGCCTATTGCTTCCTTTTATTACAGTTTCATCTAAATTAATCTACCCTTTTCTCCTGTATGTCCTGTACTCTTGAATGCTAATGCTACTTTTCTCTTTCTCTTTCCCCTTCCTATAGTTGTGTAGCTTTAAATTACCATTGATGGTATTTCTTCTATATCTGTGACTGTTATACAAAAATTATTATCGCTTCTTTACCCTTCTGTTAACTTCTGCTTTACTGATTTAATGTTGGAATTATGGCTGACAAGGAAAAAGGCCCTGTGGGGTTCAAAAACTGCCTTATGCTATGAGTTTAATCCCAGAGCTATTTAAGAAAGGAAAAATAAATTCATTCTCAAAAGATTGTTTCCTTCCTCTTTTGAAAAGACTTTATTTGGAGCTTCACATGTGAAATCTAAAAAACCCAAATTGCCATCTCCGAGCTCTTCCACTTCTTTTCAATGGCATCAGATCAGTCTAGGAAAAGACCTCTATTGGACCTGACCTCTTCCATCGGATCATAAGAAAAGATAATCAAAAATTTCAGATCAGACTTCGTCCTTGGATCTGAACCAAAAAAGAAAAGAATTATTGGGTCTGACCTCAACATTGGATCCAAAACACAAAAAGATAGAATCATTGGATCAGACTGCGTCATATCAATCAAAGAAATTGTCCAGTCCATCAAGCCTAATTGTCTTATCAAAGACTAGTTATTCCCCTTCCATGGACCCTGTCCCCTCCAAGGGTCCTTTACCTTTTTGGGAAATACCCAAGTCTCAGACTATAATTTCGACTCGCCCTTCCAGGAGTCTTATGGAAGAAGATGCAAAGAGATTAGTGAGAAGAATTCTGTCTGTGCAGAGCCTCACAGGTATCCCTTCAGCTCCTACCCCTTTCGGTCAGGATGTCTGATCTTCCACTACTCTCCACCTTACCAGTTCCTCTTCTGATTCCTACCATGGGCTCATAGTCCTTGGATCCAAGCCGTCTGGCTCCATCTGCCTTGGATCTGAGGATATCCTTATCCTCGGATCCAAGACTTGCTCTGAGTACTTCAGTTCAGTTGTATCCAAAGAACTCTTGGAACCGAGACTACCCTGTCAGATCCAAGGTGTTAGCATCAACTCTAAGGTTTTTGGAGTTGTCACTGCATGCCTGGGCCTCAGCAAGGGTTATTTTGGTTCTGACTTCTGCCTTGGATGGATTCTCCTTGGAACAGGGAAGGACTATGGTCCAAATGTTTGCCTTTTTGGACCTGGAGTCCTATCCCTATATGGGAAGGTCTGCCTTTGAGGTTATGGAGAGAGCCTTGTCTGCCTCAGCAACATAGACAATTCCTACACCCTTGGATTCTAGGTCCACAGCCTTGCTGTCTCTGGATTTGGAGTCTCAGCAGGAAATCTGAGGTTTCCCGGCAGGGTGTTCTGACGACTTCTGATACCATCCCAGAGCATCCCACCAAGGAGAACTCTAAGAAGAAGACATGCAAGAGAAAGCACTTGGATTCCCCAGAGGAAGCTATCGCAGAAGATACAAACTTTGTTGAAGGTGAAGGTTCCCCATGGTAATTTCCTGATGATGTCTCATTCAGAGACAACATTGAAATCATGAAACAGAGAGGTGGCTGGAAGCCCAGCAACCCTTTGTCTGAGGAGTCTGTATTCCTGAAAGCATTTAGTACTGGCCTGTCCACCTCCTGGGTGACTCAACCCACCAATGAGCTCATTGAGTTGATCTCATGGCAGGCATGGAAGGAGCCAGACAGCATTGAACCATTACCTTGGAAACCTGACAAATTATGGCAGCACTGGAGGATAAGCAGTTTTGGGCAAAATGGGTGCCTGTTGATGCCATGGTCATGGTGATGACCACTAAGAAGGAACTTGCTGAGGAGAGTTCCCCTGTTCATCCCCAACAAGGAGTCTCAGGCAATGGACAGCTTTGGGAAGTGTATCTATGCTTCAGAGATCTTCACTTTAAGGTCACTGAACTATCTGGCACATTTCACCAGGTTAGAGAGAAACCTCATTAAGGAACTTTCTGACACCCTCTCAGGATCCATTTCTGAAGAAGTGCAAGTGTCTGTGACTTCTCAGTTAGCTACCCTGAAATCAATTTCCAGTTCTTCTAGGAGGCTCATTTCAAATGTAACTGAAGGATCCTCAAGGGCAGCAGGTTCAGGCATTTCCATAAGGAAAAACACCTGGATGCACTTATGTGATTTTATGGAGCTCTTCAAGTGTTTGTCAATGCTGCTTGTGAAGCCCATGACCTGGCACAGCAATCAAGGAGCCTCAATCCTCACCACTAACACCAGTGAGGGGTGTCTCATATAGGAGGAAAGGATAACAAATACATACAGTAAAGTGCAATTTCCCTTAAGAGCACAAAGAGATCACAGTCAGTCAGGGGTTGGTCATTCCCTTGCTCTCCAGGTCCCCAATAAGACTCCCCACTGGCACAGCTATAGGGTCCAAATCTCAGCCTAGTGGGCAAGCTAAAACCTCCAACACCCTCTCTGTCCAATCAGTGCTTCATGTCCTTGCCTAAGTAGCTGACACACACGCACACACACACACACACACACACACACACACACACACACACACACTTTGAGAAGAGTTTATACAATCACACAGACACTCCTGGGGAAGGCTGGCACAGGTTCTCCAGCTGTGCCCCTTTTTACCAAACTATATGGTAGTACCAGCTGCCACCACCCACTAATATTTATCAGCTACTCCAAGACCCTTAAATGGGTGTCCAATTATTACTGTGCAATATTATTATCCAATTTGTAGTATAGCCCAGGGCTAAAGCTATTGAAGTGCATTTGTACAATTTACCAAAGGCATGAAAGTACCCTAAAGAGCTTAAATTATCTCTACAAAAACAGCCACAGTTGAAAGGGTTTAAAAATATTTAATAACAAACAATCAAAACATAAGACAATACTTTTACTACACAGTGCTAGTCAAGAGTTCAGAGATCACAGAGAAATAATTAAAATAATTCAGTAGTATAGTTGTGACATCACAGAAAAACACTTAGTCTAATCTTTCTAATTTCTAGCTATTTCTTAAAGAAAACACAAGTCTAAGATAAACTTACATATAGAGCAAGATAGTGCAGGTCAGTTGGATGGTCAAGACAAAAATGCTTAATGCTCATTGATTCTCTCTATTTAAATTGATATTACAGTCCTGATTCACATTACATCATTCTTCACACTTTCCTGGGGTTCCCAGACTAGTAGGCTACATTCTTTAGTAAACTCATACCAAGTCAGGAAGCAAAGCCATTAAGGACATTTATGCATGCAAATCAAATTTTGGCCATTAACTTTGGCCTTAAAACAATAGCAAGAATTCCTTCATCTAGACTGGCCAGAGTTGTATTTTAACATCAAAGGGTCATAGCATGTTTTACTTGGTCAGTAGAGTGCACTGTTGTTACATTTTTTCCAGTTCCACATGTAACACTATTTTTACCATTTAAGACAACAAGCCTGTGGTTTACATTACTATTTACAGATGACAGAATTATCTCCAAAATTCTGTCTGGCTAGGCTTGCAGCCTTCATCTATTTTCACCCAATCTTCACACTGCTTTTGATGGCATGTCTTTGTTTGGCCCCGAGGTAAAATGCACATTATTGAGGTTTGAAAAAGATGGAAAGACCATGTCTGCCATAGGTGTGTGTTTTTCCACACCTCAAAGATCCTTTTCTAGGAATCAACGAGGTTGTGGGAAAATGTAGTTCAAAAAGTCCCAGGGACATTTCCAGGACACACAAAGATGTAGTTTCCCAGGGGCGGGGGGGGGGACTCCAATGGTAGGTGCCTCCTCCACAGCAGTGGTGGCCCCCAAAACCAAGGGTCCAGAGATTCTTTCTTTGGCAGTCCCTTCCAGCATTCCCGAAATGAAGCCTGATGGGGCAGAGGATAATTTCCAGGGGTTATATAATACCATTTTTCCTTCCTCCACCAACTTCAAGAAAAATCCCCGATGTGCCACACAGTCAGAGGGAACAAACAACAGTTCAGGTACAAAGGCTGCTAGAAAGAAGGTCATCCAGGAGGTTCCACCAGACCAGATAGGATCTGGAACTTACTCAAGATTATTTTTAGTGCCAAAGAAAACAAGGGACTGGAAACCAATTTTAGATCTCAGTGTATTGAACAAGTCAGTTTGATACACAAAGTTCTGGATGGTCACAGTTCACTCCATTCTGTCCTTTCTAGGCAAGAATCACTGGGTGTGCTTGATAGATCTTCAGGATGCATGCTATCTCAAAAAGATGAACAGATAATCCAGAAGGTACTTACATGTCTGGCTAGGAACCAGTCATTACCAGTTAAGAGTTCTGCCCTTTGGTCTCACCACATCTTCCAGGTGCTTACCAAGTGAATGACAGTAGTTGCAGCTCACTAGAGACTGCAGGGATTCTGAGTGTTTCCATATCTAGACAACTGGCTCATTTCTGTCCCAATGAGGTATCAACTGTTAAAGGCAAGCGATCAGCTTCTTCAGACATGGTCTCTTCTGGAAAAAAAACATAAACTATGAAAAATCTCAGCTAGAGCCAACTCAAGTTTTAGAAGTTTATATGAGCACTTCTCAACACAAAATCATCCATAACATCGCTATCTCCCTCAAAAGCTCTGACAATAAGATCATGCATCAAAAGGATAATCTGCAGCACCAGGATTTCAGCCCATTTTGCTCTTCAAGCTCTGGGTTCAATGGCAGTGGCTATAATGCTATTGCCATTAGCCAGATTTCACATGGAAATTTTACAGTGGATGTTATCAGCACAATGGTTGATACTCTACCAACCAATGTCAACTCCAATACGAATCATCCAGACATACAAAAGAGATCTGAGTCGGTGGGTATAGTCAGATCAGGTTCAACAAGGCTGTCCATCCACTTCCCTTCAGCCCAAGGCCATAATGACCATGGACGCTTCTTAGTTGGGATGTGGGGTTATTATCTGGGGAAAACAGTCTAAGACACTTGGTCTCCTGAAGAGGCCAACTTGCATATCAATGTCCTAGAGATGAGAGCAGTGCTTTTAGCATTGCAGGCCTTTCAAGATGCTCTCCCCTTGGGGAAAATTGCGATTCAAATGGACAATATGTCAATAGTTTGGTACATCAACAAACAAGGAGGGACCAGATCTTAATCTTTGTGTCGAGAAGTGCTCAGGGTGTGGCAGTGGGCAATCTCATCAAACTGCTTTCTTATAGCAACACACATTCTGCGGAAGTCCAACGTGATAGCAGACAAGCTGAGCAGGTGCATTTTTCTACCTCATGAGTGGTCTCTCAGCAAGAATGTGAAGGAAATGATTTTTTGCCAGTGGGGCCAGCCTTGCTGTGATCTTTTTGTATGTCCCCTAAACAACAAATACAGCAATCACTTTGCCCTAATCTCCCCACAGGGGGAATCACTGAGAGATGCTCTACCTCATGATTGGCCCCCAATTCCTTCAAAAGCTGAAATGTTGAAGAGCAAAGTCATCCTCATTGCACCTTTCTGGCCTTGACAGATTTGGTTCCCCTTCTTTTGGCCTCACTTAGTTATCAAACCTTGGTTTCTGGCTCCAACTCCAGACCTCCTGTCTCACCCAACAGGCAGAAACCATCCAGGTATACCAAGTCTCAGACTGACTGCCTGGCTTCTCCAATTCCCTTATTAGCCAGACAACCTATGCTCTCTTCCCCTGTCTAACACATACTTTTATCTTCCTATAAACTTTATACACATAAGCTCTACTCTGGTAAATGGTGAAGGTTTGTTTACTGGGCACATCAAAATAATGTTGATCCTTTTTCAGCTCCTGTATATAACATCCTTGAATTTTTGGCCCTACTTTTTAAAAAAGGAGCTAGTTCCTCAACAGTCAAGGTCCAATTAGTAGCAATATTGAACTTTCACATTGGATTTGAGGGTTTTCCATTGATTCTCATAAGCTCTGCAAAGCCTTTTTGCAAGGCACTTTTCTTTTAAGTCCTCCTATTAAAGACCCTATGCCACCATGGGATCTAAATCTGGTACTGCAAGCACTTATCCATCTCCCTTTTGAACCAGCAACTAGGTGTGACCTTAAATATCTTTCCTGGAAAACAATATTTCTAGTTGCCATTACTTCTGCCAGATGAATTTCAGAGATTCAAGGCTTGTCTTCAAAAACACCATGCCTGATCTTTCACAAGGATAGCGTTACATTACAAACTAATGCGTCTTTTCTTCCTAAGGTTTTATCAGACTCTAATATCAATCAGTCCATTAATTTGCCAGTATCCTTTCTTAAATTTGCTAACGAAGGTGAATACGTTATATTTATTGGATGTTCACAGATGATTACGTTTTTACCTACGTAGAATGAAAAACATCAGGAAAACTGACCAATTATTTGTTCCATTTTCAGAAATAACGTTGGAGAAACCAGTTACCAAAGTAACTTTAGCCAGATGGCTGACAGATTGTATTTCTTTTATTTATAACAAATTGGGCTTTGCTTTATCTAAACCGTTACAAGCTCATTCAACTATTTTATTTATTTATTTATTTGCAGTTTTATTACCGGGGAAGTCCACTGGGCTGAATTGACCCATTTTCAGTGGAGGCCCGGGGTGAAAAGCTCCAAGATGCATTATGCAATTTAGATACAACTGATAGTTAATATTAAAGATAATATTATGTAGAATAGTTACTCATAAATGCATTCAGTATCATGCATAGTTAACAAATTCATTAAGCTTGAAGGTAGGGATCATACAGTTTCATTTGAGGATATGTTAGGTGTGGAAACAGTTTAAATACAAAGATTTTAAGAAAATTTAAATACACTTTACATACACATATCAACAATAGAATGCTATTTACAATATTTACAAGGTTGGGCTGTGTGAGCATACTGTAGGAGTTGTTGAGAGCTTAGAGAGAAGCTATAGAAATCATTGAGAGCTTAGCTAGGCACATAGGAAGATAACTATTTGAGTTGTAGAGCTTGGGAACCAGAGAGAGAACCCTCTTGGATTAGGTTGGGTGAAGGCAGGTATATTTCCATTTAGTGGACAGGTGTTTGAATAGTTGGGTTTTGAAGTTTACTGAGTTTGGTATGGTTCTTAGTGTGGAGGGAAGGGAATTCCATTTTTTGCCTAGTGAGAAATATGAGTCTGTGCAGTAGTGAGTTGGAGATAGTCTAGGTAGTTTGGGAGTTCGAGCCAATTCAGGGATTGTAGGGTTAGGCAGTGATGGCTGGTATTTTTAGATTTAGAGGCAAATTTAGAGATTTTGTTGTAGCAGTTTTCTAGCTTAGAGGTGATAGAGGAGGACAGGTTGGTTAGGAGAGGGGCTCCGTATAATAAGGAAGGAAGAAGATAAGTTGAGGCCAGAGTTTACCTGGTAGAGTTGGAGAGAGAGTGATTATTCCTATACAGCATACCTAGCTTTTGGTGGGTTTTCTTAATATTTTGTTGAATATGAATATCAAACTTGAGATGTTCATCTACAGTAATGCAAGTAGTTTGGCAAAGGGAACTACTTCTATAGGCGAGTTGGTTTGACTATAGACTTTGAAGTTGTTTTTTATCATAGGAGAGGGTCTTTGTGGGAGGGAATAGTAGAGTCTTTGATTTATTTGCATTGAGAGAGAGGTGGTTTTGGCACATCCAGTTTTCAGTTGTTGAGAAGGCAGCTTGGGTTTTAGTCAGCAATTCAGAGAGGTTTGAGGCAGAGTAGACTAAGGTTGAATCGTCTGTGTATTGAAATATTTAACATCAGGAATAGCAGTGTGAAAGTTATTGATGAAGATGTTGAAAAGCGTTGGCCCAAGGATGGATCCATGTGGTACGCCAGTTAGGGTAGGAAGGAAGAGATGGAGTTTTTCCATTTGACTGCCTGTAATCTGTGTGATAGATAGCTGGAGAACCAGGATAAAGCATTATGTGTGAGATTAAGGTTTGAGAGATGACAGAGAAGGTGCTTGTGGGAAATAGTATCAAAAGCTTTAGACAGATTGAGTAAAACAGTAGAAACTAAGTGTCCTGAATCTTGGGCTTGATTGACAGTTTGTAGGAAAGAGAGTAGAACGGTTATTGTGCTATGGCCTGGACGGAAGCCATGCTGGGTAGGAGTAAGAAGATTGTTTTGGGTCAGGAAAGGCATAAGTTGGAGTTGGATGCATTTTTCTAGGATTTTGGAGATTGGTGAGAGCAAAGCAATGGGGTGAAAGTTTGAGATGCTGGTATTTCTGTTTCCTTTATGAAGAGGAAGAATATAAGCTGAGCGCCAGAGTTTGGGGACGTATGATTCTTTTATGGATCAGTTGATAATGATGCTGATTGGGAGAGCAATGCCATCAGCAGCACATTTTAGGAAGGAAGAGGGAATATTGTCGGGAGCGTTAGAGCAAGGTTTAAGTTTGGACAAAAGTTTTTTTATAAAGTTAGTGGAGATGAGTTTCAGTTCAAACAGATGAGGTGAGTTAGAAGGGGGAGAGTGTAGAGCAGTTGGGTTATTACTGGGAAATGTCTTGGTGAGGGTAGTAATAGTGTCTATGAAAAATTAGTTAAATTCAGAGCATAGTTTGAGGTCAGATTTACTTGGGTCAGGACAGGGATTATTCTTGGCGCCTGGATTGAGGAGTGAGTTTATTGAGTTCCAGAACTTTTGGGTTTTTTGTTATTGGACTGAAGTTTGATATAGTAGGATTTTTTTGTCTTTGGTGATTAGTCATTTTGCCCGGTTGCAGAGCTGTTTATATTGGAGCAAGGTATTGGCCAGTTTATTGTTTTGGTAAAGTTTCCATAGATTGTCTCTATGGTGGTGCATAATCTGTTTTGTCTCTTTGGATAGCCAAGGAGCAGTTTTAGTTTTTATCCTTTTGTTTGTTAGTGGGGCTACTTTAAAGTATCAAGGAAGATGGAGTTGAAGTATTCTATAGCCTTGTCAAGAGGAAGGATATTTAGAATTTGACAGTTCATTTGTTTGAAAGTATTTGAGAAAGTAGTCGGGTTGAAGCTACTGAGGTTACGAGTTTGAATGTATTGATGCTGGTGTGGGGAGGAACTAGTTGAGTGATGCATGAAGGTCGCTAAAGGTATCAGGAATTGTGCCAAAATTGGTTATTTTATTTGGATCTGAGACTAGGATCCAATCTATAGTGTATCTGGGAGGGTTTATTTTGTTAGGTTGAGTGATGGAGAGGATTATTTGAGTGAAGTTATAGAGGTTAATGGATAGGGAAGGAGAGGAGCAATTGATTTTATTTCAGTCGATATTCACATCACCAAGGATATAAGTTTCATAGTTAATTTCAGTAGAGACCTATAGGAGAATATTTTTGAGTGTAGGGATATTGTTACCAGGTAAGATATATAGGGCAATAATGCAGATATTTTTATGTTTATTTAGTTTTAGAATTCCAGCAGTTAGTTCAGTGTTCTGGAATTGAGGAATTGGAATTTGGAGGGGAATTAAGGTAAGAAGGTTGGAGTAGACTAGGGCAGTGCCTCCACCTTTTTTATTTAGTCGGTCATTTCTGAGACAATGAAATCCTGGGGGCAGAATCTCAGAGTCGGAGATAAAGGGCTTGAGCCAGGTTTTGGAGATGGCTAAGATATCTGGTTGGTTATGGCTTAACCAAGCTTGAAATTGGTGTACTTTGCTGTTTAGACTTTGTGCATTAATTGTAAAAATCTTTAGGGTGTTGTGATAGGAGGAATAGGGTAAGGAATGAGTGTTGTTAATAAAGGATGTAGGACCAGGGTTAGGATGGATATCTCCATCTTGGACTAGGTTGTTGAAGGAGATATCCT
Source organism: Protopterus annectens (assembly GCF_019279795.1). Classification (NCBI taxonomy): domain Eukaryota; kingdom Metazoa; phylum Chordata; order Ceratodontiformes; family Protopteridae; genus Protopterus; species Protopterus annectens. Next base: position 1,436,219,973 of record NC_056735.1, on the reverse strand, counting down.
TTAACCATATTGGTCTGCCAGGCATGAATTTTGGTAGATTGTAGATTGGAGCAGGTGACAGTGTCTTGACTTAAGAGGAGAATAGTTTAGGGTGGAATAGGTGCAGAGGGTTGAGCTGAATGAGAGAAGAGGAGATAGAGTGGAAATGGGAGTGAGATTGAGGGAGAAGGTGGGTTTGTATGGTAGTTGTCTTTGTAGGTGGTATTGGACAAGCATCAGTGGAATATGAGGTAGCATAGTATAAGGGAAGTATGGCAGAAAGCGGAGGCTGTGGGACTGGAGGGTGTGATAACTTGAGGAGAGCATGTTGGAGCAAAGAGAGAGTGGTACGAGTGGTTAGGAAAATAGAGAAGGCTATGAAGAAGAAAGAGTTTAAAAAGTGATGGAGGTATTCTAGAGATTTAAGGAAAGAGGAGGGGACTATAATTATTGGGTAGAGTACAGATTACAGAGTTTAAGGATGGCTATAGGTGGGAGGAGTAGTGAGGGAAGAGCTGGTATTGGGTAATGAGGCTGAGAGGGTGGGGTAAAATAGGAATAAAGCTAGGAGTACTGGGGGCTGGTGAGAATTTGGAGCAGTGTAGGGGAGCAGAGTGAGCCCATAGGGTGAACGGAGCGGGAAAGAACACTACAGGTGAGTATGACAGAAAAAATATCAGCAAAGAGCAGTTTAAAGGCTGTAGTTGGAAGGTATGAGCTAAATATTTCCAGACAGAAAATGAAGGCTGCCTTTACAGAGGGTAGTTTATCAGGGGGGAGAAGATAGTTGCAGTCTAAGGATATTAACTCACAACCGTTTGTGAAAAAATAAAACTTGGGGTTATAAAGAATATCTAGGATTTATATTGGTAGATGCTGCCACCTAATGGTAGAAGGAGATAGCAAATAGCAGGGATAGTTGGACCAGTCTTAGGTTTAAATATATTCTAGGGTAGTGATAGGAGGGGAGAGAGGGCAAACGGTCTGTGGTAGGCTGCTAGAACCCACACACGAGAGGGCAGACTAACTCTATAGATAGTACATCAAGTCTACATTTAATTAGTGTTAAGCAACATACATTTACACAATCTTGTTGGGGGGGTCTTCTCAGTAGTATTTTTCTAAGTACCAGGCAAGCTGGCCAATTCAGGGTGTCTTCAGGTGATGGCCGGAGGTATTCCTTTTGCGTTTAAAGCAGGGAGGGAGCACCTGGGATGGATTACTGTAGAGGAGAGGGAGACAACACTGAGTTAGTTAATATTGCAGATGTAGAGGGGAAGGTAGAAGGTAAGGGATGTTTAGAGAAGAAAGGAGGGTGTAACAAAGCACAGTAGTAGAGAAAGGCTATTGTTAGATGAGGATGGAGCAAGTATGTAGAGGAAGATTAGGTTTAGGGGATTAACAATGGAAAGCAGCAGACATTATGCTATGAACAATACAAGTTAGGCAATATAGCTCCATTAAATAGAACAAAACATTCATTTAGGAGTGCAGCATGCTATCAGTGACCCTAGTCTGTTTGAGAGGACAGGGTTATACAGCAGTAGAGCCATATATAATCAGCAAAAAGCAAGGGGTAAATGATAAAGTAATATTATAAAATCTCTAAACAGTGCAATATATAGTGCTCAACAGACTAACACAGTAAACTACGATATGTTCATGCTGTGCAATAACTTGTGCTGAACAGTTTTCAAAACAGTTTTCAGAACAATGTAAAAGCCATGTGGTGCCCTTATAGAGACAAATGGAAAAGAAAAATAACTATTAAGCTAGTAATTAAGCTAAAGGCTCTAGTAGGACCATTGATCCACCTTAAAAGAGAAATAAAGGCCTTCAACGATATACGTTCATTTGCGTCCTTTAAACAGAATATCTGGAGAGCAGACTAGGCCAGCAAAGTGCAACAGTCGAGCCCTGTGTACTCAGACTAAAGTAATGCAGCTGGCGACAACATAAAAAGAGACCCACTCATCCCAAAAAGCAGCTTACAGCTGCTAAGCCGGTAATTAACCTAAGCAAAGGGCAAATGACACAGTACAAAGCAAGCAGTCAAACAGTACAGTATATAGGGCAAAACAGTGCCCAAAACCATGTAGAAGCTGTGTGGAGCCCTTATAGTTGCAAATGGAAAGAAAAATGGCTGCTAAACCTGAATTTAAGTGGAAGGCTTGAAGGGGGATTGTTATTCTACCTTAAGAGGCTATCCGGTATTCAGTGATGCACTTTGGTTGGCGTCCTTTTAACAGGACATCATTACACCAGGTTTCTGGTCATGACAAGCCAGCAGTATTCAGTCAAGCCCCTTGTGCCCATACTAAATTAATGCAACATTAGTCAGTGTAGAAAAGAGCCCCACTCATCCCAAAAGCAGCTTGCAGAGGTCAAAACATATGTAGGTCACAGATAAATGAAGCCATCAGCACGAGGCCAACAATAAAATTACAACACAGTTACAAACATTGCATTGGAGTGATAGCCATCAGCACAAGGCCATCTATAACCCTAAAACACAGTTAGAAGTAAAAACACAGAGTTTAGCACAATAGTTGCTTAAAGGCTTGCAAATGATAGCCAGATATGCTTAAAAAACCTACCAGGAGGTGAAATCAAACAGCCTAAACTGCAGGACCAGTACAGAGGAGCTGTGGATGCTCAGGACAGGATCCATGGCAACTTCTTCAGCTTTTCAGTCTAGAGTGTCCATGGATGACATATGTGCAGCAGCAACCTGGGCTACCCCCCATATCTTTGTTACAGATTGAATCTGGTCTCCAGAGGTAGAGCATAATTTGGTTCAATGGTTCTCATATCCTTCCTTGAGTCCACCCAGGATTTTAGGTAGCTGGGGCTCTATCCCATATGTTGAAGACAGAATGAAAATTGACAACATCAGATAAAGAAGTTTTATACTCACCATAACATTCCATCTGTGTTGTCCATTTTCATTCTTCCTCAACTCCCCTCCCTCCAACCCCCATCCATAGAAAACTACTGGAAGAGTGAGTGGTTAGGGGATATCATTTCCCTGATATTGAGCTCCAGATATAGTCTTGTCACTATATGATGACTAATATTTCTTCTGCTAAAGTCTGCAAACAAGATCTGATGTACTTGGAGTTGATGCATTGTGGGTAGGGGAGAAGCTTGAAAGTTTTTGGTTGCCACGAGTTTAAGCAACAGCCAAGTTCGATTTGAGAGATTGGATCTGAACCCATAAGTTGATGAAGAATGAAAATGGACAACACAGATGGAATGTTATGGTGAGTACATAACTTTTTTTATACTCAACAGAACTATTCCAGGCAGGGCCAATGGCCACTCTGCCAGGGCTTTGGCTTCATCTGTGGCTTTTTGGAAAGAGTTGGATTCTAGAACTATTCTAGAACTATTCTATTGGTCCTCTGTACATACTCTATATGACGTATTCCTTCTCTAAGTCTAAATCAGGCTTTGCTATGACCATTCTCCAGGGGTTCTTGGATTCTTCTTCTTCCCAAATGTAGTAAGCTAGGGTAATCTAGCTAAGGCTAGTGCAGTAGTGATCAGCATTATGAACATAGTACAGCTGTGTAAGTAAATTTACCATAACAGTAAATGCTCGAATGACCACTGCTGCAGTAGTCACTCCCACCCATCCATCCACCTTGTTTTTTGGGGTGTTTATGCCAGTGTGTCATTATTATTTTTTGTTCTTCCTAATATTGTCATTTCAGGGCTCAGCCTCCCTCTCTCTGCTGGCAGGAAAGAGCTTCATGCCCAAAGTTGTCTTTTAGTCAGCTCAGCTCGCGCTGCCAGTTTGTTGCATGGAAAGTACCCTGAAACTTTGGAAGCTGGCCTGCTGTTAATATCCTTCACAGGATATAAGCCCTATAGCTAAGGCTGCTGCAGCAGTGATCATTCAGACTTCTACTGTTATGCAAAGTTTGCTTACTCAGCTGTACTTTGTGTTTCAAGACTTCATTTTTGGGGTACTTACAGTATTGTTTTTGTTATAACTGATAAATTCTGGACCAGTATTTTATTATTCATTCTGAAAAGAAGTCATATATCTACCCCTTACAGAAGCAAATTGGAATAAAACTTTACAGCCTAAGACAATTAATGGCCATATATTCATTTTCGTGTTCCTTATCAATGTAGTGTTATAGCTCTAAAGTACTTTCTCTCTTTCTGATGAAATGTTCTGGGCAGCATATTTGGATCTTCAATTACACACTGCACTTAACTGTACTTTTAGGTGCAAAGCACTGGGATGGCTGAACCTGATATTTTTGAATGTCAATAGGAATATCTTCTCTTCCAGTATCAGTAAACAGTAGCTACAAAACCCGATCAATTATCTTCTGAATAGTGATACTATTGAGGAAAGAGTTTTTAGTAATATTTTGTGTAGGGTTAGGGTTAGGGCAGGGGTAAAGATAGAGTTAAGGTTAGCATACATGAGTGAGTAGGACAGGGGGATAGCTTACTGATACCATTTTTACTGATTTCTTCAAAGCATTTGATTTAGTTGATCACACAGGTCTCTTAAATCACCTCTTTGGGGGGACTGGGTGGTTAAAACATTGCAAACACATGCTTTGTATTGATCACTGTTTTTTTCCCCAAAATATCTTCTTTTCTTGCCCAGTTCCCTTAATGAAGGAAAACTCCCATCTTTAACACATTATAATCTTTCAAACAACATACCAAGACTGCATTTGTGAAATAAAATAATTAGCTTAACTTCATGCATTTAAATATCTCATGGAATATTAGTCAGAATTCTGAATTCTACAAAAAATAATAATGAGTCTATTCCTCTAAGATAAAGTAAATAAAAACACAAAAGCTTATAACATTGCCATTCAGTCTTTTTTATGACTGAGTCATTTGCATAAAGCAGACTCACTGTATTTTGGAAGTATGTCTTACTATTGTTATTTGCCTGTTCTCCTACTCTCCTATTCTCTCATGCTCTGCCACTTTGTTAGTCATTGTTAGTCATGGTCTCAGCTTGTGTATCTCTCAATCTCAGACTGTGGTCTTTCTGACTTCACCTGTCTCACCATCACCAGCATGTCTCTCTCTCTCTCCAAGAGAGGTGAATGTCTGTGTCTTGCCTTCGCCCTCTCATTGGTTCTGTCTTATTCTGGTTCTGTCTCAACCTTTTCAACTAAAGGGAAGTTTGATTTCCTCCAATCAGGGCATTTGCTTGAGATGCTTCTTCCATAATGTCCCAATATTGCAACTCCTCACACCTCACAGTAGTTGATACAGAGCACTATACCATATAACCTCCCCTGCCCAGACCTGAGCTTATGAATAATACTTGACAGCCAGAACTCACCTGTGTTGGCCCATGACCTCAAGAGTAAATGGGCATCTTCTTTTTTTCACACTGCATTCCTGTTGTGACAGTTTTTGGAAAAGTGCCTGAGAACACGCAGTAATTCTATCAGTTTTGCTGACATTTTTTTATATATTTGACATAAGTGGTGAGTCTGTTGTTTTTGAATCCGTGACTGGACTATACCCGATATGAAGTATATTTGATGCTTTTTCTATACTTACACTTTGACTTAACATTGTTTCTGCATCTTCAGGTTCTGAAATTACCCAACGTGAAGTTGTTAGATCTCGCCGTTTGTTCTCACTGATGGGTTCAGAGCCGATCCTCGGCTCCGACACGGCCTATAGCAAAGCTCAAGGTTTGCCAGTAGCTCGAGACCAAGCCCCTTGTCCCACAATGCACTGCTGGAATTACCTCAGATCTAGTTTGCCGCGGCAAGAGAGATCTCGGTGATCCAGCTAGCTCAGACCATTTGGTGAAAAATAGCAAGTTTTTTTATAAAAATTCTTCTTCTTTCTATTAGATCTTATTCATCTAAACAGTTTGTGTGTTATTGTTAAAATTAAAATATAGAAATAGTAGTTTGTGGGTTAGTGCCCTGTGTTGGCTTAGTCGTCTTGTGTGGGCCTTTTAGCCCTATTTAGAGTTAATAATAACAATAATTCTTCTAGTCAGGTTTCTCTCAGTGGGCCTTTTTAGCCCTGTATTTGAAATTTATAGTTTTACCTCTGTGGTAGACAGTGCCCGGTGTGGGCTTAGTTTGCTTTCCTTACTTAGTGTTGGGTCTCTTTACCCTATTTAGATTTCAGTATACTGTTATTTGTACTCTACAGGTTTGTACTGTTTAGAGCATGTCGGATGAAAAGTCTCATCCCAAATCGGGATTCAAGAAATGCCCAGATTGTGGGCAGAAAATGTCCATCACTGACGGACACGTCCAATGTGTTTACTGTCTGGGGGCTAAACACCTCCAAGACACTTGCAGTATTTGCCATTCCTTTTCATCAAGAGTCCTCTTGGAGAGAAGGAGGAAACTCATTGACAGGGGATTACTGCAACATTCCTTTTCTGAGGTGTTGGGTAGCCAGAAAGGTGCCAGCACTTCTTCCAAATCCTCCAAATCTTCTAAATCTTCGGATTCGAAAGTTGTAAAAAAGGCAAGAACTTCAGAGGGTACAGGGTCATCGGTTCCACAGCTCTCAGAACCGAGTGTCTCTTTGATTTGGAGCCAGCTCCCAGTCTTGGAGCCAGTCTCTGAGGTTCCCTCTTCTATTCTGCTCCAGTCAGCACCTTCAGTGCATTCATCTAAGTCTTTGGTCAGCCTTTCAGATTTGGACATGAATCGGCTAGTGCAGAAGCTTTTACAGGCACCAGGACTTGCAAAATTGTTGTTGGCCCCGACCATTTCGTCGGAGCCGAAGACCATTGAAACGGATTTGTCTACTCCTCCTCCGAGCCGTACTGGACCCTCGGAGCCAAAGGAACCCAAACCGATGATTGTTGAACCTTTGGACCCAAGACCCGCACCGGTGTTATCGGCTCCATCTACTCGGACGTCCTCAGCGCCGACCGAGGACTCAAGGAGCCGATGCTCTCCCACCGGGTCTGGGGAGGATAGTCGGACCGATTTGTCGGCGCCGACTCTTCCTCTTGGGGCTTCGGCTCGGATGAGCTTGGCACCTACCTCGGGCTCGGAGCCCATGGTTTCAGTGCGGGAGGATTGGGCGGTCCTTTCGGGTCCATCTACCCCTTCTCGTTGGAGCCAATGGTGCCTTTGATGCTATGAGGAGAGTCCTGTCTCCCAAGACAACATCAGCATCAATTCGGCCTTCCCCCTCCCCTCAAGTTCCTGTGTCTGCTTCTTCATCAACTGGTCCCCTTAAGCATAGAGACCCTGAGCCTCAAGTACCCCCACAGGGTGTCCCCTGCTCTTCCGAGACCTCTCCAGATCTCCCCACTGAGGAGGTGCCCAGGAAGAGACTGTGCAAGAGGGGCACTTAGACTCCCCACAGGAGTCTTTGACATCTGACATGGACTTGGATGAGTCAGAAGGGTCCCCTCGACCCCTCTCTGAGGATATCTCCTTTGCGGAGATATTAGAGATCCTTAGTCAGAAGGACGATTGGCAGTCCAAGACCTCTACTGAGGATGAGTCCGTGCTCTTGAAGGCTTTTGGGTCTCAACCTTCCACTTCTTGAGTGTCTCCGCCTTACGATGAGCTCATGGAACTGACCTCTCGTAAGGCATGGGAGTCGCCAGAGGCCATGGAACCTGTCCCTCACAAGCCAAATAAATTCATTTCTGCCCCAGTGGACAAGGTCTTTTTGACCAAAGGAGTGCCTGTTGATGCCATGGTGGTAGCTGCAGCCACCAAAAAGGAAGTGTCTGAAACATCTGCATCTATCCATCTTCCTAACAGAAATTCTAGGATCATGGATAGATATGGGAAACTCATGTTTAGTTCAGCGACTTTTTCTCTGCGATCACTGAACTACTTAACCCATTTTACGAGACTACAAAGAGATCTCCTGAAAGAGCTAGGAGATACTCTCCAAGGTACGGTAGCTGCAGGGGTTGCCGACAAAGTCAACACACAGCTCGCTACCCTAAACTCAGTTGTGAACTCGTCCATGCGTCTCATATCTTATGCAGCTGATGCTTCGAGTAGAGCTGCTACTTCGGGCATTGCTGTGCGAAGATAAGCTTGGATGCGTCTCTGTTCATTTGTGGAGTCCTTTAAGTCTTCTTTTACCAACACCCCATTCGATGGCTCATCAGTGTTTGGGCCTAAAGTAAAGGAAACTTTAACCAGGTGTGAGCAGGAAGGCAAGACCCTATCTGCCGTTGGAGTCCATTTTTCTACCCCTACTCGGCCCTACCTCAAGGGCCCTAGGGGAGGAAAAATGTGGTTCAGAAAAGCACAGGAAGCCTTTCAGGACACACGTGGAGAAATTCCCTCTAGAGGCAGAGGAGAGGGTTATAATGGAAGACGCCGCCCCCACGGCAGTGGGGGTCCGCAGCAACAGGGTGACAGGGGACAGTTCTCTGGTCAACCCTACCAGCACCCCTGAAAGGTGGCCCAGCTGTTTGGCTCTGGCGGCAGTCAGGGGTCGCTTGTCTTTGTACCCGGAAGCCTGGCTAAACATAACATCAGATACATGGGTACAAAGCATCATTTCCAGAGGATATTTCATACTGTTCTCTTCCCCTCCCATTCCTGTAAACAGAATCCCAGATGTTCCACCCAGTCTCAGGGAACAAGCAATCGTAGAGGTCCACAAATTGCTAGAAAAAAGAGTCATCCAACCAGTCCCAGCAGACCAAGTTGGATTTGGAACTTACTCAAGATTCTTTTTGGTACCAAAGAAAACAGGGGACTGGAGACCTATCTTGGACCTCAGCGGACTCAACCAGTTCGTAAAGAAGAAATTCCAAATGGTCACGCTTCAGTCCATTCTTCCCTTCCTAGGGAAAGGCGATTGGATGTGATCCATATATCTCAAGGACACGTACTATCACATAAAGATGAACAGATGCTCCAGAGATCACCTGCGTTTCCGGCTGGGAGCCAATCATTACCAGTTCTGAGCCCTGCCCTTTGGTCTCACTACAGCCCCCAGAGTGTTCACCAAATGCATGGCAGTGGTCACGGCTCACCTGAGGCATCTAGGATTCCAGGTGTTTCCATACCTAGAGGATTGGGTCCTCACCACTAGCACCAGGCATCAATTGACTCAGGCAACACAATACACTCTGACACTCTGCCATCAATTAGGCATTGCAATCAATTTCAAAAATCTGCCTTTTCACCATCACAGCATACCATTTTTATAGGAGCAGAGTTAGATACCTCAACCACCACTCTACATCTTCCAATCGAAAGAGTCTCACTTCTCCGCCAACATGTCAACTCACTGGTGTCAAAGAACAAAGCTACAGCAGCAGAGGTCTTGAAGGTGCTAGGTTTGATGCCAGCAGCAATCCTGGCTTTACCACTCGCAAGGATGCATATGTAAATTCTTCAATGGCTCCTCTTTGCACAGTGGTCATACCAGAAACTACCGATGCACCACATAATTCTTATCAGGAATTCTTGCAAGAGAGAGCTTCGGTGGTGGTTGACGTCTTTTCATGTCACAGTCGGAAGACCCTTTGTTCTTCCCCTCCCAGTAGCCACTGTGACCACGGACGCTTCCCTGATAGGGTGGGGGGGCATTTTCAGGGAAAGACTGCCCAAGGCACATGGATGGATCAAGAGTGACATCTGCATATCAACGTTCTGGAGTTGAGAGCAGTATTTCTGGCATTGCAGTACTTTCAGGACTCTCTTTCTCTAGGGACAATTGCAATTCAGACAGACAACATGTCTGTGGTCTGGTACTTGAACAAGCAAGGCGGAACCAAATCTTACCCCCTTTGTTGAGAAGCCCTCAGGGTATGGCAATGGGCTGTGTCATCCCAGCATTTTCTGTTAGCAACACACATCCCAGGGAAATCCAACATGATAGCGGACAAGCTGAGCAGGGCAATACTTTTGCCTCACGAGTGGTCTCTCAACCAACGAGTTGTGGATTTGATTTTCTGCAAATGGGGCCAGGCTTGCTGCGACCTCTTTGCCATTCATATCAATACCAAATGCAGAAGCTACTATGCCCTAATACCACCTCCAGGACATCCCCCAAGAGATGCACTCATGCACGATTGGCCCCCGGTTCTCCTTTATGCATTCCCACCCTTTCCATTGATACTCAGGTTTTTACAGAAAGCAAAATTACTAGGAAAGACAGTTATCCTCATTGCCCCCTACTGGCCTTGACAGATTTGGTTCCCCTTCCATCACCATCATCTGCTGGAGAACCCATGGATCCTGGACCCAGTTCCGGACCTTCTGACACACCAGTCAGGGGACCTCCATCCTTCACTGCAGTCCCTAAAGCTGACTGCTTGGCTAATCCACTTCCCCTAATTGCCAGGCTTCATTCTATCTCAGATGATACAAGACAAGTCCTTCTGTCTTCTCATAAGCCCTCCACCAGGAAACTGTACCACAGTAAGTGGAACAGGTTCACAATTTGGGCCAATATACAGAAAATTGACCCTTTCCAAACTTCTCTGTCATCCATTTCAGAATTTTTGACAAATATCTTTAAGGAAGGAGCAGCAGCTGCTGCAGTTTGAGTCCAGTTAGCTGCCATATCAAATTTCCACCTTGGATTCGATGGGTTGAATGTTATGGGCCATAAGTTATCAAAGGTGTTTCTCAAAGGTGTTTTTCACGAGACCTCCTGTCAAAATTCCTTATTCTCCCTGGAATTTAGACTTTATGCTATCTCAAATAATTCTTCCCCCCTTCAAACCAGCATCTTGTTGTGATCTCAAGTATTTGTCATGGAAGACGATATTCCTAGTGGCCATTACTTCTGCCCGCAGAGTGTCAGAACTTCAAGCATTATCTATCAGACCACCTTACATGATTTTCCATGCTGATAGAGTGTCTCTCAGAACAAACCCCTCCTTTTTGCCTAAAGTCTGTTCCGAATCCAATATCAATCAGGTTATTGAGTTGCCAGTCTTTTTTCCTAACCACTCTAATAAATTGGAATACATGCTGCATAAACTTGATGTACACAGGCAGCTCAGATTTTATCTTGACAAGACTAAGGATATTAGAAAATCAGATCAACTTTTCGTATCCTTTTTGACGGGCAGAAAAGGCAATCCAGTGGCTAAAACAACACTATCTAAATGGTTATCAGATTGTATATCCTTTGTTTATGCTAATACAAACATGCCATTGACACACATTCTACCAGAGCCGTTTCTACGTCTTCTGCCTTTTAAGCTAAATTGCCCCTTGACAATATTTGTGCTGCAGCCACTTGGTCTAAGCCTTGTACCTTTATCACGCATTACAAAGTAGGCAAGGCTTCCGGGGACAGGTGTTCCTTTGGTTCCATGGTGCTGAAAAACATACTTCCATGAGCCACCCAAGATTCAGGGTGCTAGGGACGCTACTCATCAGTGAGAATAAATGGCGAGATTTAACAACTTCACATAAAAAAGTTATGTACTTACCATAATGTTCCATGTGAATTGTTTATCTTGCCTTTATTCCCACATCCCTCCCTCCTTTCCCCTCCTGGCTGACAGTTGACTTAGAGGCTAGTATCATCCCAGCTACTCAGTAGGAGAGAGATCCCTTTTAGGGTAAGGTGTATGTATATATATATATATATATATATATATATATATATATATATATATTTGCAGCAAACAAGATCTGAGGTAATTCCAGCAGTGCATTGTGGGATAAGGGGCTTGGTCTCAAGCTACTGGCAAACTTTGAGCTTTGCTATAGGCCGTGTCGGAGCCGAGGATCAGCTTCAAACCCATCAGTGAGAATAAAGGCGAGATAAACAACTCACATGGAATGTTATGGTAAGTACATAACTTCTTTTTCTGTCATCTTGCCAGGTATGCTAGTCTGGTATTCAGTGCATTTCTGTTCAGTTGTTTCTAGAGCTTCCAGACTGCATTAGATCTACGTTTTTCTATTTTAGTCATTTCTTTCAGCTTCAGAAAGTTAGTGTGACTATTTTTCTTCTCTTTGTGGGAATTCCTTTTTTTTCTCAATTTTTTTTCTAACAGTATGACCTTCATGCATCAGCTTAGTATGATAATTAAGAGATAAGATATACATATAACATTTTAATTTACTGTTTGTTTCCCTTGTGGATTTGATTTAGAGTTTAGTTTTAGCTTCTGGATTTTTATACTAGTTAACTCAAAATAGTTTCATATTGTTAATTTGTTTTGCAAGGCAACTTTCTCTTAGCTTTTATTGCAATATATCAAGGCTTTTATTCTTTTGACATTTTTGTTCCAGCTCCTGACGGTGTTTACCAAGTACAGTTAAGTCTCAATTATTGAATTTCTCTGCATCTTTGCATATAGCCTTTTTGATTTACTCACTGACTGGTGCCAAATGTTTACTTTAATACATACTTTTAGCTTTCTTTTTTATAAGCGGGTCTACAATTACTTTTATGAACACAGATCTGTACTGTTCTTGACATTGTTCTCAGTCCCCTGGGCATCTGCCTTTATCAACTTATTGCACATTCTGCTATGTTACTTTTTGATGAAGCAGTCCATTGTTAACCTATTGTAGCTCCTGCCACAAGTTTTCTTTTCACTATTTAAATACATAATGAGAGTTTGGGTTTGAAACACTTCTCTTTCGCCTTTCACATTTTAATACCAGCTCACTTTCCATTTGGCTTATGATGTCTGTTAACTTTGCATGTCCATGAAATGTTTTGGACAAACCATCAATTTGTTTGCTTTATTCTGCCATTGATTTTGCTACTCATGGTCAGACAATAACCTTGTAAGCTCTGCTGTTTTGTTTTCATTTTCAAAATCCACTTATTCCAACCACATTATAGCTTCTGTTTATTTAAAGGGAACACCCCTGCCTGACGTAACATTTCCATACTTCCATTTTATGCTGTAGCTTCATCTTGAATGATCATTTACTTTTTCCTGTTCTTGGTTAGCCCTTTGTTTGCACACTTATATTCCCTGTAAAAAGTTCCATTGCCTTTCCAATTTTTTTGTTTGTTTTAACAGCGCACTCTAAGTTTCAGCACAAGTTTTATTCTTTACCATCCATCATCCATGGCACCTCTGTTAGAAAGTCTAGACTAAAACCAGAGACATCAATCTCAAATAAGACTTTATTTTGCATAATTATAGCAGTGGATTACAGAATGTTTTATGGTTAATTGGCTTTAATTCTGTTCTTGCATATCAGAGATATTATGATGCCAAGCAAAGTTATTTTTATTTTCTTATTACCTAATTTTCCTTTTATTTTGCAATACAGGCAGTTCACAATCTGCTTTTCTAAGTCTGCACACTATATTCTTCCTTCTAGTATACAATGATGACCATTTTTACTTACAGAGGTTGTGACTTTTAGAGGCAGCACTTTACACAGCCTTTTTTTCCACAAAATGTCACCAGAATTGTTGTAAAGCATTTTTTATGACACATATCTTTTTATAGTAAATCTGTAATATAATACTAACAGAGTTTTCTTTTGCATGCTACTCTTTTAACAGCCATGCAGACCAATATCAATTGTTAGACCAACATCTCCATGCTGGTACAGGACAAATTTTCTTGTAGTTGTGCTACTTTGTCAGTATTAGCAATTCACTACTCAAAAATACTTGCTTTTCATTTCTGATTTGCATATAATTTATAAAAGTGCTGTATAAAGTTCCACTAACTCTAAGAGCTTTCTACATATGGCATTTATTTCTTGAGACTGTATTTCTCAGTAAGCTTGTCTTTTACACTATCAAATATACAGATCATTTATCCGAATACAGTTTCAACATACAATGGATATGATGACCAAAACAGTTCTTTGAAGAATAGCAGAGTGATTTTCATTCACCTTAGACATAAGGCAAGTCAAAATGCAAGAGATTTCTGATTCATATAAGCAGTATTTGTTTCACTGGTCAGCTGCATCGTACTTGAATTTCTTTCAAAGGTTCGATAAGACTGCAGTCTGCACATGATAACACTATTAGCATTGCACCCAAAAATTTGTTTCTTAAATTTTCTTTCAGTGTTAAGGATTTCATTTGCTTTGGTTCCTCTTTTCCAATAAGCATTTCATGAATAAAACATCCATAGGTTCATAGGAAATTACAAGATAACTGCTTAACAGCATACCACTCAACCTGGAAACATCAAAAATCTGGACAAAGAACATGAAAAATAGGTACAAATCTGTAGACTGATTAACATAAAATGTGCATACATAATTATGTAACCCCACCCACTTCAATGGAATTGTGGGATATCAGCTTTCAAACGCAAACTGAAGAACAGACAACTAAAATATGGCACCAGAGTCCCCCTGCAGCTATTCCAGTGTTCCATTACCTGGCTATTTTCACCCCATTTACCATAAACACTAATTGTGCGGATATACTGCTTTACTTCTACAATGATTTGGATTTTATTTTTACATTTTATAGCAGAATACACAAACACTAATAGATATCTGCTAAACAAAGCAATACTGTCTCACAATGAAACAAGACTTGGCATTAAAACTTCTCTGCCCTTGAAACTCACATTCATTGAAACACCATTGAAACCCATACCATATCCAAAGAAAATGCAACTGGCCAATGGTGGATAAAGATTATCTTTGGGCTGTTTTCATATCATAGGTCCCTTGCACACAAAACAAGAAACATACATGAATCATTTGATACACCTTCCTGACTTTATTAAATTATATTCCTTGTATAATACAGCATACTTGTTAGACTTAAGTTAGAGTGCATTTTAAACTTATTGTTTTAACATTTTTTCAGTAGACAATGTAACAAAATGCATGAAGCAAGAACGACAAAACTGCCCAATTCAGAACATTCCATCATAAAAGTCTACTTCCACACACACACACACACACACACACACACACACATATATATATATATATATATATATATATATATATATATATATATATATATATATATATAATGACAGTAATGTAAGCCATAGACATCTTGCACAGCTTTACACACTTAATTTCAATTTCAGTTTTTTTTTTTTGGGGGGGGCAAAAGGCCAAAAATCAGGGACACATTTTAAACATTGCTTGTATAATTTTAGAAAGTTGCTAGAACATATGTTGTGTTATCACCATGCATTTCACTGCCAAGTCTCGAACCCAGCACCTTGTGCACTACAGTCAGAGCAACATACCCCTATGTCAAATCAGCAGTTTCCTGAAAGACAGAAAGACTAAAACTTAAATGGCTATCATTTACTGAATTCAGTTCTCACTTCTCACCATAGCTCTCAACCTCTTAGCATACAAAACCTGGAAAAAGCCAATAATGGGGGAATACAGCCCCAAAATAGGGGCAAAGTTCAAACACTGACCTTATAAACTTAGAAAATTGCTAGAATAAAAGGTTTTGTGTTACCATTTATTTTCTGAAGACTATGAAGTCTGAAATTCAAATGCCTGTCATTTAGTGAATTCGCTCCTTCAGTGATTTGCCTCAAAAATCCTGAAAACCACAGAGTTAATGAGGAATAGGACAAAAATATACTCAAATGCCTGTCATTATTTACTTAATTCAATCCTGCAGTGATTTGCCATAATAATCCTGAAAACCACAGATTTAATGAGGAACAGAACAATAAAGCAGGCAGAGAGATGTTTCTACCTACCACATCCATTTGTCACACTGCAGCTATTTATATTATCTACACACACACATACACACACACACACACACACACACACACACACACACACACACACACACACAC
This sequence comes from Protopterus annectens, assembly GCF_019279795.1. Taxonomy (NCBI): domain Eukaryota; kingdom Metazoa; phylum Chordata; order Ceratodontiformes; family Protopteridae; genus Protopterus; species Protopterus annectens. The sequence goes on along the minus strand of NC_056735.1, from coordinate 1,436,204,282 downwards.
ACACACACACACACACCTGAACTAAATACTTAAAAGCTCAGCAAACTAGTAAAGCTATGTAAAAGTGCAGCAGAAACATACTACCTAATAACAAGTCTAGCCAGTAGATGCAGAAACAAAATACCTCAGTTCATTCGCCAGCAAAGCTCTTTCAGCAGAAACTGGAACTAAATACTTAAAAGCCTAGCGAACTAGCAAAGCTCTGTAAAAGCATAGCAGAACCATACTGCTATAAAATAATAACAAGCCCAGCACTTAAAAGCTCCAATCAGCAGAAACATACTGCCAAAGCAAGCTCTGTTTGAATACCTTAACAGCTCCATTCAGCAAAAACATACTGCCAAAGCAAGCTCCATTCATTCAGCAGAAACATGCTGCCAAAGCAAGCTCCATTCGTTCAGCAGAAACATGCTGCCAAAGCAAGCCCCGTTCATTCAGGAGAAACATACTGCCAAAGCAAGCTCTATTTGCCAGCATAAAAAATACCTTAAAAGCTCTGTTCAGCATAACAAATATCTGAACTAAGCAACAGCCCAGCAAAAAGCAAATACCTTGATAAAATACCTCCAGTGCAGCACCATTGAAATATATCCATTCCAAGTTCCAACTCTGTTCATTTCACTCACCCTCCATTGAAAAATATATCTACTCCAACTCTGTAGTTCGCGCTCAAACAGCCAGCCCTTGAGCTCAATTCCGACAGGCTGAGGGAGCTGACATCAATGCACATGTGATGACGTGAGCTCAAAAAGCGCAAAACAAAATAAATTTAAAAATCACTGGAAAAAATCAGAAATTAAGGGGTACCACTCGGGAATCGTGGCACTCCATTATTTGGACCCCTAAACTCTGTAAAAATCAAGTAATTCAGTACAGTTGGGAGGTATGCTTAACGGCCTTTACAAGCCTAGCCAATATAACCCAATTTTAATCAAAAACATTGAATATAATTTTTGCAGTGCCAAGAACCATGGGACTCCAGAATAAAAACTGCAACCTTCTTTAATAAATCCATAAAACGTTTTCCATTAAACACTTTTGTCCCTAAGAACATGGAACTTCATCAGAATAGCAAATAACATGCAAACACATCCTTATATATAAGAGTATCAGCAATATGATCAAATTAATTGAATACAATCAATCAAGTCCATACTTCATTTAAAGCAATGGTATTAACATTCCATAACTCTCAAAGAAACTGCACCTATAATAAAAATATAATGTAGATATTCAATACCTAAAAAATCCTAGTATAAATAGAAAAAAATGTAATAAGTAGATTTTTTTTATAATAAAGTTGATCTAAATTTAAGTACTGGTTGTATTGAAACAACATAATTTAAACCAGGATAACTCTATAGCATTAAGTTTCAACTGCCAACACATTTCTCTGTATTCCAGTTTCATTGCCATTCACCATCACGGGAATTCATGCTCACTTGTTCCAAAACTGCAAACCAAAATCTACTACAATGATCATTAGATAATAAATGCTTACATAGGGCATTATTCAGGTTATTCTTCCTAATGTCATATATGTGCTCATATATTCTTTTACGCAAGCTACTTTCCGTTTTACCTATATAGAGAAATAGAACACCCTAGGCATTTTGCAATATAAGCCATACCTTTATTTCTACAATTTCCTTTCTGCAATTTCAGTTTGGATTTCAAAAAATTATCTAGGAATAAAAATTCTCTTTCTATAATATAACTAGATTCACTACAGTGTCCACATTGGGTGGTGCTACTCTTAACAAGAAGATATGGATTGTCAAAAATCCTAACCTGAATGGATTCAAAAAATATTTTTAAAATTACTTGCTGTCTTATAAATAAAAAATGTGGCTTTTCCCCTAATGAACTAAAAATTGTGGGATTGGCTCTTAAAACATTCCAGTGCTTACCAATGATATTTTTGATTTTTCTTGTGTTCATTTTGAACTCGACAAGCATGGAATGCTCAAAGCACCTATCAGGGAGAAGAGTCTCTGTGAACTTGTTACAAGAGGCATTTGTAAAGCCAACTCCTACAATGGCTTTATATTTTGTACCCCATCCTTTCTTAACTTTAGTAGTGATGTCCTTACTAATTTTTCAGGGTATCCTCTATCAATAAACATGTTAAAGATCTTATTTAATTCAGCAACTACATATTCTGCCTCTGAAGTCATTCTAAATGCCCTGGCACATTCTCCTTTCAATAAATTTCTTTTTTGAAAAAAAAAAAAAGGATGAGAGCTTGAAAAATATAAGTAATAATTACTAAAAGTTGGTTTTCTATAAATCTGTGACTTAAAATTTTACTGAGTACTTGCAATCAAAGTGTTGAGATAATTCATATTGTTGTTACTAATACAAGAAGAAAATCTTAAAAATGTGGTGGTCTCATTTAAATAATCTAAAAAATGAAAATATCATCCAAAAAAGCAAGTATAATTTTTATATTCTGGAAAAATGTCACAGTTGAAAATGTGTTACTTTTCCCAAACTACCATAATAAGATTGACGTAAATGGGTGCACACGCTGCATCCATTGCTACACCCTTCTGTTTAAATAACTTCCCTTTAAAATATACATAATCGTTAGCTAACACAAGAGAAGCCAAATCACAAACTAAATTAATCTTCTCACCTAAGAGAAACTTTTAATAGGTTCATAGGTGTTTATTAGGCTAATGACCACAAGGGACTTTTTAAGCCTAGCTATGCATCCCAAATCTCTGACAAGTTCTGGTACCCTTGATAAGTGTAAGCAGGGGCTTGGAAGGGAGGTGAAACATTTACAAACAGGGGCCTGGGAGATGAACCATTTACAGGTTGCCTGTGTCCATTAGAGACATAGGTACCAAACCAGGGATGAATTTCCTATTCCCCATGAAATTGTCTAGGTTGCACTTGAATTGGGCTAAGGAGGATCTCTGCTTCAAATGTATGGGGAGCCTGTTCCAGAGACAGGGTAATCCCTGGGATACATACCTGTCTCTCCAGCAGGTCCTGTTTATATCACAGGCAAGGGTTAAGTCTTTAGAATGGGTAATTCTGGTGCTGTTTGTTTTGCAGATATGCAGGAGGTCCATCAGAGTGGAGTCTGACAATGCCCTGTATGCCAGGCATAGATCTCCCATCAACAGCCTGTAAGAGCCAGAATACAGGGATTGGGCCTTGAGGTGGTTTGCATAGGACATTCTACTTACACCCTGTATTCTTTTAATGAGAAACCTCTGTAGACATTCCAATTGTTGGATATGCCTGACTAGATTCATACCAAAATAAGTCCCTGACTACTCTGTTACCTCTAAGCTGTGTGTTATCAATATATTTACCAGGGTGCATGACTTCCCAAAGGATACTATTATGCATTTATTGGCATTAGTTTTAGTCCATGCCTCTGACAGCAGCTGTTTGTCTGTGTCAGCCCTTCCTGGAGAGCATTTGAGTCAGTGCAGGATTCAATGACAGCTCCTAACTTGCAATCATCTGCAAATTTAGTCAGCCAGAGGCCACTGACATTGGCCTTGAATTCAGAGAAGTAAATGTCAAAAAGGAGCAGTTCAAGGACCAATCCCTGATGGACTCCACTTGTGACTGGCCTGTTTGTCGAGGTGGCTTCCCCAATTCTAACTTCCTGGATCCTGTCTGTGAGCCAGTTTGCAATCCACTGGGTGACATATAGGTTTGTACCTAACCTAGTGAGTTTGTCAACAATGCCTCAGTGGGGTATTGTGTCAGATGCCTTGACCAGGTCAAGGTTAGGCAGTGTAAACCATTTTTGCCTCATCCATTGCTTTGGTGACCTTCTCCAAGAAGTCTATCAGGTTGAGTAGGCATGACCTGCCCTGAAAATCTAATCTCCCAAGTGAAGTGGATGCAGCACCTTTGAAATTGAAGTAATCTCCCACATACCTAATCTATCAAACTTTCATGAAATAGTTCTAGTCCTTCCTCATAAGGGAGCAAAGAGCATAGGTCCACAATGTCTATGGTAAGGAATCTAATCTCTCTACTCCATAAATCTGATTTTAGACAGCCCAGAAAATGCTGTGAGTCTTTTAATAAATGTGGAGTCAAATCATAGATAGGTTTTAGCCATCTACCAATCAAAGTAGCTATTGGGTAAGTTTTAGAATCTTAGGCTACCACAATAGGTCAGGGGAGGATCTTAAATATCTTTGTGAACTTTCAGAATGCCAAAAAAAAGATGGAATAATTGGACTGGAGGTAAGAAATGGAAAAGAGGTTGAACTACAACTTTGAAAACTGAAACAAAGAAGCTGGACAAACAAACTAAGCATAGTGTGAGACAAGATCAAGAAAATTTTGAAGACAATGTTTATAAAGATATTGAGCATAGTAAAAAAACATTTTATAGATACATAATATGTGGAAGGAGTAAAGACATGCAAATTAATAAACTGTGTGCAGATTCTAAAATTTGTTCACAGACACAACAGATTATAGATATATTTATAAATCATATGCAAAAGAGTTTGGCTCCACAAAGTGGGTGAGAAGTTGTCCTAGTGGTATCCAGGTAGCCTCGGATACTGAAATCAAATTAGATAATATTGAAAAAGGACCATACTTTACCCCTCTGTCCCCCCAAAGGACCAATCATCCAACTTTACCACTCTCCCCCAAAGGGCCAATCACAATACCGGAGGAATGCCAGGCACCCAGAATTACTGCAGCACAGGTTAAAGCTGCATTTTCCATGGCCAAGAATGCAGCTTCCATGGGACCTGACAATATCCCTGGATGTGTTCTACATGAACTACAAAGTGAACTGGCACCACATCTGTGTGCTCTGTTCAATCACAAGCTCACCTCAGGCTTTGTCCCTACCAAATGGCACACTGCTACAGTCATCCCTCTCCATAAGGGGGGAGTGACTACAGACTACAGACCTTGGAAATTATTGCCCCATTAGCCTGTCGAGTCTGTTATCTAAGGCTATGGAATGCATCATCATGGACCTAATTAACAAGGATATAGGGAATTTCCAAACTCTAGATCACATGCAATTTGGTTTTGTGAAAGGTAGACCATACTTGCTCAATCTGGTTAACTTCTTTGAGTCAGTTACAAAAGCTGTGGATGATGGCAAGGCAGTTCATACAGCCTACCTCGATCGGACCAAGGCCTTTAATACCATTCCCCATGCAGGAATTATTGATAAACTCAGCAAACTAGGCATCAATCCCTATATCACTAGGTGGGTTGCAAATTGGCTCACAGATAGAACCCACAGTGTGAAAACAATGGACTCCAAGTCAGACTGCTGACCAGACATGAGTGGAGTCCCACAGGGATCGGTCCTGGGTCCTCTCCAATTTGGCATCTACTTCTCAGAAGTCCAGGCCAACATGGAGTGACTCTGGCTGACCAAGTTCACAGACGACTGCAAGCTGGGAGTCATTATTAACTCCCCAAATGATGTAGATATCCTACATAAAGGCCTCACTGAGACCAATGACTGGTGTTGAAACCATGGCCTTAAGCTTAATGCTAAAAAAAATGCATCATCATCCCCTTCGGGAAAAACTCAGTTCCCACTAATTACCACATTGATGGGAACCCACTGAACACTGAAGGCATTATGAGAGATCTGAGGACACAGGTTGACAGCAACCTCTCCTTCGACCACCCCATTGCCACTGTGGTCAGAAAGTCCTTCTCTGTGGCACATCTCATTACCAAGGGTTTTGCATCCAGGAAGAAAGAGGTCATCATCTCTCTCTACTCTTCCCTCATTAGGCCAATCATCAAGTATAATGCCTCATTTGGGGTGTACCTCACTAGACACATCCAACAGCTGGAAAGGCCAGAAAAGTACCTCACAAAGAGGATCCTAGTCCTTAAACACATGTCGTACGTGGATAGACTCAAAAAGTTCCAGCTATTCTCTGTCTCATATCATCTACTATGAGGCGATCTCTGCTTGACTTACAAAGCCATGCCTGAGCCAGCTCTGTTAGAAATGCTACATCTAAAGAAATCCAAGTCCCTCCACACCACATGCTCCAGAGACCTCAACCTCATTACCACAATCAACAGAACATGCTGGAGGGACAGGTTCATAACCTAGGGACTGCCCATGCTCTGGAATAGACTTCCCATACATGTCAAGCAGAGCACCTCACTGGGCCACTTCAAGAGAAATCTTGATGAGTGGATGGGAAATAGAAAGTTCACCCCAGGGATCATTCCAGTGGCTCTACTTGATAGAGTCGGTGGGCACACAATGCCAGGACACTTCTATGGGCTAGGCTTGTAAAGGCTCCAGGGCTATTAGCCTAGTACACACCTATGAACCTATGAAATACTGGATCCAAACAAAGTTCAGAGTGGAGGCGGAGTTAGTAATAATAACTTGAGAACATTTCAGCAAGAACATACAATGCCATTATATCTATTATTTACTAGGCTGTATAAATATGGGAAGAGTCCTCAAAAATGGAGAAATGTGCTTATTAAACCTGCCTTTAACAGTCATACAGACCCTTAAATCTACTTTTATGTTGTGGAAAAATAATAAGGAAGATAATATTAGATAAGTTATTCTCAGAATTGGAAAGGGTGGGATTTGAAACCAAATACCAGCATATATATGTTGAAAATAGATCAGTTACCATCTGGAACATGATGTTCTATAACAATATAATAGCTATGAATGCAAAACTGTGCTGTAAAGTAATTTATATAGATTTAACTTCAGCATTTGACAGGGTCATACACAAAACACTGATCAATAAATTAGAACAACTAGGTATTGATGTACTCTTGACAAGATGGATAGCTGCATAGCTTACAAATAGGACATGGAAAGTATAATACGGCAACTTGATGGGTGAAATTCTTGGCTAAAGTCAGGGTGTCCCACGGGTATCTGTCCAAGGCCTATACTTGTTTAGATTATATCTTTCAGATCTATCTTTTCCATCTGAGGTGTTCTACAGTCCATATGCAGATGACTTGAAATTGTGTAAACTGATTACATGTGCTACAGATAAGGCATGTCTGCCAAAGAACTTGGCTAAATTATCCATTTGGGCACAGGAGAATAATATGCTGATAAATACATAAAAA